>NC_140928.1:28123447-28243266 GCF_045865225.1 Trachurus japonicus | reverse complement strand
AGGGACAACGAGGAGTTTTGGAAAGGCGAAGCGTTTTCACACTACATTTATGAGCCTCCTCGCGCACTGTAAAATTATTTGACCGGCGCAAGACAGACTCATGTTTTCATTCATCAATAATTAAAGTCAGAGGTTCAAAGAGGTTCACATACCGTCGTAGTTCCCACCATAAACGGCGATTTGGCTGCGTTATTCTCATGACTCGCCGCGAAGGAAATGCTGGTCGGCTCGACCAGCGTTTCCGCCACCACTAATAATAACAAAATAACGATAGAGACAGAACGATATATTTATCTAAAATGGGCCCATTAACAAGTGTGGGTAGCGGAGATTCATCCACATTAACGTGAGACTTTTTTATAACCGAATAGAAACTCCTCATTGTCCCTTTAATATAATATGTATATCAACTGCATATTGGTGGCATTGCAGTGAAAACTGAGAAAGATCCAAGGCCAACATGTTTGGGCCCTGTCGTCCCACTATAGAGCCGCTTAATAAAGGCTTTTTATATTTTTATATCAGCAAAGAGTTGCCTTGGATCTTGTTTTTTCTCAATAAAATATAAACCTCTGTGATTTTCTGGGTGAGTTAGACCACTTAAAAATTACATTAAATATGTTATTGATGCGACTCTACATCAGGGGTTTTCAAAGTCTGACCCTCTGAGCTCCATTTGAGAGCTTTATTGTTACTTTCCCGATGAAGCAGACCCAGAAACATGATGATTCTGATCCTTTGGTTGGATTGTTAGTATACATTTATTTTTAGACATACTGTACTAAGGCTACTACTGTATCAGTAGTATCAGGCTATCTCCCACTTACATCTCTGAACACTTGGAACCCTACACCCCTCCCAGACCCTTACGATCCTCAAACCAAGGCCTGCTCCATGTCCCCCGCACTTGACTTATTACTAAGGGCAACAGGGCTTTTGAAGCCATGGCACTGAAGCTTTGGAATGCCCTGCCTCCTGAACTGAGAGCTTCTTCCTCCATCAAGAAGCAGCTAGAAACATACAGTACCTGCTTACCCTGCATTTTATTGAACTGGAACTATTGTATTGCTGTTTGTTGTTCTGTTGTTGCTGTGCTCTTAAATTTTGACTGTTTATGTGCCCAACTTTGTATACAGCACCTTGTGACTGCTGTTTGTGAAAGGTGCTATATTACATTTTCTTCTTCTAATGTAGGTTTCACACTTTCAAATTTCCAGTCCATCCATGTAACACATTGGCTGACCTTTCTAAGGGATGGAATAAAGATGGATGGTTGACCTAAAGAACATAATTTTAAACTACAGGTATGTTAAGTCTTGAATCCTTGTTGTATGGTCAAAAAGTGGTCAAAAAGTAAGGCTAAAACGCTACACATGATTTCATTTAATTGCGTGAAGTTGCACATACAGACCACAAGGAGGCATTTTAAATGAGGGAAGAAGAAAAGTGTGTGGTGGCAAAAAATGTTGTTCCTTCAATAAAGTATTTAAAAAAGGATGACTAAACACGTCAGCTGTCTTTCTTGAGTTTTAATAAAAGGCATTCATGAATGGAGTCACACAAACACAACCGAACAGGAGTACAGTCAGTGAGTGAGTGCCCCGAAGATGTTCTCAGGCCGCTATCTTTACAGTTCCCAAAACACATTGAACAGCAGACAAAATATATGGCACTCTGATAGTTCTGCCTGGCTTAGTTAACACTAGACCACGTCTCAATCTCAATTCAGATTGACTATGGGTCTGGGGGAGGTCTACAGTATTCACCTCCAATCTCAAAGAGGAGTGACCAGTGGAAGTTAGATAAAAATGCAATTTATGATACGCAATTGGATAGACTTCAAACCAATCAATGCACTGATCCAGATGATGTATGCAGAGCGACAGAAAACATGGCAACAAATTTAGCATTGGCCATAGTAATGGCGTCTACATGAGAGTGTCTGGTGTCTACAGCCAGTCGACCAATTACGATAGCTGCTCTTTAGTGGCCGCCATGTTGCATGTAAACAAAAACTGCTAGACACTGCTTCTCTGTCATCATTGCATTTGGCCGTGTGTGAAATACGGGGGGTCTGAGACTTAATAGGCAAGGCAAGGCAAGGCAATTTTATAAACAGTTTGTCTCAAAGGGCTTCACATAGCATCATAATAATATCTTAATAGACAGGTCAAACCTCCTGAAAGCTTCAACAACGCAACATTCTGAAGGGTCTCAACAAAAGGTTTGCAATGGGCAATGAAAACGTCTTTAAAATGTTGTCTGGAATTCACTATTTATAGAGTAAAAGTCAGAAATATACAGTATACTTATAATATGACCCCCCTTTAGGATTATGGAACTCACCAAAGGGGATAGAAATGACAGTTTGGGGGGTTAAAATATTCATATTATCATTATCATTAGTAATTGTAAATGTATGGTAATATAGCACTCCTCTTGCTGGTTAAAATCTAATGTGATATGATTTTAAGATACCCAAGGTGGACTGTACCATATCTGGACCTCCATCAGGGTGGACCGTCACTTCCATCAAGCAGAGTGATTGGGAGAGACTACGGTCTATAAGCTAGTAGCTCCTTCATTTTGTCAGTGTGTTGTACCTTGTGGCAAATAATGTAAGCAGCAGTCATTAGACCGCTGTGGGTACATTTTTATATTTTTTTCTCAAATTAGTTACCTACATGTAAGTGATAACTTAGAAAGTACAGCAATAGAAAATGCCATATTTCCAAAATATGTGTGTGTATGTGTGCCTCAACGGCTTAGGGACGGCTTAGGGACCCCCTCGAAAACGAGATGCTGCATCTCAAGGGGCTATCCTAAATAAACTTAAACTTTCTCTCCAGACGGATCTGCAAAGCAGAATGAAATTGCAGAGAGGTTCATCGAGAGAAGAGGCGGCTATGGAAATTTGCTGCCGGTAAAAGTATCCTGAATGTCTAAAAGTTATCAGAGAAGGGAGATTTGGGTTTGTAGCCCCAGGGGCCAGGACACTTTAATATGGCCTTGGCCCCAGGGCACTCGCCTTCTCTGCCTGGTTAGTAATTCAGCCTTAGGTTCAATTGGTTCTCCTGAACATTAAATGAACAAGGCTCTGATTTATCTCCACTGTAATTACAATCCTTCATTTGCACATGTACAAGTCAACCATCTTGTATCTGTACAAGCGGTTTGTGTTTTATGCTGATGAGTAGCATTTATATATTCTGTCAAGCTATTGACTCCTTGTCCAATTTTATTAACTAGAGGGGATATTGTAGCAATTTGTTATGCACATAATTATACTTTTATGTGAGTTTTATTGTTCCACTAAAGTTTTATAGTTTAATTACAACTTTACTGCAGATCTCATTTGCAACACAACCCTCCTTACCATACAAGAAAGCTTGAAATTATCTTCGGTGCATATCCAAGCATGCAAAGCAGCATTTTTTATTCTGTCTCTAAGTTGCTCCAGATGAGTAATATCTTGAAGAAATCATCATCCAAACTAATTGTTTAGAAAATAGAGGAAACCGTCCAAGTTGAATTGTGTATTTTAAACAACAGAATCAGGCTCTAAAAATGTGATTCTGGCAAAAGAGGGTCCACTGCTGCCTCAATAATGTATTATTAGCCAGCGTTAGGCATGTTAATGCCTCTGAATAATTCAGAATTGGCAGAATATATGAAGCATGGGGAATAGCAAATGCAAGGTCTGCCAGCACCCACCTTCTCCAATAAACAGCATCCATCTCAACTCCACCCCCTGAGACCTCCATATATATATATATATATATATATATATATATATATATATATATACACACACACACACACACACACACACACACACACACACACAAATGCACCGAGCACTAAAGAACCTGCTGCTTCTCCACTGATGTGCTCATGTGTGGTGACTGACAGCACCGAACAAGGTCAGGTCAGTCAAGGCGAGCAATTGATCTCTGCGGGAGAACCTCTATTCATGAAAATGTAAATGTAGGTCACGTGTAGTGACAATGATCAGATGTAATTTGTACAGACATGACCCCCTCTAGAATAAACAGTGATACATGGGATAAGAGAGGGATCACATCTTTACATTCTTTTAATTAAGGTGACAGGATCACCAAAGGGCAGCTGGCTTTATGTTAATACAATCAAGCATTGATCTAAACTGCAGGTTTGACTTTTAAATGATGACCCTTTCTACGTCATTATCCTAGCAGAGCCTTAGTAGAATATTAGTTTATAATTTGAATTAAAACATATAAATTACAGCTGTGGTGCCTTAATTTTCCTGTGTTTTTAGTTTTAGAATATATACAGTCACTAAAGTGCTCTCTCCACTCACCTTAAGAACACTTAAAGAAGACCATAATACTTATTGGAAACATTCATCTGAGTTTCTGCTCCATGCTGACATGACTGCATCACAGTCATTTCTTCTGTCTTGTCAGCTGTACAGTCTCACTGTGCCTCTGTGGGAGGGCTGGACTGAACTGAAATCAGTTTCAAATGACTTTTGTTTGTGACTTGGTGCATTATGATGCTGGAGGTGGACTTCATGAAATAAACTGTGCCTACTGGAATCCAGTGGTAATTTGAGTCAATGGACTTGTGCTGTTGACGCCCAAATTTGAGCCTAACATCCGCTGCCTCAACAGAAATGACATAGGATCCATCAGACCAGGCCTCAATCTTACAATGTGTTTTCATTGGTCTGTTTCTGCCCAGTGTTTCCCTTGTAGCAGACATACCAAGTCCTAACCTTTAAAGGAGTTCATAAGGAACTGACCCTTATACTCCTCCAGCCGTCGATCTAGCAAACCGATCAGAAACAAAGACCAAACAAAGACTTTCTCTAACACAGTGATTTTCAACCACTGTGCCGCGGCACACTAGTGTGCCGTGAGCGTTCGCCAGGTGTGCCGTGGAAAATTACCAAATTTAACTTAATTGATCCAAACTAGCGATGCACATTTTGAATTTTTTTTTTTCAGAGTGATAACCGACGCTCATAGGCGATTATAACCGTTAACGAGTGAGATTCAGCACTCCATCGAGTGTCTGTGACTAGGCTCGTGCCGACTGCCAGTCTCATTTTGTTTGTTTTTTATTTTTATAAAACACACGCGCGCTGCTCCCGCTGTGCTGCAGCTCATCCACGCCAGAACAGCGGAGCGCTCCTCATCTGTGCAGCTGCAGGTGAGTGACGGGGGAGCCGGCTGAGAGCGCCTCCTTTTTATTTTAGGGGCACCGTCCTTATTCGTATTCACTCGGTTTTCCACACACACGTCATTTTAAACATGTGTGTGTGTCTCGTGTGCAGACGCAACGGTCAAATATGTATAGATGGACAAGCAACAACTTAATTAATCATTTAATTTTGAAAATTGACCGGATTCTCTCACCTTTTCTGTGCCCGACTTCCTGTCTGGTACGATCTGGTCTACCCAGCTTGTTAGACGGCGCTCTCGCTCGCGGCTCGCGTGAAAAATAGAACTGAACCGATCTGAAGCGCGAGATGTGTGACCAGGCAGAGTGAAGCACGCGTTGCAGGTTGCACTCAGAGTTTGTTCTGACTTTCTATCACAGGGAGTGCACAGCATAAGTTTACGTCCTCTCATGTTTGCTGTGAAATATGGCTGAAGGCACGAGTGGAAGTGTGCACGTGTTGACAAGCTCCCATGAGTTGATTGACAGCTAAAAAAAAGAGAAAAAAAAAAGAAGAAGAATCGGAGGCAAATCAGAATCCAAGTTCTTGTTATCAGTTAACAGTTTGTGTCCAAACAAATATCATTTAGCTCCTAAAATAATTTGGCTTTGTTGAGCATCTGTGTCCGCAATAGTGACTGTCTGGCAGAGTTGGCTAATAAAATTGGACTTTTTTTTATGTCAATGAGTGTAGTGGCAGAAGCCTGCACAATGACCTGGCCTTAGTAATGACCATTGCCAAGTCAGAACACACTAACTACACTGTAAGAGACAACATTTGTATTATATTTACTGTATTAGGCTGCACTCTGTCATTTTCTAAGATTTTTGGTTAGTGGTGTGCCGCGGGATTTTTTTAATGAACAAAATGTGCCGTGGCTCAAAAAAGGTTGAAAAACACTGCTCTAACAAACAGATGCACCAGAGAGCTGCACCGCCAAACCATGGGTCAAATGGTCAACTCCAGAGGATCAACAATGTGAAAACTAGGCATTTTGAAGGAAATGAAACAAATCTTTATTTTGTGACAATAAGACTTTATATATGACTGTTACTTGTTAAAGTAATGGAATTCCAAGAGGCTGTGTTGATCACTAAGGTGTGAATGTCTAACTACTGTATTTGTCCCACACACAAATACACACATTGAAGTTGTTTTCTCCCTCGTTAGGTAACAGTCATAAAACTACAACCCACATTCAAATCAGAAAAACACTCCTTACAGACAAAAATCCGAGTCAGATGTGAGATGTAAAATCAAATATTTAGTTTCAAAAACATATACTGTATATTCCATGTAATAAATTATATTCCAAGATTTCTATCATCTAGAATGGCTGAAGTAACTCACAGCTTCAGGGACCATAGCTGTCATTTGACCATGTAGACATCCAGAATGTTTTACCGTCAATATAATCAACAAAGTAATTCACATTAGTATACTAAATTTGAATCCTCAAAGGATACATTATGAAATCTGTGTTTGTATTCCTTTCTTTCATCATTAGTGCCATTACACCACTGTTGTTTCATTTGATATTATATGGTCATGGTGGAAAATTGACAAACAAGTTGAATAGTTAAACATTAGATGAAACTATTAAAATTTCCATTGAAAGTTATACTCATCCAAGTTGAGACAAAGAAAAGATCCAAACATGTGTGTCAGCCCCCCATGTTTTCTTTTTCACACCATCATGAGTAGGAAATCAGCAGGGATACTCAAAGGCCTCTGGCACCAACAATCATCCCACAGTCAAAGTCAGTGGGAAAATATTTTTTACCCTATTTGGATTTTTGTCACTTTGTGTGAACGTACTGTGAGGGTTTATCTGCAAATGTATGTATTTTATGCAGTGCAGTGCTTCCACCTGATTGGCTAAAGTGGTTGATCAGTGCATTTTTCCCCTCACCACAACTTTCATCGAGCAGTGGTTGTTGCAGGTTACTGTCATCAGTGGAGCGTTCAACACTAACTAAAAGATCATTCTGGCAAGTCAAAGCTACTCAACCATGCAGCTACAAATGGAGATAATGTTAGGAAACCATGTTGTAACCTGCTTATTTAAATGTATTAGAGGATAAGAATTCATACAGTGAAGCTACACTACACAGTTTGAATAACATCATGTTCACTGTCTACTGTAGTTCAATGAAAAAGTTGGCTTCAGCAGTGCCATGGATATATACTGAGGACTGGATACCAGAAACCAAAGTGATGCCATTCAACTGCAGTTGTGCAGTGCATCAGCTGCACAAGACGAGTCAAATCCTAATGGATAGGTGGACCCAGTGTGGTCAACTGAAAGTGTGTACTGTACATTACTGTGGAATAGCTGTAAACACCTGACACCACAATCCCACTTTATAGAAGCTTTTGGTACCAGTTCACCATGGAAGAGCAACACAGTCACAGGGGAAACTCCACCTCAGTCACATGACATTAGACCGACCAATGGAGAAACTATAATCACTCATCTCTCAGTCAGTCAGTCATTAGCGATTGCTGGGCTGTCTGTGGAGCTCCTTGTCAGCATGTCCTCGTCACACTATAATGACATCACATGGATTCTGCATGCTATGGGAATATTTTACTAATTAAAAACCTGCAGAGTTTAAATATTCATATTACAAAGAGAAATAATTGGCCTTGTTTGCAGTTCAGTCGTCCTGCCAACAGTGTGTGTACTGTAATGATAATAATTAATAATTAATGGAATAATGCTGGTCTTTGGGGGAAATGTCTTTTGGCCTGCAGGGATTTTTTACTGCAGTATTTTTGTTGGGAATTGATAAATTGGCAGCACGGATGTGTGGCGGCACCAGCATGATGCTCAGTGTCTGCGATGGAATGCCATTCTTATTATACAGTATGTGCATAAGGAATATTGGAAATATAACAAGAAAAAAGAAATACAGTACATTTTACATAGAGACAAACGATAGTGAATGAAAGCATAAAGCTTTGTATTCTAATTTAAATATTTATCTAACAGTTTACTGATACAAACGTATATAAACATACTTCTTCCTTGTCTGATCACCTCTACAGTAGTGAATGGGCTCCACAGGCCACAACCAGGGATGATAATAACTTAGGAGTGATTCCCCATGGAGCCTTGTTGGTAGATTTATATTCTCTGCATAGCGTTGTCTGACATGCTGCTGGTTTCAGTTTTACCCTGACTGACATGGGAACATTCACGGCTCCTCACACAGCTCATCCCACACAACAGCGCTCATCCCACCCAGACAACGACAGCCTCGCCATGCAAAACAAAGGAGAGAAGTCTTCAGCCACTGACAGTCAGACACAGCTGGAAAACCAAGAGACGTGCTCTCCGAGGCGGTTTGTGGTTGGTGCTTTGAGGCTGTGAACAGAACTTAGTGAGAGTAAAAAAACCTGTATTGAGTTGTATTCTCTTCTGTCAACACATCTTCTCCACTCTGCTCCTGGAGGTGAAGTGAGGAACTGCCTTCATGCCTCACTGAGAATGCAGATGTTACATGGAGCATTGACAGTCGGTGGGTTTACATAGGCACTGTTCCCCCTTTTCTGATCATTCCAAACAAGTCTTTTGGGTTAAATGTTTACACGTCATATGATCTAATCCGATCTGGTGTTTACTGCATTTATTCAGAACAGACATTTTACAGCCATGTGACATGTCAATTATTCTTAATGGGCGTGTTCCAACCGAACCACACGGCAGGAAGCTCTGGTTCAGGTTGAAATTGTATAGAAATGACTAATTAATGCTATAGTGAGCTGCATCGAGTCCAGGCTTCAACACACTGGTCTGGTCCGGTCGATTCTAATTTCCAGGGCTGTTGAGATCAAAACATCCCGTGGTGCAAATGATCAAAGATGGAGATCTACGGTCTGATTAACACAGGAGTTAATCTCTTTTTTGACACTGTCATTCAAGCATTTGAGAAACACATTCATTACACATTTACGTCGACACAGAGCATGCACGGAAAGAACGTAACCAGACAAAATTCCTTTTCACTGTTTACATGACACAATTTTCATTTCTTTTGGTTTAAGAAAAGGTTTAAGGCTTGTACAGAGTCAGGCGTACTGAGCTGTGAGCGGGGTGGACACCGCTCGCACTGTCCATGGATGTTTGAGGTTTCATAGTCGAGTGTCAGGTGTCACATTTAAAACAGGTCGATGTGAAGACTTCCCGCCAGTCTGTTGTGTGACACCGGGTACGCGTACACGGAGTCCGCGCGGTCGTAAAGATTGAGCTTTGCACAGACGGAGCTGGCAGACTTCTGCTTTGGGTCCGTGGAGTCGAGTACGCACGACTCTGTTGGTGCTTTATTTCACCTCCCTGAAACCAAATGAAATTTAATTTGGTTTCTAATCAGGATATTTGGCTCCAACCCAGCTACTGTAGAATTGATAATCATTGAAGGAATGATTCACAATGTCATCGAGTCAGCACTGAGGGGTGGAAAGGCTTTTCTTTCTCTTTATTTCTTTTTTTTTTTTAGTAGTTCTTCACTTGTGCTTTTTTATTTTCCCATAAAGATTATATTGTAAAGGAAATGTGCAGTTTATTTCAAGGACCTTGAGTTACGGAATGATAAAGTTTAGGACTAATTCTAACTGACAGAGCAGGTGCTCACCTTCCACTTTCTTCTGCAGAAAACATATTTCACAGTTTGTTGGGTGCCAGAAAAAGTAGGACATGAGATACAGAGCCAGCTGATGGCTCTGTTTACAGCAGTTAGAGCTTTACACAGACTTTCTTCCCTGTTTCTTCTATTTACTTTGATGATGGAGTTTTGTCCTTTTGAGCACAACTCAAAAATCTGTCCAAACACATCAGTCCAAACAGGAAATCACATTATCATTAAAATACATACAGAACATATGGAACAGTGGTCTCCAGATGTTCTGAGTAATTATCTCCACAATGACTCATATTTGAAATGGATTATCATGCAGAGTCCCCGTCACATTGATTTCACACTAACAATATTCTTGGAATAATACCATAAATATGTTTCATAAAACTTACTGAGAAATACAGTCACATGAGCAACTCCTGTTACTGAGAGAAGCTCAGATGTAATATAGATATATATAGACATATATATTTGATGATAAATCAAATGTATAATTCATACAAATGTCTCTAATCCTTATATTAGCTATGGAAATGTGCTGCTCTCATCAGTTTTGATGCCGTCTCTAATCTTGGTCAGTGACGGCTGAGAATTATCCTTCAGCGTTTTAATATAGAATTCCTGACCAAGTTGTTTTGTACAGTAGCAGGTTAATCAACACCAGGCAAAATGTGGATATGTAATTATTCATCTTAATACAGACTTTTGCCACACAGCACATATCATAGCTAAGTTAGGTTATTGGATAATGTTATTATTCATTCATTTATTTATTTGCCTCAGCGTGAATAAATTACATCCCCTGTCCTCTCTCTTTGTGTTTACAACTAACCGGGCATCATGCATCCGTAAGCAAAATACAGAATTACCCTGCTATTTTATCTACCTCAATTTTAGCGTACAAATTTTAGTTTTTAATATAGACAGAATGGACTTTATTGGTTATGGTGAGCAGAACAGGCACAAACACTGTCAGACAACAAGAGGCTTATCATCAACAACATTATTCCCATAATAACTTGTTTGAGAGAATCAAGTCCCACTTGTTCCAAACCTTCCATTAAAGGACTTGTGAAGCCACAGTGCTCGGTGACCTTCAGGCCTGAGCCTCCACACATCCTCTTTGAGCTCTGCAGGTGTTTCCTTTGACACGGTGAATGGACTCTGCTTACAAAGCACTTATCAACAGAGCCACATTCACCCATTCACACCAACAGTTATACAAACTTCCCTACAGTAGTTGTGTTTCCATCCACCTCTTTTTATTCGCATTTTCAAAAATTCCGAATAAATACTTGAATGGAAACGCCAGAAATTCGAAAAAAGGCAGTAAATGTGCAACAAAGTTTATACGCTTGGAGGGGGTGGATTTGTCAGCGTATCGAATAAAGGAAAATGTGACTTTTTGTGATGGAAACAGATGATGTGAATTGAGGCAGAGTTTGTGGGTGAAGCTGCTGGACTTCACCCAGCGACGCCCCGGTGTCCCAGCTCTCGTCTCTGCACTGCAACACAAACGCGCTCTGTAACCCGTAATGTTTTGTTTATGACGGTTAATACGACACAAACACACTCCGTAACATCGTTATGTAACGTTATCCACCGCTACATTTATGAATTTTTTGCCGGCTTTGTTGTCAACAGATGCACATGGGCGAGAGGAGCGTAACCAAAACAGTGGAAAAGCGAGCAGACTGTCACAGTTCCTACTGTCTTTCTGTGTAAATATCTCATGTTACAACATGAAAACCTGCAGCTTATATTCAAGTGCGGCCTATATAATATGTACAGTATTTTCTTTTAAAATGTAGCTGGTGCGGATTATACAGGTGCGTCTATAGTCCGGAAAGTACGTAAATTGTCCATGATGTTGAGTGTCAGCTGAGTGTCAGCTGAGTGTCAACTGTTGTCATGATATATTCACGCTCTCTTATGCCGTAATCTCACGGCACCACTCCTCCTCTCCCAATATTCGCAAAACAATAACGAATGGAAACGGGCATAAATTTGCTTTGCTTTTTGCGCATTTTCACAAAATCCACTTTTAAATTCGATACGGCTTGGATGGAAACCCAGCTAGTGTCAGCTGTGAGACCTTATATACTGTAGACATGTGTATTTCTAAATCATGTCCAATCAGCCAAACTGACCACAGGTGGACGTAGTCAAGATGTAGAAACATCTCAAAGATGTCGGTGATTGAGTGTAAACATTTATTTTTTAATTAGCCAGAATTAATTAATAAACTAATTTGTCTTGACCAGACCTACCGAACCCCGAGTGCAGCAACACAACATCAGGAGCAGGTTTAGAGAGTTAATTAACAAAAATAAAACTGAGGTGGACAAGACAAGGAGCTTGGTACAGAACAAGGAAGGCAGACCGGGACCAGACCAGACGAGGAAACAAGGCTGAGCAGAAGCAAACACAAAACAGGTGTTTTCAGCTGCAGGCAGAGTGAGAGGAACAACAACAGAAGCAGAAAGACTTCTGAGGAACACGGAAAAACAAGAGTGGAGCAGTTACCACTCGTTGGTTTACAGGTGAGCAGCAGATCAGGGAGATGAGCTGCAGGTGTGTGTGAAGATCTAGTTGGGGATGATCAGGGAACAGCCACGCTCAGCATGCACATCATCAACACACACACACACACACACGCACACACACACACACACACACACACGGACGAGATACAGAAGGCAGGGAAAAGAGAAACAGTGGGAAGAAGTCAAAACCCTGACATGAATGCACTGCAGGTGTTTCCTCTGTTTACCAGACAGGCCACTCCATGTTTTTAGATGAAATAGAAGCTATTATGCAATTCAGTTCACTCAAGTGAACTGGTGTTCATCTACAATAAACAGATGGATATTTTCTTTAAGCTGTTCTGTTAATTGATTTATTTGTGGTAAAAGTATCATGGACACTCTGGTATAAAACGTTAGTGTAAAAGTAATCAGGATTTAAGAGGATTAAAGTATAGCTTCCATATGGCCCACAGGTAGGTAATCACTGACTCTTATTCTCTCCTTAGAAATATACATTTTATAAGCCAAATAAAATTAATCTCAGTTCAGATATTAATTTTACTCTTACACCTATCTTGATATTGTACTAAGTATTATGCTAATGAATGTTTTGTTATTGTGTTTCAGCCTGATTCCACTTCAACTCCCTGGACATGAACACATGAAAGAAGAAGACACCCTGGGTTCCTGTGGTTGTCTGCCAGATCTGCTCTGCTCCTCTATATTTGTTATGATCATTTATAACACCCCACCCTAAAAATGATGTGTCACACACTTCATTACCATGGAGACTAATGGGTTTCTGATACTATTATGACTCTTTTCAAAGGCAAAATCATGAGATTTTTTTGTTTCCTTTTGTGAACAGGATCTGTCTTTCAGAATTCTTGACTTGAATCCAGCTGGAACTAGCTGCAGATGACGCTGCGTGATATCCCCACAATAAGCACTTGCGTCTTGGATTTTAAGTGGACCACAATAAGGCCAAAAGGCAGTATTAAGATAAGGGCCTGCCTGCGGGAGATAAATGAAGTATTCACAGCGCCTTGCTTTGTTCTTTATTTCCCTTGTTCCACCTGCCAGAATCAAGCAGGAACCCCTTCAAAATGTCCCCCAGTCTGCCGTTTGAAAAGGTAAGTGTTGCTGGACCTATCCAGGCTGTCATGCACTGTTTTTTTCCCTTTTCTTTTCTTTTTTCTTTCCAGGAGACATATCAAAACAATGTGGCATTTCAAAATGCTACAGATTTGACTGTTGCTGTCTCCTGAACATATGCACTGTCTCAGACTAACAAAGACGCTGCTGTCTGCTTATTTTTATCTGGGTATTTATAGGCATCACACCGGTAAAGACTGTGGCTCCAGATTAAACTGGAAGGCTGTGTTGCATTTAGGTCCAGTGAAGATACATGGAATAAACAGGGACAGTTTAGTTTAACATGTGTAGAGATTCAGTTGTTTTTTTCAAAAGTGATTTCACTTTTTATAAAACTCATTAAAGGGATAGTTCAACATTTTGGCAAATTGGCCCATTGCCATAATCCCAATGGTTTTAATGTAGGAGTCGGTGCAAGCTGCTAAAAACAACGCTACGGACGCTCATGGGATTTCTTGGTTTCCCTCATCAAATTAATCAAATACACAATCCAACAACTCCAAAATGCTCTCCTGGACAAGTTGTGACCTGCACATTCACCACGCTATGAGATAATAATGGAACAATTCGAGACAGACGAGACGAGCCTCCGTATTGTAGCTCTGAGCAACTCACGGCTCTGCTCCGCCAGTCTTAAAATAACTTGCACCAACAATTAAAGGTAACAAACCTACTCCTAAAACTATAGGGATTATGGCAATGAGCCAATTTGCCAAAATGTTGAACTGTCCCTTTAAGCTTACAGGGAAACTCAGCCGAGCCGGGAGGTTGTGAAGCAGGTTGCAGGACTCCATAGGCTATAAATAACAACAGAGGAGTAGGACATGTGAGCTTTAATACAGAAACATCCAGCACTAGTTTCTGTTCAGATCAGATGGATTTCTGCTTAGATTTATCTTGGAGTTAGTAATGTAACTGTTTACACTCATGTTTTTGTAGCATGTTTTTTGTTGCCGGCACAGCGACAGTTGCTCATCCATCCAGCAGCAGCAGCAGCAGCGAGGGACTGCAGTAGATGAGCTCCATAATCCACTGCTATGCACAAAAACGTGTTCATCTATCTGTAATCGCTGCACGTGTGTGTTATGTGATTCTTGTACTAATTCTCAGACTTGTGTGGAAAGAAATGTCCCCATGACGGTGTCTGGGAATGGAATCCTGTCAGTGTGTCGGTATCGCCCAGAGCGGTGGTTTGATAGTCCAACAACCCCAACTGCTTTTTTGTGCTTTCCAAAGTCAGTTACACTCTGTACTGCCATGCTTTCCAACGTGTAATTAGCAAAGAGCAGAGAATGAGTGGTATCATTCTTCACCTTGGAAACAGAAGTTCAGCAAACTTAAGGTTCACTTATTAACATTTTCAAAGCCGTTAACTCTATCACTCAGTTTTTTTTATATTAATTGAAGGAGTTGGCTTGGTTGTGATGGATTGACTGTTGCTCATATAGCATCTGTTTTTGTAGCCCACAGGTTTCTCCGGTCTCCATAGGAAGCTCAGTCAACTGCTCTGTCATTTCCTTCTTGGCAGTGGGAGGCGGTTCTGTGGAGCTGAGATCTTGGTGCAGGCCCATTTGATAATTGTAGCAAGTACGTGCTCCCATTAGCATCGTCAAATGGCTGGAGGCTAACCTTAGGCCTATTCATTTGCTGGCTATGTAGCTAGTTAACTACCCGGGCTACCAAGTGCACATGCTGATAAATAACATAACAGTGCACACACTAAGATATAAATAAAATGAATTTAATTCTCTTAGCGAAAAAAACAAACAAATAAACACACACACACACCAGCACCAGTCAGTGGCAATGCCACCAAAGGCATAATGTGCATAATGATAAGCTGTACCAACTGTACAGGGAGGAAAATAGCTATCGTAAAAGCAAAGTTTACTTTACTGTTAAAGGGATAGTTCAACATTTTGGCAAATTGGCCCATTGCCATAATCGCTACAGTCATAGCAGTAGGATTGTTACCTTTAATTGTCGGTGCAAGCTATTTTTAGAACGGTGTAGCAGAGCCGTGAGCTGCTCAGAGCTACGCTACGGAGGCTCATGCAATTTCTTGGTTTCCCTCATCAAACTCATAATAATAATAATAACAATAATAACTTTATTTTTAAAGCACTTTTCATACATTACAAATGTAGCACAAAGTGCTTTACATGTTTAAAAACAAACTGTCCCTGAAGGCAACGCGCATCAGCTGTTTTGCATGAATTTCCCTCTAAAACAACTCTGTGTGGTAACGTTGTGTTATTATCTCATAGCGTGGTGAATGTGCAGCTCACAACTTGTCCACCAGAGCGGGAGTTGGAGTTGTTGGATTGTGTATTTGATGAGTTTGATGAGGGAAACCAAGAAATCCTATGAGCCTCTGTAGCGTAGCTCTGAGCAGCTCGCCACTCCGCTCGGCGGTTCTAAAAATAGCTTGCATCAATAAATAAAGGTAACGAACCTACTGCTATGACTATAGGGATTATGGCAATGGGCCAATTTGCCAAAAATGTTGAACTATCCCTTTAAGTTGGACATTATAGCATTGGTCACTATAGGGACAGACTCATTTTTGGCAAATTGCCTCATGTGGCCGTTTGAGGAGGTTGCTGCTTGTTCTCATGGAATCACAGTGATTTTCTTTTCATCGTACAAAAAAGAGGATTGTTTTATTTCTTTGTTTGAAAAAGTGGCCAGCAGAATAACGGGACCTGGTGCCTCACACCTTGATTAACCCCAAACTCAATTTAGTCTCACTACGGTATAACTTTCAATTTCATCCCAGCGTAGCCTCAGCTGCCTTCAACCAATTGCTTACTGATGCAGTTCATCTTGGGAGGAGTAAACCTTGCGTGTGCGTGCTCAGATGTATTTATATATAAATATATAGAGGTAGCCTCTCTGGGACCGGATGGAAATCAGCACCTGCCCCAGACGCATAAAGTGACAAAATGGGGTCAATGATGGCAGAGGGAGAGGAGGAATGATCTGCAATAAAGGTCAACAGCTGGAATGAATCCCATTTGCAATAACAATGTATGAGATTCATCATAAACACTAATTGTCACTTAACAGGCTTCTTGTCTAAAGCAAAGTAAAGCATCCAAAACAACACATAGTATAACCCCTTATTGATTCTATTTCAGCAGGAAAAAAACAAACATTTTTTCTCTAACTAAATTCAAAACTCTGTCTGTCTGCTGTGAAGATCAAGAGATTGAGCATCTTATTTAAATGATAATATGTTGACAAGAAGATTTAGCCAAATGCTACACACAGTCTAATTAGTTTGAACTTTTCTGGAACAGACCATCAAACATCCATACAAACAAATAAATAAATACAAAATAGGACACAGAGACCATTGTTTATTGATTTACATTCTGTTATGACGCCCTCATTGGTTCATCAAGACACAGAGATTACTGTGAACTCATGAACTCCTTGTGCACAGTTGATATTTAATTTTATTTCAGCAAATTTCACTTTTTTTTGGTCATGTCAAAGGAGGACTAAATGCTGACTGACAGTCAGGGATTTTCAGAGATTAAAAGGAGAGACAGAAATACAAGAGAAGTCATGCATCACTTAGAAATGCCAAAGGCAATTCTTTTCTGGTTTGATATGGAGAGCCGATGAAATCCTTTGCAGTGGACTGTGCTCTAAGTGAAGCCTTTATGGGAGAACAGAGGCACATAATGAAATCTGCCATCCGAACAGCTCACAAGAGCAATAAAATGTTTCATTTATTGTCATTGGCACCATTCATTAAACTCACATTGAAGTCCTTAATGTTGTTAATTCATGACTCCCACTCATGGTGTTAGCTTTGCATCTGGAATAACATGTCAGAGGAGATATTAACATGTGTGTAATGACATGTTCAGAGCCATGTGACCCACAGAGACCATCCTTAGTGACAAGGACCTGGGCTCTGGACAGGCCTTCATAAAACATTCATGGGAGCCTGGTGGGGTCACCTTGAGACCAGCGCTCCATGTCTGCCTGCACAAGACAAGTCCTTGTGGGATTACATTAACATCATATTTTCATCATGCGGGTTCATGAACTGCTGTAAGTCTGATTCTGAATTCTGAGACAAAAGGATAATGGACAGCTTGAAAGAACATTTCTGTCTGTCTGCTCTTCTCCTCTTGTTCAGGTTATCTGTTCATTTAATCTAAATATATATATATATATATATATATATATTTAGATTAAATTAACAGATAACCTGATCAATAACAGACAGGTTGTATTTCATTGTCAGAATGTTAGCAACCTACATTAAAGTGTGACATGGTGTGACGTTTTGCTTTCACCTCAGTGTCTCGGTCTCAGAGCATCACAGTCATTTCCATTATCCATAATAAATCAAATGATAGATTCTCGTGCCTAAATGCAGTCTTTAGAGTTTAACTACCCACTTTAATATGGACTTATAAATGGCTAAGTACATGGGTTACTACAGTAGCTGCTCCAACTCGAGGTATGTGATCATTTTATATTCTTACAAAAAAAGAAACATCTCCCCTATTTATGGTCAGGCTGGTAGCCGGGGCGGTCTGTACCTTTACAGGCTAGTTGGCAAGAAGAGGATAAAGTCACATCCCTTCCTATAACTGCTACGTCAAACATCTACTTGGTCTCTCTCCATGACCGTCCCCTTTTCTATCCACCCAACTCATCAATGAGGTCGACGAGGGAATGTGAAAGTGAGGGGGACATGTCGTCCCCTCCCTAGCTCTGTGTTTTTACCAGAAACACAGCACATATGTACTGTAACTCTTCACTTTGTCTTTCCTTCTTTTTTTAATTTTCTTTTTTTAATCTTTCTTCTGTTTTGAAATTTCTTCTAATTTTTTTTTTTATGATTCTGCATTTGTGTTTGGGGTTAGACTTAAAGGTTCTGAGATTAAACATCTACATTACAAATTACAGAGGGAGATCAATGTATTTTAACTTGTCAAAATTCAATCATATTTTCTCCCTGTAGAACAACAACAACAACAACAACAACATGTCCTTACACCAGCATGTCCTAACTAGCCCCAACCAATAGGAGAATACTGTGTCACAGCTCTGTCTGGCTCTTATACATTTGAATCCTTCTTTTAACTGTTCACTTTTCATGGCTGACTGACTAACATCACCAAAACCGTTATGACAACTAAGTATCACTAGTTTTAGCACTGGAATTTGATTAAAGTATTAAAATAAACATTTTGAAGTATTACTATAGGTTTTAGTGTTAGTGTTATTACTGAAAATGATGCTGGTTATTCTCCTCTCAGATTAAAATGACATCTGCAGCATATCAGCAGCAAAGTGATCTTTGGGTAGATGCAACAGTTTTCAAATCATTGCAATAACTTGGACATGTGACAGGGTGGCCCAGACTCCAACAAGAGTTCAATTCAGGAAAGTCTTTGTTGCCTTGAGTCTAGTTTTTGTCAGTGAAATTGAAGTTAAGTTTTTGTCCTGCTGCTGCTGCTGCTGCACATTTTTGTCCACAAATCATTCTGCAGCTCTCAGCACCTTCACATTATGTAAAGTAACAATGTTCAGGTAATAGTATATGACACCATTTAGTTCAGACTGTAATGCTACACACAGTTTCTAGCTGGCAGTAATGTAATTATTAATAAACACAAACAATTTCCAATGAACTGTTACTGACTAGAGACAGAGCTAATTGGAAGTAAGAAATAACTCCAACTTAATCAAACTGAATAATAAAAGTATAAAACACTGCTGACAGCTCTCTCTTTGCATAACTCGCAATCAGGCTGGTGCACCTTTTAATAATGTTCTCAAATATTTATCAGTGCTCCAGACTATTTCATTTTAGTTTCTTTTTAAACTCAAAAAAGGAAAAAGAAAAATGTATTATTGTATCTTATCCCTGTCAGTAAGTGGCCAACTGAACAACTTCCTTTGGACCATAACAAATTAGCATACACCACAGCAAATGGCAGGTTTATCCTGCTGTCTGAGGCAGCAAATACCAATTTAATTTCAAGGCCGCTTTCACTCCAGCAAAGTGGAGAAATGGTTTGAATTCTTATTAAAAATCTGAACTGATTTAATCAGTAATATCATACACTGCTATTAACCTTTTTCATTCCCCTTCTGTCTGCTTTGTCCATATGTAGCTATTCATTCATTTTTGCTGCACCGAAAAAAAATATATTTTCTCTAACAAAAACCAGTAAAGGTGAATGGCAAGGAAATGCACTTGTGCGTGAATTGAATAACATTACATTTCTTTAAAAATCAGGGTGATATGTTAACAGGTAAATGTATTGAAAGAAAGTTGAAAGGAGTCAAATTGCTTGGTATTTGCTTGAAGATAAATCATGACTTTTCAGTTTAGTGCTTTGCTACATTCTACAAGTCAGACAACTGTAGTGTTAACAGTTCACACTTATTTATATTACTCTACATAAATATAAATTAAATACAAAGGAAGATTAATACCATAGCCATTAAATGCAAGCCAGACGAGTAACTCCACACTGACACCAACAGTGACTTATTGGTACAGACTGCTCTTTATAGCCAAGTTTAATATACAGTAGGTACATATTCAGAACAACAACCCTCCTGAATCAATTTAACTTTTTTTTTTTTAGTAGACTTACAGGTTGATACATGGTTGCATGAGTTAAACATCTAAGAGACTAAACTTTCCCATTATCTCAAATGAATAAATACATAACAGAAATAAGTGGGGGTAAAATAAAAAAAATCAACATCCCTTAGGCTAAAATGCTGTAAGAGCAAGCTACCTTGGTGCACAGCTGTTTCAGTTGAAAAAAGCTGACTTGAAACTGGGCAGGTTGGAGTTTTTCCCTGAAGACAGCTGCCTGCTTCTGACTGACAGCTGATCGATGAGATCAGAGTTTGCAGGGCAGAAAATCAAATGAATCCAAAATACACAAAAGGGCTGGGTTCATCACCAGGTCCAACAGCTTTCAAAATGCACAATTGATCCATCAAGAAAGACGTTTACCTCCAAGTACAACAGAGTAACCTGAACCTGAACCTGAACCTGGACCATCAGGGATTCTTGTACCTCCTGATTGATTTCATCCAAATGTTACCCCCCTTCCTTAGAATTGTTATAGTAACTCAGTGAAAAAACCTAACTAATCTAACCATCATTTGGTGTGATCAGGCTTCGTCTTTAAAACAGCACCAGTTCTCCTCCAGACACCTGCACACAGTTTTCCAGGTTCTTGACTGGCAGCTTGTTGAAGCATCTTGGAGAAGCTGCCATAGTTCTTGTGTGGATTGAGACTGTCTCAGTGTCTTCTGTCTCCCAGACTGGGGGCTCTGTGGAAGGGGCTATACCATCTGTTCCACAACTTGCTGTCTTCTTGTCAATTAAAAATAGTTATTTTAGACACTGGCTGAAATTTGTAGGTCAATGTCATGCTGCAGAAGAAATTGGGGACCAATCAGAGGTCTCTTTATGGATAAACTGTTTGCATAGCACAGTATAACCCAAGTTATTGTCTGTAATTACAATTTACAGATGTGCCCTGAACACCTCACAGACACAGGTGTGTGACCACCCAGGGAACTTGAAATGAGTGAAATAGGACGATCAAATGTAACACTAACCAAAGTGACAGTACTGTATCGCCACACGCTGGTCCCAGTCTGAGTTGTACAGCTGATGCATGTAGTGTGTCTGTGTCAGCTCTCCTCATGTGACTCCAACTCAGCTCACCTTACACAAGTGATTACAGCTGATATTAAAACACACTTGTACAATAACTGAGGAACATGAAAGTATGGCACCAGATAATAACTCAGGATGTGACAGTGCCCTCATCATGGAGGCTGCTAATCTTCAACTTGTCAAATTTTATCTACCCCGCACACACAGAGGATATTATGACAAGGTTTTAAAGCTGAGTAATAGTAACTTCACTTAAAGATAAGCTTAGCAGAAACCACAGCTGCAAGCATTCCCTTCAACCTTGTCCATGCAGCAAAACGCCCAAACCTGGAGCGTCTTGCAGGCTCAATAAACACAGCTGATCAAGACTCACGTCTCTCCACAAGTCTGCAAAGAAGTCTGCAGCTGCACTTCTCAGCTGTTGTGAAAATGTGCAATGTGCTGTCATCACTGAGAGCTGACTGTTACTGTTTCTTTACAGACATAAAGTGTGTTCACTGTATGATTTGATGTGTTTTCTTGTATTGACACTCTTGTTTATGCAGAGGACACTGTGTACTGTAAGGCTGCTGTATCTGTTGGAGCTGTCTGTCTTCTTTACACTTCATTCAACCATCCCAGCTGTGAAATGTTACAAAGTTCACAGCAGAGTCCAACACTAAATCATTACACTAGGTACAAGAACAGTACGAGCCAGTGGACCTGATCTTCTCCTGGCCTCAAACAGAAGGAAAGTGAATCTAAAGGAGAGATCTAATCAGGACAAAGTTAGCTGGGTATTGACGGTCGAAGTCTGAGTCTGAGATTTTCAATTCAAACAATTTCTCAGTCACGTTGTGTTCTCTCCGAGGATAATTGAAAATGGACAAGCATCTATGGAGGTGAACATTGGTGCAATGACAACTGAACTACTAAATCAGACGGTGCTTGCGATTTGTGTTTGTTTGTGGTTAATCACCTTGTTAGAGAACAGCATGTTATTCAATAAACTGAAACATTGAACAATTGGTGCATTCAAAGGTTTAGAGAAGGTTCAATTAAGTTCATCTGTAAAGGTTAAACTGTTTGTGAGTAGTGTACAGTAGTTGATGCCACTGCCCTTGTCTTTGTAGCTATGTTGCACTGCATGCCCAAGACCAATTTCCCTTCTGGGACAATAAAGTTTTTTGATTTGATTTGATTTGATTTACACAAAATACATTTAAACTGGGGTTGCATTTGATCCAAGTGATTAATCTCTCTGTCAGTTAAATGGAAATTTAATTAGCAAGTCATGACATTACAGTCTGCATGTAAACTGTTCTGTAGTTTTTCCCAGTGTGTTTTCACATAACTTTTAATATGAATGGACACATGACACAGGACAGTGGACGGACAGAGAAGACAGAGCAGCGAGCAGCGGTGAGTTAGTCAGAGAAATATCCACAAATCTGTATTATCGTAATTTATCCCCAAGCATGCTGCTCAGAGGAGTCAGGGGCATGCATGGGAATAAATTACACTATGGCAGACAGCAGCAGTAACCCTGGAAGTGTTACTATGGTTACAGGGACACTCTGTTGCTCTGAAACTTTCTCATGATTCCCAGGTTTTTAGATTAGTATGTCTTTTAAGAAACCACCTCAATACTGAAACCTGGAAATCTAATATATAATATCAATTAAAATGATGTTGATATAATTCATGGCTGCTCTGTCTAATCAATCTCTCAAACCTCAGGACAATAAGACAACTTGATGCACAGTTTGTGCTTCACAGTAGTTCTCAATTTGAAATAATGACTTAGACCATTACATTTGTTTTGATTGGCTCTTACATGACATCTGCTCTAATGATGATTGGATTTTAAAAGTTGTGTACGTATTAATTTCAATAATGCAAACTGCAGATATTCCTCAAAGCATCTTCTCTGGTACTTCAGCAGCACTACACCTCACTAAGTACAAGTACGTGTGTGTTTCTTCAGTGTGCCTGCTCTCTTCTGACAGCAGAATATAGAATAACAGTGATTCATCCAACACATTTTTTGTGCCATGTACTTTATCAAAAAAGATATTTGTTGATATGCAATGATGATAAAGGCGATTTTCCCAACAAAAGCCATTTTGTATGAATCCAGACTTCTGGCCAAATGACGTTAATTTCTGTCTGCCTGGATTTGAAAGGTCAGTTCAGTTGAATCCTGCAGCCCCTCCCAAACTGTGACATAACTCCGATGTTTGTCAGATTTTGTCCAGCGACTCCCCAGCCTGTGATAGCGGCTGCTGTGCCATTAAAAAGCAGAACACAACTGATTGTAACCTATTATTTTGTGCCTCTCACACACAGCTGTTGGTGATTTTAGCATTAACAAGATGAAAGCCCCAAAAAGGACATGGTATGTGAATGAGATTTATCATTTTGCAGTGGAAATAAACACAACACAGTGATAACCGTGTTGTATTTGGAGCCTAACAAGATACTTAGGGCTGACAAACAGCAACATGAGGCGCAGTAAACAGAGCGGTCGCGGCCGTGGACCAACGCCGCCTCCCAGACAACACAGGCAGCCTCTTGGTCGTGGATGTGCCGGCTCCAGCGCAGGTCGAACACAGTTACTCTGAAAGGGATATGAAAGAGATTCTAGTTACTGTCAAAGCTGCACCAGGCTCCCTGTGTGTCCATCACAGAAATGTGAAGTCCAACAGCAGTGTCTCTGTCTTCTTGTCTCTCCAGCACTCCACTGTGTTCCCTCACCCTTAACATCACACACTACACACATCCACAGGGCCGCGCCTCCTACAGCCTTCCCAGCCCTCACTCCGGTGTTGGCAGCAGTTTCCTGCAGCATTCGAGGGTGCAGTTACTCTAACAAGCAGTCAGTACATTTACATGACAGTGGAAAAAACAAACTATGCCTTTATCAGACTATAAATGGACAACTGATGTGCATGTAAACACGTTAGTCGGACTAATAGTCTACCGGACTTCTCCACATCTGACTAAGACACCCAGATAATGTGATTGGAAACCGATTCTATTCTGCATGTACAGTATGCACCTTATTCTGACTGAAACTGGACAATGCATGTGCCCATGCTTCACAACAGTAGAGATGCCACAAAGTGTAGCGAAGCTGGCCAGAAAACTAAATGAAAAAATAAATAAAAAAACCAGTGCATTTCACAGTGCAACCAACGAGAAGATGTGTTTTATAAAGAATAAAAGGAACAGTCACGAACTGTAGTTGAGAACTCTAAGTTATTTATTTCCAGTTTTTTACTACGTGACAGAAATGTCCACTGGAAAGGCGTCAGTATTAACCCGTGGACAACGTCAGTTATTTGATTCTCCATGTTGCTTGTAAACTGGGACAAGGACAGAACCCTGATGACACGCCTAACTCCAGCTATGAGCATAACTCTGCTTAGCTGTAAACTGATTAAGTCTTTCTACAGGTAATGAGCACATCAAGTTCCCCCATTTAACTGATGGCCCCCAAATCATTCCTGACTCAAGCTGCAGGGTTGAGGGGAGGTGGGGACTGAACCACTAACCCTGGACACAGTGGACAGTATGCTCTACTGCCTCGCAGCTTCAACCATTTGAAACAACTACATCATATCACTATTGATTAAAACTATCTTCGTCATGTCAGTGAAATAACATGCAATTTCCAAAATACAAGTACTACATACCGCTCATAATAATAATTATGACCAAGAGCATTGAGCCAGACATGATTAGTATAAACAGTTTGTATGATAATACCAAACACAATGCTTTAAAGGGATAGTTCAGCATTTTGGCATATTGGCCCATTGCCATAATCCCTATAGTCACAGCAGTAGGTTCGTTACCTTTAATTGTCGTTGCAAGCTATTTTTAGAACGGCGGAGCAGAGCCGTGAGCTGCTCAGAGATACACTACGGAGGCTAATAGGATTTCTTGGTTTCCCTCATCAAACTCGTCAAATACACAATCCAACAACTCCAAAACGCTCTGGTGGACAAGTTGTGACGCACATTCACCACGCTATGAGATAATGACAGAACATTACGAGACAGAGTTGTTTTAGAGGGAAATACAGAGACTGCTGCTGAAAAACTGTCCCTGAAGGCAACGTGCATCAGCGGTTTTGCATCTCATCTTTGCCTCTAAAACAACTCTGTGTGGTAACGTTGTGTTATTATTTCATAGCGTGGTGAATGTGCAGGTCACAACTTGTCCACCAGAGCGTTTTGGAGGTTTTGGATTGTGTATTTGATGAGTTTGATGCGGGAAACCAAGAAATCCCATTAGCCTCCGTTGCGTAGCTCTGAGCAGCTCAAGGCTCTGCTCCGCCGTTCTAAAAACAGCTTGCACCGACAATTAAAGGTAACAAACCTACTGCTATGGCTATAGTAATTATGGCAATGGGCCAATTTGCCAAAATGTTGAACTATCCCTTTAACAAACACAGAAAGCATCAGTCCACTTTTTCTTTGTATATGTAAAACATCAGACAGTCTGAGCTTGTCAAAAATACATTGAATGCATCAATCTGAACTTAAACTTTTCCCCTTTAAAACTTTATCGGCTGGTTTTCATGAAATGTTCAAGAGTTGGCTGCATGTCGGGCTGCTCTAAACCATACTGTACCTCAGACATGAATTATTAGTTAGCAGGTTCATATAAACCCAGGCCTAATGCTGTTAGAAACTCACGTAGCTTTAGAATATTATGTATACGTTGAGTTTGACGTGGCACAGTTACATCAAGCAGTGTGATCTCACCATGGAGTCAGAGGGAGATGTGAGTGGGGGATTGTACGGTATGTTGTTATAAATTACTAATTTCATTTTGTTGGAACATTGGTTCACAGTTGAGAAGCTCATACTTAATGCATACTGCTACATGTACTGGAGGAGCTGTGGGACAGACACCCTGAGCAGGAGAACACAGATTTCTCTGACTGTTGCTAAACTGTTTGTCATTTTGTAATACTTTATATATATTATCCTATATTTTGTATTTCATATCAACAAATGCAGTTGTTGTGTGATACTTTTTCTCTTGCTGTTACTGGCACACCATCATGAAAAAAACAAATTCAATCTCCTTACTGTGCTTCCACTGTGACTGTGGTAATGTCGTGTTTTTCCTGGCTTCCGCATGAGTGTTAATTCAATTATAATATTGAAATTAAGTAGATTATAACATAATTGTGAGACTCAAAGGATGAGACAAAGACAACCCAAGGACCCTCCAACTCAGTAAACAATGTTATTCTTGCAGAATTTCATCTTTCTAGAGTGAGATTCATCCATAATTCATAATGAGCTTCTCTCTGATGCTGCACAGTCAGCTTTTCAGACATATTCCATTGGAGTAAAGGGACATTCAGACAGTTGGCAGCACATTGGACACTGACAGAAGGACACAAAAGACTTTACCTGTGTCTCTGTGTTGTTGTCTGCACAATACACATGTATCAGAACACATGCTTGCAGCGTGCATCATAGCATGTTTGTGTGCATATACATTACAGAGCTGTAATTACTTTGTGTGACAGATGATATTATGATTCAGGGAGTTCTATCAGTATCGCTACAGTGCAGTTGTATTATGCTTTTAAACACGTAGACAAGATCATTTGTATTTCATTTAAATGTAACCCCACTAGCATTCCTTGAAATGAATATCAAATTACAACTCATTTATAGGCTGAAATACAGATTGAGATTTGTCAATTTGAATTTGGTCACAGTGTGAAACACGATTATCAACGTAGTTAAAAGATGCATTGATAAAGTTTGAAAATGTGCTGCATATTTATTGCCTGCAACAGATAGAATAAGGAACTTCATTAAAATTGTTATTCCCCAACAAGGACTTTCCATTATAATCACATTTGATTGATTGATTGATTGATTGATTGATTTGATTTGTTACATCTGGTTGAAATGGAGCTTTTGTATTTTTTCCCCCACCTTCTGCACATGAGAGGCAGGTCAAGCTGGCCAATAAGGTAATGGCGAAAGTCATTGGCCAAGTGGATCCAAAATGATTACAGAAACATTGATGAAGAGTGACAATAAATTGGTAAATAAAAAGAAGAGGAAAATAAATAAAATAAGATATAATATAAAGAGAGGTGAAAGAAAAATATATTATTAATAGCAATAGAGCCCCAGTGTGCTCACTAAAAAAAAAGGATACATCAACTCAATTCAGTTGAGGCCCAGGGAGCTAAGGGTCTTTACATATAGTGATGAGAAGCTACCATCTTTTTTTTTTTTTTTAAATGGCTGCTGAGTCTCTGAGTGAGCAGTGTATGTTGGAACCTCGCCATTGATTGGATGTAAATGATCATAGTTGTGAGATAAATGTTGTGGATTAATCAGCATATTATTCTCTCTGAAATGGAGCAGCAGCACAAGTGTAAAGTAGCAGAGGACTTCTGTACTGTATGTGTTGTACTGTCAACAACTGGGAACAGACACAAACACTATTTGACACAAGATACAAAAGCCATCACAGACTGAAGCAAGAACACATACAACAACACCTCTAATTTGACTACAATTCCCAGTGGGCAGTAGCCTACTGTACGTCTCAGCAAACTACATTAAGCAGTCCTGAACCTTGCTTCACAGCTTGTCATCTTAACGCGGCAAATCAAAATACTGTTCCCTCAGGTTCTGCTCTTCGCACAAGCGTGGCTAACTCAGTGTGTTTTATTCAACAATATTCTCTTTGTTTATTGTTGAGTTAGAGATGTATGGAAAGCAGATTTTTACTGTCTCATAGCTAAACAGCAATGTTTATTTATAGATTTCTCATGAACTGAACAGATTTCCCGTATGCAATTATCTCAGCCCCCACAGGACTATTGTAAAAGACTAAATGATTTCTAAATTGTGTTCTGTGGGCAAGGGAGCATTTATCATGTTAAAAAGATTCCTCCCTACCACGCTCTCCCACTATAATGGGTATTTGGAGTCGAGGCGGTCTTTTACAATAATGTCTCCTTCACTTTCCATCTCCTCTGCCAGAAATGTATGATGCTCTGTGAAAATTGCTCATAAATGTAGTTGTTTTTATGAAAAGTCCGTTTACCTTCATCCCAGAGTGGTTGTTAGCAGATGCCCAGCTGCATTTACGTTGAGGACATTGGTGAATCTTTGATTCTGTCTTTGTCAACGTCTTTTTTTCTCCCAAATTCTGAATTTTATAAAGGACAGACTCCTCACTTCTCCTTCTCCACAAAGGTTATTCACTTTTTTTATGTGGCAGTTACTCACAGAGTCTGTGATTCAGCAGAAAATGGTGAAATAAAACGACAGTAACTTACATCACCTTCTCGCTGTGGACCAAATACTTCCCTCTGCGCCATAATATTAAAGGTTAACTTTGATCATGTCATCTTGAGACTTCATCGGCAACGCTATCGCCTGGATCCCACAACATCCCATGTTTTATGAGGGTGTCAACCATCATCCGAGTAATCATTTACTACTGAGTGTCCAGACACCTCGCTGCTGTGAGACTGGGGCTTCAGAAATGGACTCATTAGAAGATAGAGAGCTTACTCTTCCCAGGCTGACAGCTGAGCCTTTGATGGGACGTACCCATCCTTCACTGTTCCAAATATTCAGCAGCTTCTGTGGAGCATCTGTAGAGGGCAGCACTTCTACAGACTGTGTGAGTAACATGTTGTTTCACAATCGACATGATCTCTGATATGTAAAAAAAAACAAAAAAAAAACAGTAAAAGTAAGTACAGTACTATAAACAGTAAAATAGAGCTCTACAGAGGACATTGTGTCATTATTTGGGCTTGAACTTATCTCATTCTCAGATGACTCCAGACTTGACTTGATGTGCCTTTCCTCAAGTACTTTGGACTTCACTTGGGCTTATCTCAAATTGATTTTGTTATGGTCTGTGTTTTTAGTTCCTGTTGCGTTCTCACTTTTTATTCCACGTTTAGACGAGCGTTTTTGGGATGGAAATCTGCGTGCATACGGTGACGCAAAAATGTTGTATGCAGACCAGGCGCTGAGGTGGCACTGTGCCACACAACACCACCAAGTCTGCACACCTGTGTACAACCCAGAATTTCCGCTTCTCTTCCTGGTAGCGCGAAATAGAAAAACAGCAGATTGTCTGTAAAGACTCGATACTGTTGTATGTTTATCAGAGCTGCCAGGACAACTCGAAGGTCCACTGGTTGGAAATGTTTGTTGTTATTTTCCTGCACTGGCGCATGCCTGTGACGTAAACGTGTACGCGACATGAGCAGAGCAGAACTCTTCTTCTTGATTTCCAGCAGGCTGTACACCATGTACACCAATAGGCATGTAAACACGTCTATTGGAAAATTTTAATCTGAACGGGCTCATTTGGAAAGAAATTTCTTTCCGATCCAGTAAGTGGTTTATGCCGGTCGATTTCGGATCAAGATCCATGTAAAGTTAATCTGATCAAAGTAGTGTAGTACTGTGTCTACAGTCTCATCCTCCGGGTCCGTACATGTCTTCATCAAAGTGCAGAACTTCAGACCGCCATGCCTTCTGAAAATGTTGCTCCACTTGTGGTGAGTAAACCTAAAGGAGAACCACTTTCTCCCACCAGTCTCTACTTCTGACCTTCATTTTGGTGGTGGAGGGGGCACAAAATGTGACGGTCCTGCTGTAGCCCCCCCACATAGATCACAGGAGAGGTAAAAACTGCTGTGATTGCGGCTTAAAGCAGAAGTAAGTGATCCAGTCGTTTTGGCTAACTTCGTTAGTTAGCAGCCCCCGCCCTCAACATGGATCTATTGGTCCTCGTCCCTACATCTCCACATTCACGCGCATCCCTTGGCTGCACACACAGCCCTTCATGCCGTTTTCTCTTCGGCTCAGAGCAGAGCAGAGTGACTGACAGACCCGTGTTTCAGACCAAACACTCTATGTAAGTGATTGCCGTCGGAAGATATAACTATTTAAGACTTAGATTAACAAAAATATTCCGCTTACTTCTGCTTTAATCAAGAGAAAACTAAAGGGAAAAAAGTAACGATATTTAGGTAAACAGTGATGTTGGAATTTCTGATCAGAATGATTATAATCAGATTGTAGAACAAAATGCACATGTAAATGTGGCTACTACACTCCACTCCTCACCAGATTGTTCTGTTTGCAGAAGTGGCAGCGCCCCTCTAGGCCTCCTGGTATTTGCTTGGGTTACGTCTTATGCTTTCCTCTGTGGTCTGTGCGAACCTGGTTTACTCCTGTGCCTGACTGATACCTGGTGCCAGGCCAGTATATTAGCCCACACTGCCTCCTTACTCCCAGATTACAAACTCTAGATGAGATCTCACCTCCTCCTCTCACCCTATTCCTGCCCTTCATCCTACATCAGCTAGTTTCCTCATATCTGTATCTTGATTCAAACATGAATGTCAGTCCTATTCAGTTATTATAGGTCAGTTTAAGTTGCTCTGACTGTCAGTTGGTGACTTGATATCTCAATTACTACAGTGAACTGGTGCCCGTAGCTCCTCTGATCTGTAACTGGAGGAGCTCATCTCTATGCAACGATGATATACACTGTTTGTCATTTATAATTCATGCTAATATGATGCGCCTGCACATTCTCTACTCTGGAGCATACTGTACATGAAACAGATTGCATTTACTGTTAATCTGCTTGTTTATCCTTTCAGCTGCTTTTAAAGACAAACCACCAATGAGCTACCATTTGCTTGACATGATACATTTATATTCAGAAAAAAATAAGTTTCCTGCCGCAGTTAGATAAACTCAGCCAAGCATTATTTTCTGAGAACATGCATCATGCCTGAATTACTTGGGTGTGACTCATGTTTACACACACACACACACACACACACACACACAGAATGAACTCATATGTTAACAAAACCATAGCAGCATTACTTTTACAATCAGTCCACTGTTTGGGTCACGTCTTCAGTCTAATGGTATAAATTCTGCACTGAGGATTTTTTTGTGTGCATATTCATCTATCAGTAACTGAAATTCACTGACTCGATGAATAAATCACATTTCTCCAGTGACCTGTATGTGATTATACGGTACCAAAGACATACCGCTTGCAATGCTCATTCTGAAGTATGCAATAAAAGGGAGGCCTAAAGGTCATCAAGCATCGCTGGTGGCTCATGCTTTCCTCATACTATATGCCCACGTTAGTGGAAATGGATAGGATGATTTAATTAGGTTTTTTTTTTCATCTTGCATGTTTTATAAATCAGGTGAACTTGCCTTACAGTAGCTGCATATTCAATACTGTTTTCTGAAAAGAAAATATTCAGTGGTCACAGACCTGGAGGAATGGTAAGTAGCTAATCAAGACTCGGGTCAGGACCTTGACAAATAGAAAGGCTCCTTAACTTTTGAAATCAGAAACTTGTATCCGTCTTCTTACAGATTATGAATTCATTTCTACTTGCATGATCCGGTACACTCAGGAGCTTGTGTTGGCTAATGATAGCAATTGTAGCAAAATCTGTGTAGCTATTAGTGTATGACTGACATTGCCAAGTTATGTTTTAGCACCTACCTTTATCCTCTTGCTTGCAGAATTTGGGGGAGCCCTGTGGAGCTTTTCTCTGAACAAACAAAGGTTATGTTCAGAACTGTTATTCCTCCTTGCAGCTGTTGGATTTGTTTCCTTTCTCATAAAACAGTTGTCATCTCTTTTTTGAAGTGTAAATTATTACAATCCAGAATTGTTTACATCCATGTTTGCCCTGTGATTTGTTACTGAATTACACCAAGTAAGTGGATTAGTGTGAGACAACTGATAGAAATGTGTTTTGCACCACCCATGAGCAATTGTGTCCTCATGCAAATTCATGAGGTAAAAAAAAGAAAAAGGATGGGACCAACACTTAAAGACTCACCACTGTGCAAGGCAAAAAGCAAATTTCTTCAAGTTTCAGATGATGCAATTTGTCATTTTGCAATCCAACGCCCTCTTTGTATAAGTACTTGGGCTCGTAGGTGTGTTGTTTGTTGCTTGGGTTTTTCTATCTTGAAGCAGCAGAAAACAAGTGCTTTATTCACTGACCAAAGCTTGATGTGGAGACAAAGCTGCAGAATTTTACTGTCATATTAGGTAAGTATAAACTAACATGCACCTAGATAAAGAGGTGCATTTGAAACTCGTTCATTTCACCAATATTTAGTTCTGATAGGCTAGTGCTATTCCCCTCTGAGTCCGGGGTTAGCTGTTATCAACATCAGAGGTCTGTAGGTTGACCTGCTGACCTCTGACCTGGATGATGTCATCTCCGACCGCTGCCCGGCTCATTCTGATAATTATCATTCCACTTCGGCATTCAGGTCCATTTTTATCTCAACTAGCCGGAGCTTTAGTGAGTCCAGGTTGAGGAGAGGAAGCCTGTGGAAGCTGAACTTCATCCAGCTGCTCATTTTGTTCTGAGAAGTCAGAAACACACAGAAACAAACCATAGCATTAGCGGTAGCAACAAGTTGGAGATGACATCATCCAGGTCAGAGGTCAGTAGGTCAACCTACAGACCCCGGATGTTGATAACAGCTAACCCCGGACTCAGAGGGAATAGCACTAGCCTATCATAACAAAATAACATATCAACAAAAAGTTGTACTTGTGTCGAACGTGTGACAAACAGCACTGCCAGACAACCACACCACTCACAACTCTTAATTAAAATCCACATCAGGTGTCATTAAAAATCTCTAGTGGCTCGTGTTCTCCATGTCATTAACTTCTTTTTATCTCTTTGAAGTTAGTTTTAAGGCTTTTAAGTGTACGTACCCACACACTCTCCAGTTGCTGTGTTCACCCACATTTAAAAAAAAAACCTCACTCTCAATCCACATTGTGGCTATTCTTCACCTTTTCTCTATGTGTGTGAGTGACACAAAGATCCAATGCTACACAAAAACACAGGGTTAAATAGGATGGCCAAAAGTCAGACTTGTTTGCTCCGCTTCGTGAACACAGCCACAGAAAGGAGCCGACACTCTGTCGTCCAGCATTATATAAAGAGCCATTATATAAAGTGTGACTTTGATTGACCTCTATTGGTGACCAGTGGGCTGCAACACCACCAATAGATCTGTGGCCCAGTTTACAGTGACCTGTCTTTGACACACTCAATAAAGTCACAATAGAGAGGCTTATTACAGAAGAGGGCCAGATGGAGTGGGTCCAAAACACAACGCTGTAACTCAGTAACTGCTGAACAAATGTGTCATGGTGTTATTTAACCATTTAGAAGCGGGGATATGATCCCTAATATAAAGTGACTAAAACTGTCCAGACTTCTAATGCAGCTCTGTGTCTTTAGTGGCGTCTTGATGGTGATCACAAGAGAGTCACACTGCCAACACTTTCCCTCAAGCTTTGAGCTGCCAGCCAATTAGTGCGGCACTTCCCATGCACAGGACCTGTTGACAGGTTTACCCAAAAATAACTTCATCATGAAAGGACGAGACAGCTCCTTCATGAGATAACTGCTGTGCAGCATGTGAATGTGGGTCTGTGTGAGCAGGTCACACAGTGGCTTCACAAAGTCTTCAGACAGCCTTTTTATATGCTTGTATTTTGTTTAGGATTTTAAATTGAAATGGATAAAAGTGAGATGTTTACCCATTAATCTACTCTTAAAAATCCATAATGATAAAAGGAGCATTTTGCTAGAATGTTGTTTTCAGATTCAGATTCAGATTCAGCTTTATTTGTCCTTTGCAGGCAACTTGTTTTCACCAACCCGTACAAAACATCCTCAAGATGCAACACAGTATGCACATACCCACATTAACACATCACCCACATATAACAATAGACAAAACACACATTTGTAAGTTTTGTAAGTTAATCGAAAATAAAAAGCTTTTCGGTTAACTTAATTAGCTTTTCATCTAATTTAAAGACAGTATTTAGACATGCAATATAATGAGATTCAATATCAATATACAACTCGCAATATGAGCAACTGTTAAATACCCAGAATCGTTTAATCTTGTCTTGCAGTCTCTGCAAAATGTTCATTTTGTAACAACTGTTGTCTTATTTATGTTTCATTGTGAATTGAAATCAAGTCCAGAAACACTTAATCCAAGTTGAATAATAACACAACCCAGAGTGTGAAAATGTATTATATGTGTAAGGTTTCTTTTTCCCCATCCTTTATAGTTTTTCATGCATCTGTAAGGTCCAGAAAGTTCCAAAGCCCGAAGGGAGTTTTCCTCCTACAGAAAACACTCCAGGCTTTTATTCTATAACTTGGCTCTCTGTCACCATTGCGAAGCATGGGCAGGTCATCAGTCTATTTCAGGGCTGAGATATGGAGACGAACAAGTTCACACACTCATATTCACACCTACATCACCAGTGAACCTAACGTGCATGTCTGTAGACTGTGGGAGGAAGCAGCAGCACTCTGAGAGAAGCCATGCAGCCACAGGGAGAACGTGCAAACTCCACTTCTTGCTGCGGGGAGACAGTGCAAACCACGGTGCCATCCTCTGCTTGTGAATCATCCAAAGCTACTCTAGTGGAGTCGCAGAATAAAAATACAGAGCTGAAAATGCATGAAATAGGTCCCGTTTCATTTTTGACATTTCATACTGTGGTTAACCATGACACTGACAGATAGTTAGGTTTAACCAAAAGAGCAAAAATAAGACTCAGCTCCAGGAACCTCACTGTCACTTGAGATTGTGGCCTTAGAAAATGATAATGGTCAGATTTTGTATTGGGCATGCAGGCAGCCTGTCAGAAATGACTGCCAGGGGTGTACATTTGTGTGACATGGGTAGGCTTGGGTTTCAGGATTAAAGAAGAACTATGCAAGGTTTTTACCTTTATTAAATTTAAATTATTAATTTAAGTAACATTTTTAGAGTAATTGTGATGGTTAAATGACGTGTTCCAGGGAGAATGGAGGCTCTCTGCCTTCCACCTAGCGTCTCTTGGCCGAAAACCAACCTTGCAAGATCAGTGCCTCCGTCCCGTTGTACCAGATCTCGTCTCAGTGGCACCACGACACGTAACCCGCATTTTTTTGTTTATGACAGGTAAGACTACACAAATATACACATGATACTTTATACAACACCAAGCAATTTGATTGGACAAGAGACATTCCATGAGTGCTGATATAGAGTAGCCTAGAGTAGCCACGCTCCCCATACAGGAGCCATCTCTCTGCTGCCTATTACAGCTATAAACGGACCTGGAAATTAAAACCCGGACCTGACGTGGTCCGTCTAATCAGCGATAATTCACAGCCTAAACCCGACTGAAAAAAAAAAAATCACTGCACTGCGGCAACTACGTTTTGACGGCGATGTGTTTTGATATGAGCGTTAGCTGTTGTTAGCCACGTAGCTCAGCTACTTAACTTCAACTGTATTTGTATTGATTACATAGCAGATAAACAAACTTAATACAGTATCGATAACGTCTCTGTATATCTCCATGCTGGTCCTGTTGCTCCAGTGATAATCAGGCACTGGGTCCGAACCAGCACTGGAACCAGCTCGGTGGAAAAGGGGCCACTAGCAGCAAGCTTGTGTGTAGGAAATGCTGTGTTGCCAACTTGGCGTCTTTCTCGCTAAATCTGGTGACTTTCCAAACCCTCTTGGCAACTTTTTTTTGCCAAAAGTGACTAGCGTGAAATAGCGACTTTTTCCGGACAAACTTTTCTGGTTTGGAGACTCTGATGTGAAAGCACATCATCACTGCTGTTATCAACGAGCAGTGGGTGCTGCTTTGAGCCCCGCCGCCGTCCCAAAGCACTCACCGGTGGTCAGAGACCTGCGCACCCCCCTCCCAACATTGTGATGACGTCATTTAGCAACTTCTACTGACTTTTAGAACAGCCAATAGCGACTTTCCTTACTGAGGAGTTGGCAACACTGAGGAAATGTTTATGTGTTGTCTGGCAACGGCCTTGTGATTATCTGTGGCCTCGTGTCTACGACCGAATCACACCAGTGCTGATATGTAGTACAGCAGCACTCCCTCTCGTGTGATATTGCTCAAGTATATAACGTAATTCACCGCTCCACTTGCTTTATCGTTGGCTTCATTGAAAACAGAATGCACATGGCCAGGGGGAAGGGTTAGCAAAACAGCAAAAAAGCAACCGGACGATAGTTCCCCTTTAAACCTCAGTGAGAATTGGACAGTGACCTGCGGTGCCAACAGAGTTCGTCAAGACAGTTGTGAGAAGAGGACCGTGGTAGACAGTAACAAGCGATCACAAGTTTGGCTAAGTTTTACTAGAAAAGACGATGACACAGCAAAGTGCAGCATGTGTGTGAGCATTAACTTCGACACAGCGTTAGTTTGAGGGAATGCACTGTATTTGTTGTGCTGCGGTTGGCTGCTAACACAAATAACCAGGCCACAGCTACCGGTCTGCTGTAGTAACGTCTTGTCACACACAGGTGAAAACACAGCTGAGCTCACATTTGCATTTATATGGGGGTACAGGAATCATACATTGATTTCAAATATATTTTATTAGATGAGATCAGTGATCTCTCCACCCTGGTTCCCACGAAGATACCGTGTAGCACAGAAACTGTTCAAAAGAGCGATGACGGGCAAGATGAACAAGGAGAATGTGGAGGAATGTCAGTGTGTGGTGACATGATTTGTTGTTAAAGGAGAATTCTGGTCATTTTCTAAGTAACGCTCTACAGCTCTAGGTCCCTGAGTGCGACCATAGGAAAAGTCCAAGAAAAATATGTGCAGACCAGACCTAGCTCTCCTCAGCTCCTCAAACAACAAAGTCATACAGTAGTGGCAGTTCTTCTAACCACGACTTTGGCCTCTATATAATGCTCAAAATATCACTACACATGCTTTGTAACATCCACCAGTTCCTTACCACACAACACTGAGTGTGCACAACTCTGTTAATGTGAGAGAGCAGTGTTAACATGTGTTTTTATCACATAGCTACCTCTGTTTACTCTAGCTTCCAGGGTAGACCTTACTAGTCAACTGTCGAGCTTGGGACTGTTTCCATCAACAAAGACAGAAATGCGAGAAAGACATGGATTTAGGAGGAAAAAAAAGATTTTGGATGGGAAAAAAAGCATCAATATGGCTATCCCAAATCATTTTTTCGTCCTAATTCCATGTTTTCCTTGCATTTTTGTCTTTGTTAATGGCAACAGTCCCGAGCTCGACAGTTGACGAGCAAGATCTGCACATATATTTTTCATATTTATTTCTATGGTCGCACTCGGGGACCTAGAGCTGTAGAGCGTTACTTAGAAAATGACTGGAATTTTTCTTTAAGGGGTTACACTGTTTTAGTGTATTTCTATGGCTGAGCCCGAAATCACTTGCTCATTCACTAGTCCCTACTCACTATAATGGGAGGTTAGAGGACTAGAGAGCTCATTGGTCAAATGAAAAGACACTCTCAAACACGACTCTGCTGCACAGTAAATTACATTATTACTGTTGTATAATTAAAACAGATCAATGCCAGCCGTGTTCATGATTGTGATTCCCGACCACAGTGCATTATATTGCTTGGTCAGTGACCATTAGGTGTACACGGATACTAAGTCCACTAAGGTCTATTCATTCTCACTATACATTTGGACAGCACTACAAAATGGTGTAGTCCTGTTTCATTATGTATTTTCAATTAGTGAATAAAAAATAAAAAGAACAAAAAAGTTGTGGAAATTACATTCACACTCTTCCACAGTGAAAAAACAGATTCCGCACCATGTTGTTTTGGCAGGTACACCTAACCCAAAATAACCTAGACTGTCCTTAAGGTGACTTTGCTGTCACACCATTAGACCTTTGTGCGTGTTTACAACAAGGAAGCCGTGTTTAACACTCAGAGCTTAGAAAGACCTACAGCGTGTTTTACAGGAAAGAACGCTTGACCTAAATCTGAAGGTAGAATAAATGTGTCACAACTAAAAAAAAAGAGAGAGAGAAAAAAAACACGCTGTTAAAAATTGATCACGGGAGTCCTTTAAATAGCACACAACTTATTAATGAGCTGACACTGTTCAGACCCTACAGGGAGCTCATCACAGCAGCTTGAAAATGAAGACGTGAGCGACGACGTGCACTGATTGTTGTTCTTGTATCTGAACATGTTGCCTTGTCTTGATTCATATTTTAGCAAGATGAAACTTATAAGTGTTTAGGCTACAATACAAAATACTTCATCTACTATGTACAGGCCATGCATTCCCACAGAAAGCACAGCGGGGCATTTTGCATATTCATACAAAAGGAGGCAGGATGATGCCAAACCTCCACAGCCTGAGCGCTCGCTCGCACCTGCATTAGTCATGACTGATGCGCGAGAGGAGAATGAATTGGGCAATTGTAGTTCCATGTGATTTAATGAAGCACATAAAGCCAATGATACACATACACCACATCCATCTGGGCCTCCAGACACTGGATAAAGAGTTCAAGGAGAGAGAAGGTCCAGTGGGATCGGTCCTCTCACTGCCGAGGAGACGGGGTAAAGGAAACAGTGGCTTCTCATTTCCATAGATGATTTGTCTGGTAATGGCTTCACCGGGAGTCGATGTGACAGCAGGAGAAGGTCACGTCTGATGTGCTGAAGATGTACTAAAGATTTGGTTTAAAGATTGTTCAGGGATCCCCAGGATGGAAAAAAAGAGGACGCCTGTGAATTGTTTTACTTAAACCCACACATGCATTTTAGGAATGAAGGGGTCAATGATGTGTCAGCCCCGGAAAAAACAACATAAAGCCTGTCATCCAACACCGTGGCCGGTCTGGAGACAAGTGTAAACCAGGGACTGCTCTGCTCTCTCTCTGTTTCCCATTTTTCATACTCACTAATCAAAACAAATCAGGACGGCATTCTTCATGGTGACAGCGTATAGCACTCAGGAGGGTTGAGTCATTTGATCTGGATGGCTGGCTGTCCCTCGCCTCTGCCTGTTGCTTGTAACAAGAGGCTCACAGATCTCATTGTATTAGCACTGCTTTGTGTGAGAGAGGGGGGACTCGGGACTCAGAGCAGAATCAGAGACAATGTTGGGTCTTTTCCAGGCCCCTCTGAGAGACGGTCATAGGGAGGAGCCTGGCTGTGTCCTACAGAGTTAAAGCCAGGGCCGGCCCTGTACATCTGGGGGCCCTAAGCAGGATAAAATTGGGGGCCCTGCCTCACAGTGTATATATGTACGATCAAATATTCATAAAACCAGCTACCGTATGCAACCCTTGCATATTTTATTGTACCTCTATCAACATGATGGCGAGCAGATATTTTATTACTAATTAGAGTCACTGAAACACTTCAAGCTGTCTAATTGCACTTGTCATTTTTTCTTCTACTTTGTTTTTGTCTGAATGTTAATGTTAATATTGTGAATGGCAATAGCTGGCTCCAAACCTGCAGTATTAAATCACTACTTTTGATGTAGCAGAAAGATAAAAGATTCTACAAAAGATTACAGTTTGAACAGATTTATTTTCTTTAAATTATCTGTACAGCTAAATTCTAGAGCCCTTAAAACAAAACTTCAGTTGAGAAGAAGATAGAGGATGTTGGTTGGTCAGCAGCATCATCAGCAGTAACCATTGGAGCTGTGGAGAAGATTAGTAGAATTTTTTAGCCACTTGTGTACACACAATTTAATTTTCCAACAGAGATAAACATATTGTGGCAACATGACATGTCTAATCAGCCATTAATAAATGGGTGATTGATCCTTTATCCCCTCACAGGAAAACAGCTGTTATCTTTTCACTGTAAACAGACCTTAAAATCAGCCAGGACATGTGAACTACAGCAGGCTACATGTAGCAGCTAGCCAGCTAAGTGAGCTAACACAAGCACCGACATGTTTTTCGGCTAAACGTACATCTAGTAAACATAACATTAATTAGCCTTACCTTGTCCTTGTTTTTTTTTCATCCTCGGCCTTCTTCTTTTTCCTATTTTCTGCACCTGACGGATATATCCTTTTGGACATCGTCGCTGTCCAAAAGCCAATCACCTCCTCGCAAATCGCGATCTCAGTGAGTGAGGGAGGGAGGGGGCCAGGGGGGAGAGAAGGGGAAGGGGTGGTGCGCTCGTTACCGGACAACGGCCACAGTCTGCGTTACGTTTACGTATGCGTGTCACGGTCATTGTTGCCAGTTGGGTCAAGGGTTACACGTTGCCGTTGTCAGAGACGGTTAGACAAATGATTGAGCAAAGTTTGGGGGCCCCCTAGTGGTTGCGGGGCCCTAAGCAGCTGCTTAGTTCGCTTATAGGGAGGGCCTTCTCTGGTTAAAGCCTTTAAAGCTTGTATCATTTAAATGGATGTCTGAAGGTCCAGAGCAATAAAAAAAAAGTGCTGCAATATTGTGAACTGACAAGAAATTCGACCTTTTAATGGTTCTCGGGTCCAAAAAATACAGCCTGACCTGTGCCCCACCTGGCCATTCCCTAACTAATTAAAAAAAATGATTTTTTAAAATATTTTTTTTATCTCTTTAGTGCTGTCAAAATGGAATATGAATGAATATAAAGTAAACTCCAGCGGGCATCTTTTAACAGGCTATTTGAAAGTTTTCATTCCTGCTGTACAAGGTGTCTTGCTGGGCTCAGGAGGTGGTGATTGTCTCCTGACAAGAACTTCAGCTACTGTTGCATTTGCAAGAGGTTATTATACGTTCTCTGGGTAATAACACATCCCCTCAGTGAGACATCAGACAAAACTCACCCAGAAGACGTGGTAGAGAAAAGAGTTCTTGCTGAGGAAAGGGATTAAGTTTGATACATTCCCTCAGGCTAGTGAGGAAACATCTGTTGATGCTAAATAGGCACAACTTTAATTGCAGGATGTTAATGTTGCATTTTTTTTTTTACAAATGCTTCAACACATTTTTTTGAAGCCTTCTTTACTTTTCTCAAAACTATAAGCACAAACTAAATCAAGTGATCACATCAATCCTCACAGTCAAACACACATCAAAACAATTTTATCTCTAAATCAAACTGTATTAATGTGCAATAAACAAACAACACAACAACAGTTCAAATACAGTAGGTAAATGAAACTAATATTAAAAGGGTTTTATCCAAATGCAGTACAGTATGCTACTTTTAATGAGTACTGCAGTCTCAGTCCTCATAAGAGCACACATTTTCAAGTCAGGTGTGGTCACAATAACTCCTGATGCAACTAATCAAGGGCTTCACTAGTGCTTGAGCTGGAACACATCATGGATATACATACATACTGTACCTACATAACTGTGACTACATTTTTGTTATAAAGAATAAACATTGTGTGTGCGTGCGTTGTGTGTGTGTGTTATGACACATGTGCTATACTTAAATTAAGAGTTTACTGTTTAAATTAAGCTCCATCACAGTGTACTGTACAACATGAGATCTGCAACCAGTGTTTAACTGTTAAATGTTGTTTATGGTTTTGCTGAAATGGTGATTGGTTCAATAAATGTTTCCAGGCCACTGAGGGTTTAGTTGCTGGGGTTTTGTTTTAGAGCAATTTAGGAAAAGATGCAGTACAAACAGTATTGTGTGTCTATAAAAACTGAAATGGACGTGCATAAGTCAGCGATGGATCTGTCAGCCTGTCTGTGGTGCTACTTTGAGCTAAATGCAAATGCAAACATACTCACAAGCCTGTTAGCGTGGATATAAACCAGGATCAGTTAAATAATGATTTATTTTTTGTTGACTGTCTAATGAAATGAGTACATTAAAAAATGACATTTTACATAGCTTTTTGTTGTCAGACAAATGAAGGTGTCAAGTGCAGAAAATGTAGAATTTATCTATTAAAATAAATGTGTTAAGTCACATCTGTCCCTGAATGAGGTAACACAACAGTCAGTGAGCTGTAGCCTAATGATGATTAACTGGTGAAACTTTGACATGAGGCAGATACAGGAAATGCAAAGTGTTTGTTTATCAGTTAGATACTAAACAAGTAAAAGAGGACGTTTTCTCATTTTCTGACCATGAATGTGTTTGAATTGTTGCCGGCTGTAGGTACTGTATGTAGTGGACCCAGCCCCATGGTGACCTCTTCCTTTCACTGTGCCTTGCTGTTAGACAGATCCAATAAATATGATGGAAACAAGTTGAAGAAATGATTGACTGACGTCTTTATTAAAATGCCAATAGTTAGTTTTTTCCCGCCCACATAAATCCCTGACCTGTCATATTCAACCACATTTCCTGTCACCACCAGTGAACAGGTGTCTCCAGATCATGCAGGACTGAGATCATCACTTTAATTACCTGTAGAGATGTCCGCATTATAATGTGGGTATGTTAGTAATGTACTGTACATGTGCACGACCATAACTTATGGTAAGCATTAGGGTTGTCAGGCGATTAATTAAAGCTATGGTCTACGTTTTGAAAGAGGATGAGAAAAATTTGAAAAAAGCACCTCTCACACACCCCCGCCCCTCCCCTCTGAGCTCGTATGGCCCGCCCCTCGGGACCTTCTCGCGACACGCCTCCCCCCCTCCCCTCACAGAGCAGAGCGGAGCAGGCAACAAGCTGCTGCCTGCAGAAACCAAACGCGGCTTTGAATGCAGAGTAAAATGTCATATTCACAGTCACAACTTCCACAATAAAACCAAAGATTACCTGTTCAACATAAACTCAGCACCGCTGCTGCAGCCTGGGTCTCTCTGCACCGCGGCGCCGCGGAGCTCCAGGCCCCGACTCTTCCTGCTCCTCTCCCCCAGACACAGCACCCTGTCCTGGGTCACCCAGCGCCAAGAGTCTCCCTGTAGCATGAGGCTGTGCTCGGCGCTAGCCTACTAATACCGCCTCGTTACCGGCAGCTGGTGCACAGCGGCGCCAGCCCCGATGCCGCCGCTGTGCACCAGCTGCCGGTAACGAGGCGATGCCAGTTGCCGTCTTTGCCGTCCCCGGCAACGGGACCGCGGCGACCGCTGGTACGAGCAGCGCCGCCATTAGCAGCCGTTAGCACAGCCTCATGCTACAGGGAGACTCCTCGCGCTGGGTGACCGGCCACAGGGTGCTGTGTCTGGGGGAGAGGAGCAGGAAGACCGGGGCCTGGAGCTCCACAGCACCGCAGCAGAGAGACCGGTCAGGCTGCGGCTGGAAGCAGCTGTGTGTCGGGGAGAGGATCAGGGAGACTCGACGCGGCACCGGTACCGGTAATACGGGCAGCAACACATTCTGTGCTTCTGTACTGTGCTTCTCTGAATCCTAGTGGGGCTTTTTTTCGGCAGACCGACCGGGGGTGGGGGGCAGCAGGGGCTGAATTGGTGGGTTCATGTGTCTGTGGCTGAGCAGCTCAGAGCGGTTACAACTACTTGTAGTTTCTAAGCGGAGGGGGGGGGGACGAGGCGGGTCGAGGAGGAGCAGGGGAGACGAGGGGATTGGATGGAGGGTACGAGCCAGTGGGAGCCGGACGGGGCGCGCGGCGCCCATTGGTCAATTTCTATGCAGGCCCACGGCTGATAGACTGAATGGATTTTTTTCGTTCATTTTGCTATTTATATTGTGTATATCGGACCACAGGACCATAATCACTGTATAAACAATGTTAATAATAATTACCAATACTCCAAATCGTAGACCATAGCTTTAATTAATCACATTTTAACCTCATATCTGCTAAAGGTACCCAAATTCAAATTCTAGGACATTACAAAATCATATTGCATGACTAATCTGATTGAATACACTAAGAAGAGATTTGAAATCCACATTTTTATTGGTGAAGTGCGTTTCATGAATGAAATTTAAAAGAAAATGGTCAAGCACATGCACATCCCACTGCCAGCAAACCAATTAGGTGCGGAACCGAAGCGCAGTGCCCTGGAGTGGAGGCAGTTTCTGATCGGCGCACATGTTAACCTATCTGACTGGCTGCACGTCCCGCACACTGCAGCACTGCAGCACTGTCTGTTCTATTTTTCACGCGAGCCGCGAGCGCCGTTGTCAAGCTGGATAGACCAGATCGTACCAGAAGCCGGGCACAGAAAAGGCGAGAGAATCCAGTCAATTTTCTAAATAAAATAATTAAATGACGATTAACTTGTTGCTTGTCCGTCTATAAATATTTGTCAGTTGCGTCTGCACACGACACACACACACACGCATCCATTCATACAGAGCTAGAGACAGACCTGTGTATGGAGTCGTGTCCATGTCTGTTGTCACCCTGCTTTGACTAGCGAACACGTCCGGACAAGTTCTTCAGTCTCATAATTGATTGCGTTAATTTTTTACAATGCGTTAATTTGCAGTGTAATTAATTAATAATAATAATAGCATTTATTTGAATAATAATAGCATTTATTTGAATAGGGACAGTGCATATTAATGAACATTAGTATAACTAAAAGAAATAGGCTACTGCTGTAAATATGCCGGATTATAGCCAGGCGGCTAATTTGCGTCCGACGTCCCTAATAAATAAATAAAATACAGCAGTACACCACAAGGAATAAAAACAAAACAATAAATACAATACATCAATTAATCAAATGAACAGGTTAAACTGACAGCCCTAGTAAGCATGTAAAGAGGACACAATGTTATACAGAAGTAAATATTGAGTTAATACTGTATGTATATCAATTGTGCTATAGCTGTAGAAGGTCATATCATGATTGTCTGTGAAAGGAGAAATATTATGTTAGGATGTGCAGAATACAGCACATTCATAATGAATGGGGGAGGATGTGGGTGTCATTAGTGTTATTTGTTGGTTGTGGTGTGTGTGGACATAAAACTGTCATATTCAGCCCCTATGGAGGCATGTGTTTCTATTTCCTATAGAGTCTAATTTCTTGTTTAAATAAGAGAAGTGACTGAAATGGCTGTCTTTAATTAGTTCATGGTCTGTGGATGCTATACTGTAAGTAATTAAAATGACACAGTTTAATTCAAACTAAAAGGTTATCTGAATACATTCATTCAAATGTCCTTAATTAGCAGCCAACTGTGTTGAGAGCGTCAGCTGACCGGCTTCATTTAACTGCAGCATGTTTGTCCGCACCAACTCATTCATACATGTAATTACTCTCTTTGGTTTCATTGTGAAGTGTATCTCCACATCTCCTTCACCTCCTGGTGGAGGGGAAGCCGTCCAGCGCACACGGCTGCTAACGTTTCTAGCTTCCTGCCGTCTGACTTTTCAATTACCAGGGAGCCGCCCCTGTGAACGTTCCATGATGCGATTTCAATGAATTAATGATGACTGGATGCTAAAAATGTCAAATGAACTACATCAAAGCAGAAACACATGGATCCTCATCTCATGTTGGGATCTAAAAACGGTTACGTAAGGCGATGACATTAAGATGATGTGCATCACTTTTTTTCTGCATCAGCATGAGAGGTGAAGGCAAAAAAACACATCAAAGTCAGAGGACCTTTAAGGATAATTAATTTGTCCTTTCGGAGGGGATTGATGCATAGGTGGTTTCCTACTCTGAGTGTTTTTACCAACAATTTTCTGAGACAGCATATTTAGATTTTGCATCAGTCTGCATCCAAGTGTGTGCAAACATTGCAATTAAGTGACAAAAAATATATATGTGATGTATGCCCCAGGTTTTCTGAAAGAAAAACATGTATTTATAGCTTAAAGGTGATAATTGAAGATGTAATAACCGTGGGTGTAGAGGTTTTGTTTTATCCACCTTTTGAAATTATGCATTTGAAGACAAGAAAGATAAAATATCACATTTTCCAGTTGATGAGCCTGCTGTGTAGAGGTCAGTAGGATCCAATTAAAGTGCATCTGCAGCTGCGCTTTGTTCAGACTCTCAGAAGTCAATTTTAAATTCTCTTGACAATCTCTGAAGATCCTGTTTCTGAAGACTGAAAATATGTCAGGCTGAATCACAGGGGGACGGATACGACATGAGAGGAAGAGAGCTACATTCTCTACTTCTGATGTTAGTGGTGAAGCTATAAAAATATGCACAATATCAGGATGTGATGGTGTACACTGACGTTATAGCTACTAAATATGACTCCATATATAATACCACTCTACTAAATTTGACTTCAAAAGGAAATATGACAGAGAACTCCATGAGCCATCATCATGTAGCAATTTTGTGATGGAATCTCATCCTGGTCAAAATACAGCTGAACTGCACATTATACATGTGAAGATTTCTAGCGACTGAAATGACTTGATCATAATTTCACAATGTTTTGTTGCAATTTTGTTTAAAAAAAAAAAAATCACGTTATCACCAATTTCTATCAAATGCAGCATTTAGTTGTATTCAGCATAATTGGATTTTGTTACACAGACTGCTCCTTTAAAGGGAGAATGAGTCTGAAGTGGCAGAGCACTGGACAGTAATTGCCTTCTGGAGCATTGTGAAGCAGGGTGCTGCTTTTTTCGGCTTTACATTTTGCATAATATTTATTTTCTTCGCTCTTGAACGTTTTTTAATTAGCTTTAATTTCTAAGTAAACAGTGTGACACAAAATAAGTTCTAGTTAATGTTGTAAGTTGCAAGAATAGAGAAGGGGGAGGTATCAACAGGCAGATATATAACTGTAGGCTACTTATAATGAGAACAAATGAGAAATAACAAGTGTGTTATTGCTGTATTGGGTTTTTATTTATTTATTTTTTTTTATTCTGCCAAAACTCCTTTATATAGAAGCCATAGTCTAAACCTCCCGTTCATAGGTACTGTATATAAAAACAAACTAAAAACTAAATTAAAGCTCCTCCTGTATAGAATTTGATGGCTTTCTACTCAGGTGTTGTTGGGATCTTGAAAGATTGGAGGAGGATCAGAGCAACCCTGTTTTTTCTTGTGTTTTCCCATTCTGCATGAATGCAGCATGAACACCGGCGCTGACGCCCGGCGCTCAGAGCCGGTTCAGACCTCCATGGGGCCCTAGGCAAAATTCTGCTAAGGGGCCCTCCTAACTGAACCCCAAAAATTTTCAACAGTCGCACCTGACACCCAGTGTTTCCACGCATCCCCCCTTTAAACGTATTGCAGTGTTGGTATAACTAAGAATAAATTCAGAACAAATCAAATCAAACTAAATGTAACAATCATCAACATGTTAATGTTTGAAAAAACTCACCATTAAATAAATCTCTAGATAAAGCGACTATTAATTCAGCTCCATCAAATTGGCTGCACTTGTTTTACTTTCACTTCAAATGTAGGTAATTATGTAATTATTATTTATTATATAATAATTATTATTTTTAGCACCATTGTCATAATATTTCACAAGTTTTGTTTGATTCTGCATCTATATTTGCATGTAGGCTATCCAAGCAAACAAAATCCAATCTTAGTCAATATTTATCCATTGCTTTCCATTTTGTATGTAGATGTAACTACACTACAACTAAAATTATAGAAGCCAGCAAGACGCACACGGAGACCGGGGTTCACCCAGGGCTCACCGCCCTGTTAATGCAGGTCAAACACGGACTAGTCCCTCCCTCCCTCCCTCCCACCCGGAGAGGAGAGTTACCTGACTGCTGTTCCTGCAGGTCATTGTCAGCTGTTTCTTCCCCCTAACTCCCCGAGGGATAACTCCGCTTCATCGTGGCGTGCTGAACGCTGTCTTGCTAGGAATCCGGTAGGCTACACGTGCGCGACGGGCAGTCACGTCGTCAGTTTTTTTTGTTTGTTTGTTTGTTTTTTAACGGGGCCTCTGCTATTTTGCGGGGCCCTACGCAACTTGCGTAGTGTGCGTATTGGGTGAACCGGTACTGCCGGCGCTGCATTCATGCAGAAACAAACACTGAGCAGGTTTTGTCCTTTTTAACAAGAGTCAACAGGCCAGGGGCTCTGTTATGCTACAAGTGAAATGCTAACATCAGCCTGCTCATGGTGGGCTTGTGCATACTGTTCTCCGCCTGCAAAAATAGTTTTAGTCTGGTGTGTTACCAAGCTGACACTAACAAACTACCATCAAACACAAAGTGTAACAAAGCTAATGTGAATCCCATTAGTTTTGTTAATTGGACAAACTGAAATGTCTGCTCTGGCTTTTTTTCTGTTGATCAGTGTTGCACTGTCCCTCTCAAATAAACCAATAAATTAAATTAAATTAAATTAAATTGAGAAGATGTAAATATGTAGTTTCAACACACTCTGCTTCCTTCCAGTAAATGTTGTTTACCTGAAGAGTAAATGATTTGCCCTGCAGTACAGCAGGATGCATCCATATGCTTTCATTTAAAAAAACACCTTTATGTAAGAAACACTGTCACTTATACAGAGCTACAGTGAAGTTGGAGTTTCTAATTTACGTTATGATTTCCACTCAACCATCAGTAGTTTGTCCGTACATTGCCCCCTCTGACCGTAACAAAAACAAGCTCAAATCACATTTATCAGCTTCAAATACAGTTAAATATAAATCTGTGCACAAAAACAGATAATTACGTTCTGTTTTCCTTCTGACGAGTCTTACCTCTGCAGGCTCCACATCACAACTAAAGATAATGAATAGATTGAGCAAAAAAAAAACATACGGGCTGAGGCGCCAATCTCCCTCTTTGATTTAGCTTTCATGACTTGTTTTGAACAGTGCAGAAAATGAGCTATAGAAGTTCTCTGCTTTACTTTGTGCACACACAATAATCACTGAAGCCATGTGAGACTTCAGCAGCACAGCACAGGTGTTTTAATGCACTGAAGTTCATTCTGGCTTCAGTCTCCGTGAGTGTTTGCGTTCTCTCTAGCGTCCACTCATTGGACTGGCTGAGCCATCTCTTGACCGCAGCTCGATATTTAATTGACAGTGGTATCAATCATCTCATGTGACTCTGGGGCGTGAAAGCAAATAAGAATATTTCAAAGATCTTTAACTATTATTTTAATAGAGATTTTCATGGACTATGTTCCACTCCGCTCAAACACACCCAAGAAACTCCAGGACACGGAGGGTTCATTTCCATGAAGTTTACTGAGCACATTGTGAAACTGCAACACAATACAAAATACAATGAAATTCCTATAAATCACATACACAGTGTAAATAGCACAGTGTAACTTATGGTAAACACAATGGAGCTAATAAAACTAACTAGGTCTGTACATGCTAATTAGCATCTTAGCTGCCTCTATGATCAATAACAATATTTGAAATAAATTATAACTTGATGTTACACAATAAAATACTTACAGACGTTGGCTGAGCAGAAAAGGAGAAAGAAAAGCTGACGACTAAGGGATCACACGTCACCGATCACCCCATGGCAGTTTCCTACTTCCTGTTTTCCCAGAATGCACCAGTGGGAAAATACACAAATAAAACTGAACAGCCGAAACAAACTAACATTTTAAAAATCATATCAAACTATATTTTCAAGCGGCATGACAGAGATCCTTACACGGTATCGTCTGAGCAGGTGACCTGAGCCGGTTTACACCTCGGTGAGAATCTGTGGAGGTGACATATGGCCGTGGAGCCATCACACCACATTTAAAGCTCTCTGCCAAAGGAATGTCTGAGTAGTGACCAAATGTTTATCTGAGCGGAGAGAGGAGCAGGGGCGGTCTACGCGGCTGACAGAAGAGTTCTTGGCCAAACAATGAAGGTTACACGGGAGCCAACATAACAGCACAGGCCAGTCTCTTTAGTTATGCTGGGGATCATCGGAGCACAGCCCTCCTGGGAGGAATGACTTTCCGCTGCGTATGAAACACACTGCCAAGCCTGGCGACAGACAATGCGCTGCAGAGATGCGATATGTATAATAATGGAAGCAAATCAAGCCGGGACTTTTTTTTCTCTTTCCTCCCTCTCTCTCTTTCTCTCTCTTTCTCTCAGCTATGGAAACACCACAGGGGAGCTGATAACAGGAATCCCTCCACTCCAAGGTCAACAGCCTCATTCCAAAGTGACAAAGCAGATGGGCACCGCCCCGTAGTGAAATGGTTAAATATTTAGTTAAAATGAAAATAAAAAGGAATATATATTTTTGTCATTTCTTTATTGCAACCTCCAGTCAGTATAGGTGAGTCTACATCTCTTTGAAGAACAGAGTTTCTTTTGTAGCTCCACTGAGATGAAGGTCCCTCAGATCATTCATTCTTTCACTGCTTCACTTCCCTTAATGAACTTATAGGTTTTCCTCTCCCTCCTTTAACGCCCCACATATGCAATTCACATATCTATCGGGCCGTGCAATGACATCAAGTTATTACTGCTATCAAATAAATCAAGCAACAGAATTATCTCAATTCATGTTGTGATTCATCAAATTGAATTAATCACTTTTACAATAAAAAATAAGAATAAAGATTAAAAAAAAAAAAGTGGACAGAGGCACATCAGTGTATTTACATACAGATGAGCCACATTGTGGCACTATCTGAGATGGGGTGCACAGGTTAAATGTGTCTCATTGATGTGTCTTTAATCTGATACTGCAAGGTCCTTAAGGTTGTCCACACATAATTTACATTATCTTCTAGATGAATGAAAAGCCAGAAAGTAATTTTAAGCATAATGGGGAGCTGTGGTGGTGTAATCTGCCACCCTGGCACTAGGCAACAGCCTTATAACTCCACACAGATATTCTAAGTCAAAGAGAGTTCAAATCAGGGGTCTTGTATGTCACGTAAGCCAAGTCTGCTTTTTCTACGTGTTAAAATCAATACCATTTGTGCAAAGTCATTTCTAGAATAATTGTAGAGCTCACCTCAAACCTAGCGCAGATAACACAGCTTCAGGATTAGCCTAAACCAGACCAACTCCTGACAACCGAGGGAAATGTCTTTGAGTGGCTCAGGTTTTCATTGACATTTTTTCAAATGTGTTTGATTTGATTGCAGTTAAAGGCAGGATGTGCTCGTGGTTGCATCATCGAGATAGGAGAGAAGTATTCTGAGAGGCTCAAGCCGAGGACGATTTTTAAAACAAAAGTGCAGTTTTAAAGGCTGCAAGAGGTAATTATGATTATGGTTTGCATAGTAAATCAGGGTCTCAATCTGTGGCGGTGGTTAAACAGGAGGTAGCAAATGGAATAATGACAACCACTGAATATTGAGCTTGTGATTATCTGATTTACCAGATTTCTCTTCTGGAAGTCTGGCAGGACCTTGGTTCATTATACAATACTACACAACATTCACGCTACACACTGAATGAATCCTATAAAAGAGGCAAAAACCCGAGCCACGGAAGAGCCTGAACACAACCTCTCAAGGCCGACCTCTGTAAACACACTGAATGCCCTGGAGGATAAAGGGAGACACCTGAATGCTGCTACTAACCAGGGATGAATGAATGTAGTTTCCAGGGGTGTATGCAGTAGGGATGTACGCAAACCCGACTACGTTATCCAGAAGTACCCAAATAATGCTTTGATCCAGAATCATTTTTCTGTCTTTAGATTTAGTTTCTCTTCATTAGGAGCTTTTTTCTAAAGAAAAAGAGTGCGTGTTTTAAGCCAACTAAAAGAGATTAAAACAAAACAGAACAAAAAAACATGTTGGTGCGTGTTTTGAGCCAATCACATCCATGCACGAGACACGGTTTGGTTTTGGGTAAGAGAGCCCTCAGGCTCAGTCCCTTACGTTATCACAGAGGAGCAACAGCACATAACCAGGTGACTCTGGGTCACACTCCAACACAGTAGGTGGCGCTAACGCACCTAGAAAAGAAGCGGCTATATGGAGACATTTTTTTCAGTGTCACAACCCCATGAAACGACTCGTTTCACTACCAAAATCTGATCCATTCAGTCCAATTATGTTTGGAAAGCCTAAAAGAGCTGCATGATTAAATTATTTTATTCCCATTCTAGTTAGCTGAGACCTAAAGTGGAAGTTAGCCGGCTAGCTTGGCGGAAGTCTCCAGTGCGCCCACTTCAGGTTCCTTCCCGAATATGAATAATAAATCTGAAGTTTTCTTTAAAAGCCTGAATCCCAACTTGAACATAAATAGTCCACTGGCTGCACAGCCCCTATGCAGGCTGTGGTACTGAGCAGGTTAAACCGTGGCTGTCACAAACTGTAGCTAATGAACATGATTCTGTGAGTGACTAAATATTCGGACATCTCTCCATTCCAGCACAACGCTGTTCAGAAACCCCCCCTGCAGCTGCAGCATGCTGCTGGTCAGAATGGAGGGTTTTCCCCAATTTCCCCTTTTCGGAATAGCGGGGTCTTTAGAAAAAATAGGAAACGCCAGAATGGAAGTCTATTTTCAGAAAGGCGGGAAGTCTATTTTCAGAAAGGCGGGGTGTAACCACTAAACATGACCTGCACACAGTAGTTTCGTATCATATCATATCATATCATATCATATTATATATAGATAAGGAAACGAAAAGAACATGCATATATGTAAATGTGGGAAAGTATAGGGTGTGGGGTTTTATGTTTCTATGTATTTGTGGGTGTATGAAATGTGGGAATGTATGTAAATGTATGTAATATGGTCAAGGACACACTCCTGTGGTCCTTTTCCCTGACTGTCTGCACTACTCAAGGCCGTATGTATGGAATGGTGAAAACAATTTTCCTGTAAAGGACAAATACAATTCATCTATCTATCTATCTATCTATCTATCTATCTATCTATCTATCTATCTATCTATCTATCTATCTATCTATCTATCTATCTATCTATCTATCTATCTATCTATCTATCTATCTATTGCTTAAGCCCTACTCTAAAGAGAAGCAGCACACTGATGAATGATGAATTAGATGTTTAGATAGAGATGTTGAACATAGGTTAAGACTTTTCAACAGCAGTAATTTCATCTGATTCAATCTAATGTGAAAAATAGTGAATGAAAACAATTTGAAATGGAAAAGCAATATTAGGATATCAAAAAAACTTTTCCCCGTGACTTAGTGGAAAGCTCTTGTGCGTTTTAGTGGAAAAACGTTGATCATTTGCACCAGTCACAGAACAGAGCTACTGAATAATACTGTAGTCAGTTTGGGCTATCCCCTCTTCTTTATGTCAGTGTCTAAGGTGTTGTAGAATAAAGAGAAATTTGCTTTTCAAATATTGTGAATGGTGAGGGTAAGGTATATGAGAACTGACAATGCATCCAATATATCATATACCTCTAATATGAAATTGTATATCTGTCAGTCATCACAGTAGTGTTGCACTTCACAGAAAACCTTTATAAAATATTAAAACGACTTGAAATCATTTCACCAAGTGAATCCGCCAGTGCGTTGTATCCAGTCAGGGACCAGTAGCAGCACTGAATTAGCCTGCTGTATGTCACTCTGTAACCATGGGAACCATGTGGTCACACCTGTGCTGGTGAACCAGTCCCTGCAGCCCCTTTTTAAAATACACGATCACTAATCAAAGTGTCTCACACACTCACAACTCAGTGTCTACTGCTTATTGATGCTCAGCTGCATCACTGTCATGTGAGCCAGTCACTTTTTAGTGGTTTTACTCAAATAAAAAATTCAAAAAACTGTGTAAAAAGGTTTTACAGGCATTCAAATCTCTACATCTGCCATGTTTTGACTGTCACATAAGAAACCCATGTTGTTTGCTGTGCATGCATCTGAGGTTGCATTCACACCGGCCTTGTTTAGTCCGGTTGAACCGAGCCTTAGAGCGTTTAACCCCTTGGTGCGGTTCGTTTGGGTTGGTGTGAACGCTGGCCTTGAACTCCACTGCTCTCTGAACTTATTATTGTCCACTGGTCCCGCTCGTATGGCAAAATAAAAAAAGGTTGTGGTAGACTCTCATTACCGCCTGTAGTCTTCTGTGATATGACCGTCTGATTGCCGAGCATCTTAAACTAAATGCATGTATTAATACATTATTTACTGCTATTCATATTCACAGTGTGTTAAACTCTGCTTATATGCCAACACGTTCTCACTCCCAGTGCGTCAACCCCCTGACGAACGGTCACTGTCCCTCCTCGTCACATGCCTGACTCATTAGGTACCCGTTTTTCGTCATGAGGTGACGAGCGGGGATTTCAATTCATTCCAATGCAACCCCCTTCGCGGCGATATGTGACGCTCAGAGTAAAGTGATCCAGCCGACCGGACGCGGCGCTGAACGACGCACTGAGCTGAAAAACTTTTTTTCCCCTTTGAAGCTTTATTGAACCTGGTGTGTCTGACATAGCTTTCATCCAAGCCGTCATTTTGGTTATTATTTATTTACTGATCTTGGCGTTGGTGCAGAATAATAAACAAACAAACAAACAAACACATAAATAAATTACATCCTTGTCGGAAGACCAGACGGGGTGGGGGTGTGTAATAAATAAATAAATAAATAAATAAATAAATAAATATTTTTGTCCCGTGCGTAATTGTCAAGATCCGCATTTCGATTAAACTCGCCTTTCTTCTTTTGTAGGAGTTGTTGGACGACTGCATTTTCATTTTATTTACTTATTTCCCTGTCCTAAGTCATGTTTATGGAGACACAGTTGAACATATTGTCATTTTACCCTCGGCATTTTCCCCTCACTTTGCTGAATATCTGTTGATTCATGTCATAAACACGTTTTGTTCATTAAAAATATGTGGTGTTTATTAAAAATATGTTGTTCATTCAAATCGGTTGTTGTTCATTGCAGAACAATAGAATATTAATACGGTGATTTATATACAGATATTGATCGCGCAGTGTGACCACAATCACTACGCACGGAGGCGTGAGGGACATTTGAAACAGCTGCAGCGACTACTGACACTTCAACCTGTTTTGGCTCTAAACTTCAAAACTATGACATTGCATAGTTTAGGACCTGTTTATGTACGAATTCATCTGTTGTTAGGTCATATTATTATTGCATGAAACACACAATACAACTTTTGATCACAAAAAAACTACCGCACGTAACATTTTACTTTCCGTAGTAAAAAAAAACAGGTTCGCGCTAATAACTTTTGAATGGCGTGACGTAATTTCACAAGCTTTCCCAGGATTGGTCGGTGTTGAGTGCTGAACTAGAGGATGTGACGTCATTGCAACGGCGCCACCGGTCGCGACCATAGACTGCGACACTGCCATCTACGGCGTCTGGACGGAACTACAACACCTTAACAGTGTGTTTGTTATCATGAGGAGTGGAAATTAAGCCATGTTGATTTAATTCAACAGCATGTGAATAAACAGTGAGGAATCAGAACAGTTAGACAGCTCTTTTTCAACAAAGTCCAAATAATTCAAGTAACTCAAGTCTAAGGTCTGGACTAGAATCTAAAGATTTCAGCTTCCCAGCTCCAAGTATTGGTGTTTTATGCCTGAATTGATAGCAAAAATCGTCAAATTTCACATGAAAAGTTGACCTGTGACCCCTGTGAAGGTCAGATGGGTCTGTAATTGCTAACACTGGATGACCCTAGGCCCTGCCCTGATAAACCTCTGAACGTAACCCAACGAATGTGGAAGTTATTAAAGAATAGCTGTGTCTCCTGAAAATGGAGCCTTAATCAGTTTGTCCAATGTAAAACCAGAAATAAAGGAGCTGGCTAAAGTGGTGCAGTTGTGCATAAACATTACTACAGTGGACGGGTTCATTCTACACTATATTATAAACTAAGGTTCCTGGGCGGGAGGAGGGAGAAGGGGGGAGAAATGTTGTTTTCTGCAATTAAAAAAAAAAAGGCCTATATGACTTGAGTTACTTGAATTATTTGGACTTTGTTGAAAAAGAGCTGTCTAACTGTTCTGATTCCTCACTGTTTATTCACATGCTGTTGAATTAAATCAACATGGCTTAATTTCCACTCCTCATGATAACAAACACACTGTTAAGGTGTTGTAGTTCCGTCCAGACGCCGTAGATGGCAGTGTCGCAGTCTATGGTCGCGACCGGTGGCGCCGTTGCAATGACGTCACATCCTCTAGTTCAGCACTCAACACCGACCAATCCTAGGAAAGCTTGTGAAATTACGTCACGCCATTCAAAAGTTATTAGCGCGAACCTGTTTTTTTTACTACGGAAAGTAAAATGTTACGTGCGGTAGTTTTTTTGTGATCAAAAGTTGTATTGTGTGTTTCGTGCAATAATAATATGACCTAACAACAGATGAAGTCGTACATAAACAGGTCCTAAACTATGCAATGTCATAGTTTTGAAGTTTAGAGCCAAAACAGGTTGAAGTGTCAGTAGTCGCTGCAGCTGTTTCAAATGTCCCTCACGCCTCCGTGCGTAGTGATTGTGGTCACACTGCGCGATCAATATCTGTTTATAAATCACCGTATTAATATTCTATTGTTCTGCAATGAACAACAACCGATTTGAATGAACAACATATTTTTAATAAACACCACATATTTTTAATGAACAAAACGTGTTTATGACATGAATCAACAGATATTCAGCAAAGTGAGGGGAAAATGCCGAGGGTAAAATGACAATATGTTCAACTGTGTATCCATAAACATGACTTAGGACAGGGAAATAAGTAAATAAAATGAAAATGCAGTCGTCCAACAACTCCTACAAAAGAAGAAAGGCGAGTTTAATCGAAATGCGGATCTTGACAATTACGCACGGGACAAAAATATTTATTTATTTATTTATTTATTTATTACACACCCCCACCCCGTCTGGTCTTCCGACAAGGATGTAATTTATTTATTTGTTTGTTTGTTTGTTTGTTTGTTTATTATTCTGCACCAACGCCAAGATCAGTAAATAAATAATAACCAAAATGACGGCTTGGATGAAAGCTATGTCAGACACACCAGGTTCAATAAAGCTTCAAAGGGGAAAAAAAGTTTTCCAGCTCAGTGCGTCGTTCAGCGCCGCGTCCGGTCGGCTGGATCACTTTACTCTGAGCGTCACATATCGCCGCGAAGGGGGTTGCATTGGAATGAATTGAAATCCCCGCTCGTCACCTCATGACGAAAAACGGGTACCTAATGAGTCAGGCATGTGACGAGGAGGGACAGTGACCGTTCGTCAGGGGGTTGACGCACTGGGAGTGAGAACGTGTTGTATATGCACTCAAATTCGGCACCAACAAGAAAATAAGCCAACGATGCTCCATGATGCCAGGAGGTTATTTCATTCGCCTGAACTTTATGACCAATAACCAAACGGCATTTGTGGCCATGTGACTTTTGTTTATAGTTTTTGTACTGTTTGAGTTTGGCCTTTGTGAATGCAGACGGACCAATTGAAAAATTGACACAATCATCCGTGTGTTGGTTTGAATCAGATAATGGACCTTTAGGTGTGAACCGGCCCTGAGAGACTGCTGCTGGTTGTTGCCGTAGCCCAAACACTGGTCAAAGAGGAACTATGCAGGATTTTTACTTTAATTAATTAAATGACTTGTTAAAGGGAGAATGGAGGCTCTCTGCCAATTGTTAATACAACTGTCAGGTTTTTCCAGCATGACGAAGCATGAAACCAATAACAATCTCCCTCTACAACATAAACGTCTGTATATTAAATGTCCACTTCAGATATAGCTGTGATTCCAATTTCCATTCCCTGTTTATTGCAACAGAGTCTGATTTTCTTTCTGTGTGCAGCCATGAAAAAAGTAACACATGTGTATCACAGTGACACATAATGACACATAACATTCAGGTTACAATATCACAGTAAAAACCACAGTAGTATTAATAATAAATACATAAATAAAACACATAGCAGGTATTTTGCAGCTGTCTAAACTACAATCAGACAGATCATGACTGAGTTTGTCAGAGAGGGAACTTGTACATGTGTGATGGAAACATCGGTTGTGAACGTACAGTACTGGTGTGTGTGTGTGTGCGTGTCTACCTGGGAATGTGTGGCAGCTTCAGACAGAAGTGATGCAATGTTCGCGAAACCTTTTCGAGACTTCTTCAAACAAGCCAGTGTAAGTTTTCTCACTTTTAATGCACCATTCAAGGATGTTTGATTTTTAACCCCCCACCTCTCTCCTCCACTTGCTGTGATTTACTCCACCTCTGATGAACAAAGTGAAATCTCTACTTCTTGACGATGCTTCTCAGCTTCTCAGCCACGTTCACCACACTGAATATACGTCTTCTTCAAGAAATTGTTCTTGTTCCTGCATTTTTGGCCAAAATGATGACCACAAAACAGTAATTTATTCAAGCTCGAATATCAAACTCTCAGTATTCTACTAGTTTACAACTGGGTTGCTTAAAGGGATAGTTCAACATTTTGGCAAATTGGCCCATTGCCATAATCCCTATAGTCACAGCAGTAGGTTCATTAGTGTGAATGCTGGAAGCATTCACACTATTGTTATTCGGTTCGGCCATTTTCTGCCTTTCTTCGTCATGTAACTAGTCCTTCATACTTTGTGCTATTTCAACAATTCAAATATCAAAATGTTCAGCCTTTTCGGGACAGGTGTGCTATGTCTTTTCTCTTTTCAACTATTCATACTTTTTGCAATATTCAACTATTTCTGATTTTTTTTTCCCCATAGAGAATGCATTGGAACAGTCTTGAAACTCTTCAAATCTTCTTACTTCTTTCAGCCTTTAAAGCGTCCACATACTTTCAGCTAGAGACTTCATTCAAATCCTGAGCTGTAGACAAACTTCTAATGTATTCATCCTGTATTTACAACTTTTTCATAGCTTGTACCGTTTTTGAGATAAATCCTTTAAAAGCACATGAGGATTTCTGACAAATTTCACACTTTTCAATGAGTGTGTATGGGGTTGGGTCAGAGTGAGTGACATCATCGTTAGAGTGAGAGGGATCGAAAAAACATTCAGGATTTTTTCTGGATAAATTGCCAGCACGGCCACAAATTAAACTCTAGACACAGGATTTCCTCACTGGTTTGTAGCCACACTTGTCGTGTCTCATTTAATGTGCTCAGAACAGCAGACAGACTTACAGAATTGTCTCTATGAGCCTAATTGTCCAGCTAGACCCGCTCCAGTGGCTCATCCACTTCAATATAAAAGTAGGAGCTGATTTTTTTAGAAAAGCAGAAATGCCCCCCTTTTCTACCTTGCGACCCTGAGAAAAGTTTTTGCCCTACAAACATTTAATGCACATCAATGTGCTCAGGAAGGTCTCCTTGCCCCAGTAGTCACATGGCCACATTCTGATAAGAGTTACGGTTCTCTTTTTCTGGGCTGTTTTGGGAAGCTGCACTGAGCTCAAATCTCTCTGCTCTGCTCTGCTCTGTGTGCAGTTGGTCCAGCTGTTGGGGCCAGCTCGTTATCAAAGTCTATAAATAGAACAAGTGCAGGTGCAGCCTGGCCGCTCGTTAAGATGTTTTTAAACACAGCCCCACACACACACATGATAAACCAGACTGACAGAGGATGTCCACGCACAAACACAGGTATCACACTCACACACAGACACACACAGACACTCACACACAGTCACACATGCACGCATACACAAACAGACAATTCCATTCCATTCTTCATTCTTCCATTCTTAGATAATAATTTAAAATATTTTTTAAATGCAGCCAGGGAGCTCTCTGCTCTGCAGCAGGAGAAGGAGCTCAACTTTGTAACTTGCTGTTAAGTGCTTTTTAATTCATTTTAATTCCCCAAAAAATAGTCACAGGTCACAAAAAAGTCCTCTTCTTGCTTGGTGTGGCTAATTTCTGCACTTTCCTTACTTTTTTTTTAAGCATCATTGAAAAATCTCACATTCATCAAAGTCTCAACCTCTTATGCACAACTCCACTGTAGTGTAGGGGGTAGGGTGGCCGTTTGCCAACCCCAAGGTCACTGGTTCGAATCCAAGGGAAGAACTCTTGTTATGTTATGTTGAATTCTGCTCTCCTCCACCGCCTTCAATTGGTTACAGGTGTTTGTTACTGTATCTCCTTGATTACTCATACCAGTTTGCAGCACATCATCACATTACAATGAATGACAACAGTCTTGAAAGCAGTGTGCTCTCTGTAGCCGAGTGGCAGAGTGAAGGCTTTATGATCATAAGGTCATAGGTTCGATTCCTGCTTCAGGCATTTCACATCATTGCTTGAGTTTTGATTCCAATTATTCAGCTGTCATTGGACAGTCTTTGATTCCTCATAGTATAAAGCTCATTGTAACTCAGGTTCTCTGTGGCCATATGGTTAGTGTGTTAGGTTACCACTCATGGAGTTGTGGGTTCAATTCCTTCCATGGACATGTTTCTTGTTTGCCATTCCGCATGTCTTTGTCAATTTATTCTGCTAATTCAGCATGGTTCAGCATTGGGTTTCAGCATTCACACGCATGTTCCGTTAGGAAATGCTGTTTCTAGTTACCTTTAATTTTCAGTTTAAGATGTTTTTAGAACGGCGGAGCAGAGCCGCGAGCTGCTCAGAGCTACGCTACGGAGGGTAATGGGATTTTTTGGTTTCCCTCATCAAACACACAATCCACCGACTCCAAAATGCTCTTGTGGACAAGTTGTGACCTGCACATTCACCACGCTATGAGATAATGACGGAGCGTTACGAGACCAAGTTGTTTTCGAGGTAAATGCAGAGACTGCTTGCCGAAAAACTTCCCCCGACGGGAACGCGCATCAACTGTTTTGCATGAATTTACCTCAATACAACTCTGTCTCGTAACTTTCCATTATTATCTCATAGCGTGGTGAATGTGCAGGTCACAACTTGTCCACCAGAGTGTTGTGGAGTTGTTGGATTGTGTATTTGATGAGTTTGAAGAGGGAAACCAAGAAATCCCATCAGCCTCTGTAGCGTAGCTCTGAGCAGCTCACGACTCTGCTCTGCCGTTCTAAAAACAGCTTGCACCGACAAGGTAACAAACCTACTGCTATGACTAAAGGGATTATGGCAGTGGGCCAACTTGCAAAAATGTTGAACTATCCCTTTAAAACTCACCCATTTCTCACTACTTGAAATGGCATGTGGGATCACGTAGCTATCAGTAGTGCCACCCAAACGTATCACTACAATCTGTGCCCTCATCTCACACTGTTTAGGCGTTTGTCACCTCCACATTCTGTCCACGGCCTGGTGACAAGAATTCAATTTCACAACAGATGTTTTCATCCTGCACTCTGTTCAGTTAAACAACAATAAGGTTATTACTTAAAGTCCTAAATAAGAGGCTTGTCTCAGCTGACGGAACCCCTGGTAACCTGTTTGCCTTTCACTGATCCCCTTGTTGATGGTGAAACCTCTCCTCCCATCCTGATTTCTACTGTGTCTCTCAGGCAGACCGATGCTATGGGTGGTAACTGTTCAATCTGTCTATGGTCTTATTTGTAATCAGACCTATGTTCACTGTTGGGCTCCCCTCTCCCTCAGCAGCAATGCAAAGCATGTCCCACTCCTCCTCACAGCGACATGGCTTCCAAAGTTTCTGCTTTAGGGGTGCACTGTACACACAGCTACTATTTACGTTGAATTAAAAACAGCACAGCAGACCTTTGCAAACATTCTGGTGCAATGCAGAAAGAAAACTCTTCTAAAGAGCCATGTTTTACTCCATTTTCCACCGCCATTAGGAGACTCATGTCCAGCATAACACGGCAGCTATTAATTTACCAGGATGAAAATATCTGAGGGGAATATTCAATGAAGTCTGAGTGAATTTATAATACCTCTCTCTTTTAATCCCGATCCAGAATGCATACTACAAAAGAGAGCTTCTTTTTTTTCATATATTTGCATTTATTCAAATAGTAATTGATATTTGATGGGCTTTAAAAGCAGCTCATTATCTCCTACATGAGCCTTTATGGCACTGATTGTGAATCTTAGAGGACTCAACATTTGGTGCTGTTTTTAATTGGCACATGTTTATGATGAATGTATTTTTCATCTAATTCATTTCAATTTTGAGCAGAAAACTTCCTCTGTGTTTAATGTGTTGTTTTTTACCACTGGTATTTATCTAGTAGATGATTTTCTAAGAATATAGCAGGACCTGCTTTATAATCAAAGAGCACATGGACCATTAAGTTTTCCGAAACCGTCTTTTACTCGACGTCAAACTAAATCTTTACTTTTCTGTTTCCTTGCACACTGCTGACCCACAGCGACCTGACCCCCAGATTACCTTGTTCCAAATGTTCCAAATTTGATTTGTCCCCCACAGACCCGATAAAACAGAATACGAGCTTGTGAGAGAGCCCAGTAGCAGGATGAAGCTTGTTATTTTGAACTCACACAGAGAACCAGAGGAGCTTTGAGAACCTCAATCGACCTCAAGAAGAGGGCTTTTAAAAATGTGAGACTCTTGTTGAGCATATTGAACTTTCCTTTGTCTGGAATGCTTTCAGCCCCCCACCACCCTCACCCCACAGGAACAGCAGTGAAATGTCAATGGTCACATGAAGTATGTCTTTAATTTTTTTATTTTTTTTTACCTAGGGTACTTGGTATTTTGTCACAGCCCAGACAAGAACAAGTGGCCTTCAACTACTGCAGCTCATGGGAGAAGAAGAAGATGGAAGTTCCCTGTGCAGGGATTTGATCAGAATGATCCCACAAGCTGGAAACATGTGCTTTAAAACAGACATATACAATCTGACTCACCACAATCAATGATTATGGTGTTTTTAACACAAGGCACATTAGTATTCCTGAGTGCAGATCACCTACAGGCGAAACACACAGTCATGAAAACGATTTTCTGTCTTTAAACGTTGTATCTCAAGCATGTAAAATAAATGGGTGTGACTGAAATAATGAGCAGGAGTTTTGGATGAGACTTTGTGCAGAAGATGAAGCAGAGTCAGAGGCTCTTACAAATAAATTCTCTGAACATTGATGTGCCTTGAAAACAGAATGATAAACACTGCACGGGATATTCAGGGCACGCCCAAGGTGATCAATAGTTATATTATATATTTTTTATTTCAAGGATAAACGTGGCACGCAATATCTAGTTATTGATTGTCTTTGTTCAAAGTAAGGCCACATGACAGAAAGTAGAAAAAGGGGATGAGCTCTAAGTGAAAACATGGAAGAACTATCAGTTTAATATCTCTAATTCATTGAGATGGAGACAATTACATCTCAAGTTATTGATCATTATAGCCAAAACATGTTACCTGACAATAAGGAAGTAACAAGTTAATGCTAATTGTAACATCAGAATGCTACTTAAAGGGATAGTTCACCCAGAATTAAAATTTCACTAATTTTCTACTCACCCTCATGTCGACTAAGGGTTGGGAGAAGTTTCAGAGTCATCTGTGCCTTCTCTGAGTTACAGGGGGGGTTTGTGCAGCACTGCATGTCCATATGACGGTTGCAAACAGGGCTCACTTTTCTTCGTCCAAAAAGACACACCAAAAAACATCCAAATACCTCCATAGTGCTCGTCTGTAATGTCCCTCTTGTATTGAAGCCCCAACATGAGAAATTGTTCCGAAAAAATTAAACAAGTCTATATTTTAAGCTTGTTTGTAGCGGAAGCTCCCAGTGTCTCAGTTCACTGCTCTGCCTGTGTCTGTGCAAATCTTGCGCGGTTTGCACAGACACTGACCCTTAGTCGACATGAGGGTGAGTAGAAAATGAGTGAAATTTGAATTTTGGGTGAACTATCACTTTAACATCATCTTCGAAAGTCACATTTTTTTCTTCCAGTATATGAATGTGTCGGACTTCAGTGTGACATTAAGTTGATGTGTGTGAATCAAATGAAGCCTATTTTCTTTTAAGGTCAAATTAAAAACTGAGGAGACTTGATATGATGACTCACAGAAGTACAGCATGGGGGGGTGGGGGGGGGGCTCAGGTACGGTGGCTCTGACACTGAACAGAAGGTCAGTCGTATACATAGAAACTGTGCTGTATGATTGGGTGAACATGACTTGATGATGTGAAAGGTTCTTTAATGGTTGATCAGACCAGTAACATGGTATCTGAGCTCTGTGTGTTTACAGTACAAGGATGATGAAGAGCACATGATGAAGAAGATGCTCTCCAGGCTGAAATCTGATGTCAAGGTTAATACTGTTGGAAAAGATACTAAACGCTTGTAGCACTGCAAAAGACCAAGATCCAAACAAACAGACATCGTCAATGTATCGCCTCCACCACACGCTTAGAAACTATTTCTATGGTGGTTGTGACGACATATTGAATACAAAGAAGCTCCCAATGCATTTCATCTTTTCACACTTTCAATACCATGACCCCAATAAATAAATAGAAAAAAAAACAATAAAATGAAATGTTTTCTCTGATCTACAGTAGAAAGTTTTAGATTCTGACCAGTACAACACCAACGTCCTTGTGAGGAGCAGCTCCATAGCTAACTCTCTGTGCTGCACCTTTGATGAATTAAACTTAAGATAGAAAATAAATAACTAAATGACATTTGTGTTATTCTCTTGAAGAGGGACAGTGGGTTATCGCAATCACAACACTGATGGATCATTTACCTTGAGGAGAGTCACCCTCACTTCACCAGATCTCAGGAGAATGAAATGATTCATCCCCAGATGTCGAAGGAGTCGTAGCCAGAGGAGAAGACAACAGCAAGGACTTCCAAAGTATTTATTAATAATAAATGCTTCTCTGAGCTGATTCCTCCTCTTGATAGAAGACAGAGAAGCGCTCCAAAATCGAGTAAACACAATAGATGGAAATGGATCAGGAACCACAGACAGAGCTTCACCACCAACATCAAGACCAGGACTGTCTCCTTTAACTGAGGAGAGCATCCAACTACTCCCCAGAGAATCATCTTTTCCCCCCCATGCACTGTACTGGATTTCACAGTAAGATTGATCTGTTTCACCTCCACAGACATTTACACCTGAGGCACAGAACCAACTGAATCCCACAGGTCACAGTCAGGTCACAGCACAGCTTCAAACTAAACTCACCTTTTGCCCTTCGCCTAGAATTGCTGCATTAAATCCAATTTAGCAAACTAGAGACCATGTTGACGTCCTGACCCACGAGGATCCACCGTCATTACTCAATATTACACAGCACTCAATACATAGTTGGACTTAAAGTTGGACCTGTAAAGTTTTTAGACTGCATTATTCACTTTAGTGATGCTGTCACACACACACACACACACACACACACACACACACACACACACACACACACACACACACACACACCTATCAACATAGTGTGGAGTATCTTTTTCCATGATGACACAAACACACACAGACTCACAAGGTGAAAATGATCCCAGTCAAAAAGATAAATAAAAAAGTGAGTTTTGAGATCTTATTCAACAACACAAGGGCACCCTGAAAAAAAAGAAAGAAAAAAAAAAGAAAGCATTATGAAGAGATAATAAAGTGGCCGTCAGCAACGCAGACTGTGTGTGTGGGGGGGGGGTGGGTGGGTAAGGGGGCTGTCGTTTTCAGCGTCTGACATATAATCCATCTGAGAGTCTCAAAATAGAAAAAGGAGAGATGCTCATTGAGGGAAATAAATAGGGTGGGTTTCTGAAGCTGAAATAAGAATGTTTTAATGAAAATCCTTGACTGGCTCCTTCCCGCGTGTTGCCGAAAATATCTGAGTATGTTGAGGATCCCTCAGGTAGACCTGTGATATCAGGCAGCGGCAGCCTCGCTGAGCCCACTGGCAAAGAAGCCTTTTGAGTTTTACTAAACCATTCACCTCATATTTATCTGGAGCTCCACAAGATCAAGCAACTGGAAAACACTGGAGACTTTTCTGCTTCTCCAGTACACATGTTGAATCATTGTACACAACCATGGAGACACGGAGCCTGGCAGCGTTTACTGCTCACACACAATCTCAACCATTTGCCAATGACTTCTTATTTTCACTGACAGCACGGCCTTTGACTGATAACATTTACATTTCTGGGAAAATATATATAGCTAAAGTAGAAACTACTCTTATCTTAAGTATAATGTAAACAGACAATAATAAGAACAGAATCCCTATCTAAATCCTATTTATCCTGTTATTATTATTTATGGGAATGGCTGTCTCTTCCAGGGCTTTACAGAGGACCTCCAGTTTGTCCCTATGACACAGAGCCTGGTGACAGTGAGCCTGGTGGAGGATTGTGAAAGCTCTCTGACAGCAGCTTCTGCACTTCATCCTCAAAATAACATTCTTACTGGTTGATTCATTGATACAGTCACAGATAAAGTTGTTTTGTCTAAACTTTGTACGCAAACTAAGTGAGGTTAGCCTTTTGCAGACTGTTTCCACATCAGTTTACATCCCATGTTTTTCAGCATTTTATAAAGACCGTATGAAATAAATAAACATTTTTCCCAGTTTGAATCCTGTATCCCCACGTTATTTTTTCTTTATCTCTACCAAACTCATGTTAGAATAATTATTTAAAGCAGAAGTAAGCGATCCGGTCGTTTTGGCTAACTTCGTTAGTTAGCAGCCCCCGCCCTCGTCATGGATCTATTGGTCCTCGTCCCTACGTCACCACATTCACGGGCATCCCTTGGCTGCACACACAGAGAGGACTGCCCCTTTATGCCGTTCTCTCTCCTCATTGGATAAAACTTGTAGGATACAAGGAAGTAAAAGACGTTATCTCCTCGGCTTACAGCAGAGCAGAGTGACTGACAGACCTGTGACAGACCAAACACTCTATAGAAGTGATTGCTGTTGGAAGATAGAACTATTTAAGACTTAGATTAACACAAATATATCACTTACTTCTGCTTTAAGACCTGTGTATTTCCTCTTCCTGTAAAAGATTCTTCAGAAATGTGATGACTCAACCTGCACTCATGGGCGGTCCTACAGTTAATTAAGTTAGTTAATCATCAATGTTTATGTCACCGAGTGGAGTGACTGCACAGGGTCCCACAAATCTTTTCTGTTGGGGGAGGGACCACCACAACAACAGAACCCAGAGGAGGATTTTCCTATAAAATATTTAATTACAAACTCAATAGGATAAAAAAGATACTTTTAAGAGTCCAATTAAAAGAGCCCACTAGCCCACTAGTCTGTTTTAGTTCCGGATGAGGGAAGTGGTGAGCTCTTGGACATCAGGCCTCAGAAAGCTTTAAAGGAGACACATTATGCCCCCTTTCTACAAATTAAAACAGTTCCCAGGTGTCTTGAAGACATGTCTGTGACATGCTTTGGTCAAAATCCCCCAAGGATCAAACATCACAGCTGTTTTCATCCTCTCAAAACAGCCCTGTTCAGACCGACTGGTTTCAGTGTCTGTCCCTTTAAATGCAAATGAACCACTGCTTGCCCCGCCCCTTCTATCGGTCCCAGGTAGGGGTGGTGTTATGCAAATTTGAATCCTAGTTACATCACTGGAAGACAACTGAGGGAACAGCTCATAAAACCACATGGATTTCAACCTAGGGAGCCTGAACATTACATACTTTTTTGTCAATTCTCACATTTTAGGGGCCTGAAGGTAAGACAAACACCCAGATACGCGTCCCCCCCCTTCCACTTTCTCCTACGGCTCCCCCCTCACACACTGTGCTTCCTTGCCCGGTCTTGCCCGGCCGTGTTTTGTGCTTTCAGGTGGACTCACCCTTCTCTGGTCGTGAGGAACATCGGGTTGCACTCGATCCTCCCTCGCGTCCTGCCCGTGTCAGCTAAGCTGCTCTCCGCTTGCTCTCTCGCCCGCACGCTGCTCCTGAATAAAAAGAAAATGAAGCACCCACAGCCCCTCCCACAAGCACGGCCCAATTACGCACGTGCAAGGGATCTGGTAATTACCTCTGCAGGTAGGCAAGATGTCAACAAGTCTTTGAAGGTGTCTTTATAACCATTAAGCCTGTGGATAGAAATGTTTAAGCACATGTTCTTATGTTAATGGTGAAGACATTGAACTGTTTATTTTGATCTGTTTCAGAAGCAGTGCTACAAGCTTTATTGTATAATAGTATAATGCTTTTTGGTGAGAGAACCTACAGCACCTTTGAAGAAAAAGCATAAAGCTTTATAATGTTTTTTTCTTCCTTTTATCCATTGTAACTAGTTGACTTGTAAATTATTTGATTTTATATTCTGACAGAAATTACAAAGCAGTGACAAATGTATATATATATTTAATTGTTGTACCTGTGTGGCCACATGCAGAGACATTTTTCACTTTCTGATACCTCAGCTGGTGCATGGACTTTCTCCGTATTGCCTATATGATTGGACAGCTGTCAGGGAGCTGATGCAATACTGGAAAGTCTTAAATCTTAGTCTATTGCTTTTTCCCTCCACACACTTGTCAGAAAAATACATTCATACAATGACACTTAACACACCACAGCTGCTGGAAACTTGAAGTTCATTTACTCCAGCCTGTGATTCCTTCAGCTTCTGTGAGCGGTGCCATCCCTCTGCTGCATGAGGTTACATGTGTAGCTTTCTACTGTAAATATTTGCCCTTTTGAATAATAATAAAGACAGGACTGGATGAAAAAAGGAGTCTCATCTGAATAAAATATGACACTATCTCATTTTGCCCAACTGTGTGATGTTTTATGGGATTTAATTAAGACAGGATGGCAAAGAAATAATGTGCAACATTATTTGCAATGACTGAGACAACTTGCATCTTGAAAAACTCTGAAGCTGTTTTGACATCATTCTGAGCATGGGCTAACTTTCAATTTATAACTTTGTTTTGTTTTTTACAAAATGAAATTCAGAGAGAAGATAATTTGGCAGAAAGTCAGTCTGTGCATTCCAGAGGTAAAGTTGGCGATATAGACACAGATATAGTGATACATACAGTATAGAGATAAAGATATGCTGATTGACTCATGTGGAATCAAAGTTTAAATTTAAACTTAAACTTTTTAAACTTAGTCCTATTCACTTCTAACCAGCGAGAAAAGTAAGAAGCACTAATCTTAAATCTGATAAGGAACACAAGTTTATTGGGCGTTAAATACTTAAAGAAGAAAGGGCGTTAAATACTTAAAGACTTATCACCATGTTTGATGAGTATAAGAAAACATACTGAAAGTGAAATGTAGGATTTGATTGTAAACATATTAAATACGTTAGAATTGTTGTTTAAAACATGTGAAATGATTGATAACTATATCTGAACTGTGGAGTTTGAGGGTAAAACAGCTTTTGATTCAGTGCATTTCACACATGTGCGACCAGCAAGAGGTTGTGTTTTATTAAAAAAAAAAGACAGACAGACAGAAAAAGGAAGCCCTTGAACCGTCATTTGTATCCTATTCTCAGCCCGAACCCGGCCCAGACCGGCGCCTCTGGTCGGGGACTGTAGTTGAGAAGGACAGTAAAGTCAACAGGACATGGGGCTGTATTAACCCACTGAAATGACGCATATCGCCGCCTCAGGAGGAGGACACCGTCAGTTATTAGACTTTCTCTGTTGCATGTAAACTGGGACAAGGACAGAAGTCCGATTAGACGGCAAAATCGAATTTTGAGCCTATCTGGATTAAGCTGTGCATGTAAACGTACGTACGACTGTTGCAGCCGACACATCCCCAGCTTCCAGAGCTGAGAGAACTGCTTGATTTTTTCTTGATTTTAAAACCTAATTTTCCATATTAAAAATTATTTCTAGAACTCAAATTTGGCAGGATGGTTAATAAGACATCTGTCTGTGATGTGATTAACTCAGAACACACATAGTTTTACTTTACACTGACTTTATAGTTGCTTTATCTACCAATAAAAGATGAATAATATATAAGTTCAAAATGATGATGTTTGACTGTATTTTAACCGTTAGGAATCACAGAAAATGTTGAATTAAAGTGCAGAGACAGACAGATTTACATACAGCACATGCAGTCAGCCATATGACAGGTCTATAATACCACATCCACAGATTATGGAAATAGCAGCAGACCACAGCACCCATCTGTCTCCCATCAGGGATCGCCTTTTAGCTCAAGTGTCATCTGCAGTTCGCCGGTGCAGATACGTCCTGCACACCTTTGACTGGCACTTGCTAACAGATCCTACTGTTATCTGCAGAGAGAGAAGACTGAGAGAAGTGACAATACCCTGGGACTCGCCTGTCAACTTCAGGCACATCAAAGGTCCCGACATCCATCTCTGGCTCTCTGAGCACGGCAGATTGCAACCCTGAGGGAAAGGAGGTGACCGAGATTCAATGAGGACTGAAAAATCCCAGGTATGTTATGATTAATAATATAAAAAGGGACATTACAGGTATTTATCACCTTTGAGATTTCCATGTGGATGTCACCTCTAAGTTCCCTTTAAATGATCACACTTAGGAGGTGAAAATGGCTGGCCTCTTACACTTAAGTGTTTGTGATGATTTGATGGGAATATGATGTGATGTTTGCTGAATGTTTGTGCACTCTCAGTCTGCCAGCTCTTTAAAGGAGCCTTGCTGCGTGTCGTATCTTCTTATTTGGTGGACAAAAAGCTCTGAGGAACAGAAGTACTTTAGCAGCTTGTCAGGTTCACCTGTGTTACACAAACCATCCTTGGTGTGACAGACAGAAAGCTTTAAATTGAGGGCAATGTCTTACTTTGCACATCCCCAGGAAACAGGTAGGTAATGTTGAGAGCAGAATGCAACATGTGGATGACAAGATTATATGCTTACACGCTCAGAAAGTAATGAGTGTGTGTGAATTAATGTGTTTTAATTATTCTGAGGTGCGTGTGCCTGTGCTTTGTTTACACATTTCAATTCTAGACATGAACAGAGATAATAATACAGGTGATTAGCAGCTTTTTACAAACACATCCTAATCCAGTTCTATTAAAGCAAACAATGTTAGAGTGAAAATAATGAATGTGCAGTTTTATTATTATCAAAAGAAATATGGGATAATGAGCCTTATAATATAAGATTAAATACAAACCTGAAGGACGATGATCCACCGGTTTAGTAAGAAAACTGCTGCTGACACTTTGGTCAAGGATCTGAGGTGATTGCCTGTAAAAACATGAGCCTATTGATCATTATATTGTGACCATGAATATGTTTAGTTGTTAGACGACATCTATTTGCCATAGTGAGTATGACGGTATAAATAAAGATGTGTGGTGCTGTCCAAAGAATGGCAAAGTCCACATTAGGAGGAGCTTGTGATGAAGGTTCACCATAACAGAACACAGGTATATGAGATGGTGTTTGTCACTCATGTAAAAGCGACAGTTTGAGTTTTTATTTTTTCTATTTTCCATAAGTAGCTTTATTATTGTAACCATGATGATGAAGACTGTAATGTTGAGAGAACACAGATCACATGAACTAACCTAACCAAGCCTGTGGGCCACCAATCCTCCATAACAAAAAGATCCAAAAAGATTTATAATAATAACGATACTATAAAACATATTTATCCAGTTGTAGAACTTTTTCGATCATGTTCATGCTCATCAAAGGATGAATACGTTCTCCATGGCTACTGGTGATTTTGCAGTCTCTGATGTTTTTAAGAGAACATGTTGAGATTATTTCCTTTTTAGTGTAACAATAAAATAAAAACTACATTTAACAAGCACAGCAATCTATTACTCACACATATACACACACACATATACACTGTAAATTATCAAATAAAACCCAAGTCTCAAATAGGCGCCGGCCTCTTATACTGGCCAGGTCTGGCTACAGGTTTGAGCAAATAAAACTGGTCTCTGCAACTTCTTATGATGTACAAAACCTCTCAGAGCCCAGTATCGCCCATTTGAGCCGTTTCTAAGCTGCTTAATTCATACTAGAGTTCTCAACAGGCCTGAAAATTAAAACTCGACCTGGTTCGACCTGCGGGTGTTGAAGTCCATGGATCCGACGTGGTCGGACTCACGAGCATTAATGAACGAGAAGTTTAATCTGTGATGATTAAACTTCTAAATAAATGCATGCTCCGGATCTGGCTCTTAAGAATAGAGTGATTTTTACAGTATTTCCCAATCTTTGCTGAGCACAAGTTTTGTTCAAAATTAGACGCCTGCCTCAAGTATAAGCTGGGTTAGTTCTGCAGTTGAAGCAAATAAAAGCCTGGGCTTTTATTTGAGAATTTACAGTATGTGTGTGTCTAATTAAATTAAATTTAATATGTGTTATTAGATACATTGTTATGCTTGTTCAATGTAGTTTTTCATTTAGTGCAACACTAGAGGGAAAACAATCTGAACATGTGTTCTTACTAAAAACATCAGAGTCTGCCAAATCACTAGTAGCCATGAAGAAGGGTTTTTTTTTTTTTACACAGCCCCAAGTAGCAAGGTCTTATTCATCTTTACTGACATGTTGATTTTTCCTAATTATGTGTTAATATTAGTCAATTCATTCTCTATATTTTTTCTATCCTACATACTGGGGTGTTGATTTTTATCACTTTATTCCAGTGCCTTGCAATCTCCTCAGTCAAAAATATTCCCTCCACTTTAATGTCAGTTCATTTAAACTGAAGCCAGTGAACGGTTTTGACAGGAGACTGTCATGCCCATCTAGATAAGCAGGAGCTGTCTCGTATACTATCATAACTGTCTTTTTGGTTTTTACCTCCCGCCTTCGACAGCTTCTGCTGAATTTAAGGAGAATTAATATTGCAGAGAAAGTAATTACCTGCGCACACCCACATTATCTTTAATCACTCCATGGAATTTGGATGGAAATTAGTCAATTTCAAGTTACATAAAGTGAAATGATTTTTATTCAAGATTAATGGATCCACAAGGAGCACACATAACACTGTAGAATAATATGCACTTATCCACCACTTTATTAGGTACCCCTATTCATCTGCTCATATTAACACTAATAACTAATAGGCCAGTCTATTCAGTGCATAGCAGCACGTAGGGGAGAGTGGGGTAAGATGAGCCAGTGGGTAAGCTGACCCACCCCTTGTTTCTAGGAAACTATAGGAAAAAATTAGCATGTGACCAAATATTAGGGAGGCAGGCATCATTTCATGGAGTCTGTGAAGGTTTGAACCATGTGAGTAAAGTGGTTTAATATTTATGACCCAAAAATCATTTTTCACTCTCGCAAGTGAATTTTGTCGATCGTAAGTTTTATGAGAATTGTATTTAGACTAAAAGAGATTATTGTAAATTAGTTTTATACATGGGTTGTGGTATCTATGAGCTACAACATGAGGTAGTAAACCTAGCAGGAAACTGCACCATTTTAGCTGTGAGAGCAATAAACCCAAGCTAAGGTAGCTGTGGGGTAAGTTGAGCCACCTATCCTATACACTTAGTGAATGTATTTTGGCTGTAAATGTCCAAATGATTAAATCAAGATTCTGTATGTTTGTGATTACAGTAAGTATGTTCCTATAAACAGGAAAAGTTGTTTATAGTGAGGCCAAACTTTACTTTCAAAGAAAAATCTCTGGGATTCTTCTCAAGATGCAACGTAATCACAAAACTCCCCAAATCTCAGTGAGTTGGTGGCTCAGCAGGAAGTCCCTGCAGTTTGTGTTCACCTGTAACCTGGACAGATGAAATATTAAGTAAAGGGGGAGGGAGGAGATGGATGGAAGGAAAGAAGGGGGGGTTGATCAATTTACCCCACTCCTATGGGGTAAGTTGAGTCACAAGACCACTTTTTTTGAACATGCTATATTTTAAAAACAGTTATATTTACACTCATTCTGTTAATTTGTAGGGATGCAAAACATCCTGAAATATATGCAGATGTGTTAGTTAGCAACAAAACTTGATGTAGTGATCCTGAATACAAAAAGTGGCTCAACTTACCCAACTCTCCCCTACTGTAACAGCAACCCAATGCATTTAGGCACATTGTCAAAATGATCTGCTGAGGTTCAAACTGAGCATCAGAATGGGGAAGAACTGTGATTTAAGTGACTTTGAACATGGCATGGTTGTTGGTGCCAGACGGGCTGGTATGAGTATTGGGATTATCAGCAACAACCACCACAGAGAACATATCCTGTGGTAGTGGGCTAGAATTTGGTGGAAATTAAATGAAAGCATTAAGCCATCCCGCCTTGTATCAACAGTTCAGACTGGCGCTGATTTTATGATGAAGCCATTCGACGACGAGGTTGATAGTCGAATCAGACCTCTCCAAATCAAATCATCGACTATTCGAGATCACAGCTACACTTACCTACTCAAAATACTTAGTGTCAGTATGGAAGTATTCAAATTGAGACACAGCAAGAATCTTTCCACCTAGTCCTCAGTCTTCCCCGTGGCCTCCTTCCAGCTGGACATATGAGGAACATCTCCCTAGAGAAGTTCACTGGAGGCATCCTTACCTGATGCCCGAACCACCTCAACCTCAAGTCATGAAATATTAGTGCAATTCTGAAGGCAAAAAGGGAGTTAAACCTAAGAAATTGGCTAGTGAGCATAAACTGCACAGTGCCCTATCTGGGGTCAGCAGATAATGTTTAAACAAATCTTTTTTTGTCATTGATTTGATGGCAGCCATGGGAGTTACCCTGCTTTTCTGGGCTGCAGATAGATTTACATTTTTTTCTTTGGGGCATAATTAATTCATGGACACTTAACCCTGACTTCAAAAGTAATGTCTCATTTACACTGAACATGGCTGCCACACAGTCGTTTAGAAAATGGATAAAAGTAGGACCATAGTTATTATTTGACAGTCTTACCTTATTAGGAAAAGTAACTCTTGCTTGATTTGACCCCATCTGATGAAAATATGCAGTTATGGATTAGTTATGAATCTAAAACAAGTTCCTCATTATCACAGTCACTGTGATTACTGAAGTGTGGTTAGTTTACCAATTTGCGTCGTGTTGATTACATATTTAGATTGTGTAACATTATGCAGTTATTTTACATGGTTCATGATAAGTCCTGAATCAGTGTTTTCATCAAAGTCATTCAGATGCACAATCTGACAACCATGAGCACAGAAAACTGTGTGACAATCCATCTAGATCAAATCCAGTGACAATAGAGGGCAGATAATACATTCTCAGAACACTTTCTATTTCAATATCAAGATTTATTTGAAAACAGGGATGACATCCAGGAAGCTCTTTTTTTTCTTTTCTGTTTGAGACTCAATAGGCAAATGGTGACGTGATTGCTGCTGCCATTTTATTTATCTTGTTGCTGTTGCATTTTACTTTTCCCTACAGTTGTACTTATTTAGCATCATATCACAACTGTGTGCACTGGCCCACAGGTTGGGAAGTACTGGTCAAGATAATTATGGGGAAATGTTTCTGATTAGGGATAATGCTCTTAAAAGGGCTTAGGGTTAGATTATCAGAGTCACTAGAATTCATCATTTGTTCATCATAAACATCAGCACCAAACAACAACCCATCCAGTCTTTGTTGAGGAATTAGCACATCACTACATTAATTAACATGTAGATTCAATAAAACATTTTAAGGTCTTGTGAAAGAGCCAGAAACACTATGAACTGTTGTGAAACATGCAGGGAGGTCAAATAAAGACTACTTACCAAAGATCCATCACAATCTGGAGGAAAAAGTATTTATTGTGAACACTCAAACTGCAGCGGTTTATATTGGATTAGTTGATCACTGTGGTGAATGGCTCACAGCACACTGGCTCTCTTTCTTGTCATCCAAACAGCATCCTCTGTTTTGTGTTGTTTTGGCTTTTGAAATGTCAGGAATAGCAGCCATGCTGATTTTTTGTTGTTAACCTTGAAATAGAACCAAGCTCAGATAAACACAGCAATTGGAAGCAAAACACAAACTCATGCCAAAGTTATTTGGGATACAGGGTGGGATCTGAAAATCCTTTTTGGGGGTCATTTCAATAGCTGGGTGAGAAAGCTAGCACAGTCCAGCTGTGTTTATCAGTAATGATCATCATTTTGAGGAAAAGTAAAAAGTAAAAATAAAGTTTATTTATCATCAAATTCACATCCAATTTCAAAGTCCGACCCATAATATCTTTCAGGAATGATTACTCTGTTCCCTCAGATGTTTTTCTTTGTTTTTTTTTTATGATGACTGACTAATGAACTGAGGCTTTCAATCTAGAAAAAGAAACACACAAGAAAACTAAAGGATGTAAGAAGAATATTTAATTTCAGTCAAATAATAAACAGACCACAAGCACAAAACAATCACAAACTGACCTGGGGCTCTGCAATAAATAAGCATTTGTTATTTAATATCAAACTCTTGAAAAAAAACAAACATTTTTAAATGGCACACATGTCTATTGTTTATAGATATAAGTCTACTGTAAAATTTTGACACTTTTTGACATGAAAAAAATAGAAGGGATATACAGTAGCTCATGGAGAAATGTGTATTGGTCATATTAATGTATACATAGCAAATGCATTTTGCATCTCCAAAAGTAAAAAAAACAAACAAACAAAACTCAGTGGATTCAGCATACTCTGCATGGAAACATACTGTAGGTACTGTTAAAAAAAAAATAACATCCTGAAATTGACAAATACAAATGAAAGTGTACAGTCTGTATGTGCTGTAAAATGAAAAAAAACAAACAAACAAAAAAACTGAAACCACTTTTCGTAGTTGATCACTGAGCTTCATTGAGCTTCATCCTGTCTTTGCCACAGCACTTCATCCACATCACATGCAATATTTTCCTTTGCCAGGCAACAGGGGAGGGGGAGGGGGGGGGGCCCTAGTGTGCCGTATCCAGCCCTGTCACATCTCCTCGCCAATGTCATCACAGGCTAGCTCCATGGCGTCAAGAAGATTAACCCTGGTGTAGGACTGTCCCTCATACACCTTCCATCTCCAAATGGAGAAAAACTCCTCTATTGCACTGAGGAACGGAGAACACGATGGCAAGTAGTTACTGAGATTTGGATTCATATTGATCCATTCTCTCACTTGGACAGCACAATGACAACTAACATTATCCCAAATCATAAATAGGCCACTCATTCATCTCAGTTTCCTGCTGTTCATTGACAGACACCACCTCTCTGAGAAGGTGCTGAGTATTGTTTGGCCCTAGAGTGGCATCATGGTGAGGAACACTGCGGCTGCTCAGAGCAGCACACAGTGTTATACTTCACCACGCTGGCCAGGGACTTCAACAACGGCTCGCTGGCCAATTATGTTCCTGCCTCTCCTTCTCTTGGTGAGGTTGAAGCCGACTTCATCAACAAACATGAATTCATGGGGTCTGTCCATGGCGTCCAGTTCAAACATTCTCTGCAAGAGGGATATAGTTTAGTAAGTTCTTCAAATAAACAGGCCTATGGAGTACAATGTATGCATTCTTCACTTACATACATATCTTCATCTTCCTCTCCCTCTCCCTTTTCCTCTGCCTCCTTCTTGTCCCCCGCCTCTTCCTCCTCTTACACAAGTCGTCCTGTGTCTGTAATCCATTGCAGGACCAACCTGCTTGCACTCTGAACTGGCTTATATTGGTTGTCATATTGTCATGACATGATGAGAAACAAGTGTTTGAATCGTCGTTTCATTTGTGTTCATATTTTGCCACTTGTTGTTATCATTATGCATCAGTGCATCACCGTGACAACTGTGTATTATTGCATGATAATTGTGTTTAGAGTTTTGCAAAAGGAGGTGAAGACTGTTTATGGTTCTGTCAAAAGGATGTTTGATTCGGGGAATGAGTTTAGACAACTGAGCAACTGATTCACACAACAGGAATTAGTGTTTTAGCAATTCAGAAAACCTGTAGCCGGCGAGGCCGTGCACTCTCTGATAGAAAACCTAAAGCCTCCGATCTGCTCTGAAGGCATGGTGAAATGTGAAGCCCAGCAACAACTTTAAAGCCATGATGTAACTAAACCACCAGATGTCAGGTTAGAGTTTAACAGGACCCAAGAATGCAGACTCCAACAAACAGGTGCAAACAAAAGATTTACAGAGGCAACCACTGGAACATGCAGGAAAAAACAGGAACACGGCATGAATGCAGGGCACAGACAACAGATGAACCGAAAAAGGAAAAGGGGAAACACTGAGGTAAAATACACAAAGGAGAAACAAGACACAAGTGGTTGAATCAGACACAGGTGAGACACATGAGGTAATAACAGGAAGGAGAACACAGGGAGACAGGACAGGAACTTCAGAACAATAATATAAAGAAATGAAAGACACAAACTATGACATCAGATCTGAGGTAGCTGCTGCTGTATTTAGATGTGAATCATAAATTAATCTCATCAAATGTCATGTCAAACCTGAATATGTGAAAACTGACAGAACAATGAAATGGAAATCCCATTTACATATTAGCTCTGTTTTTCAGTATAAACAGTACATCAAATATTCTTTTCAGCCTGTGTCTGTCTCTGCAGAAAAGCTTTTTCCCCCAAAATGCCTTTAAGTGATGCATTGTTACATTTAATTTTGGGATGGGGAGAACAGCCACTAGCTTTAATCCTGACACTGTCTTTCACATTAACCTTAAACAGCCTCTTGATACTTGAGCTTTGACACCTCTGTGTATTTCCTAAAATGCATTTTGGGGATTTATTATATGCTTGTGAGTGTAAGCATACAACATTTGAAAATGTAAGGTGTCAGTCTCTCAGTGACTGAATATCAGTACAAGGTAGTAAGTAAGCTGTAAGTTTTCTTATTTTTTTCAGTGTCCCAGAAAGTTTTCTCATTTTTGTAGTAGCAAATAAGAGTTTCTGTAGAAGAGATAACAAAACATAGACCAACCAAGGTCAAGAGACTGTGGCTTCTAATATTTTGTAATCTTCATGTTATCTGTTATAGTATCTACTCAATTCACAGCAAGCAGCGGTGGGTCTTACTGTACAACCAGCACAAATACCCCTATCATTCTCAGGCTTTTCTGCTGAAACTTTGGAAATTTGCTAACAGGACATTAGATTTTTATTTGTTGGGTAAAAGTCATGCTTTTTCTTTTCTTTTCAACAGTGATAACAGAATGAGCTTTGTAATGGAAATAAGAAGAAGAGGAAAAAGCAAACGCAGCAAGACTGTTATTCATCTTCAAAGTTTCTGTTCAAAAGTCAGTGTCCTTGTCTTTTTTTTTTGCAAATGGAAGATATGAATGCATGGGAAGCTTACATCTGCAATTACTTTTGTGTTCTCTTAGCACAGCTTTGGGGAGCGTCATGAGAGGCTTCACAGCAGAGTTAGCACTGAAATATGAACGATTGCTTTGCTTTTATTAAGTTTCCAATTTCTGGTTCTGCCCTGTGTACGGTATGAGAAAACAGTTTTCAACACTAAAAACAACAATGACATGGAAAGCATAAAGCTATTTCAAAACATTGGCAATCTATAGATAGATAAATAAGATAGATGGATAATTGATTGTGGTGGCTATGGTGCCATCACATAACCTGTTTGGTCATTAAGTCATTTTTATGGAGGTAGAGATTGTGACCTCTATCTCTGTTCAAGGATAGTGTAGAGAGGGGGTCACAGGATTGATAGGGAGGGGGTCAAAGTCATACACCAGGAAACAAATGGAGCACTAGCTGGTAGTAAACAGGTTGATGTAGGAGAACGGCTTACATCTTTAACGCATCACATCATGTGACACAGCGTCCCCCATTCAGAGAAGGGGAGGGGGGAAGACATTTTAATTGAGCAATACCTTCAAGCTGTTTAATGTGACACATCTGTCCTAAGACTCACATGACAGTCAAACATGTGGAAGTAACAAACATAGTGTCACTGCCAATTCATAATTAATCTGGACAAACACACCTGTTGCAGAGAGCCATAAAATATCAATAATTGAGCTGCCACATCCTGCACTAAATCATGTTTACCGAGCTCAAATTGTTTATATCACTAGCTGCTGAATATAAATACCCCATTTCATCCTCACTTGGAATAACTTCTGTTGATTTTATTATGCAACACAATGAATACCAAGCGAACAGACTTCACATTCTTATCATATCATTGTGCTCTCTCGCTCTCTCTCTTATCAGAGGTTGCAAGAGCCCCTTTAAGTTTAGACATGCAGCTTTCTCATGGCCACCCATGGGAGAGTCTGTGATCTCTCCAGAGAGTATCAGTGCCACAGAACTACCGTATCTTGACTCCACAGAAATGATCAGGAAGCTTAGAGATGAAATCATCAAAGTTATCTCAGCGATCAACATTAGTTGATAAACGAAGATATTCTCTCAGGTTTGTGGAAAAGTGGATTGTGGGGAAAGAAACTGAGGTGATTAAATAAATGCATGGTACTACAGTAATTGTAAAATACAACTGAATTATCATAGCATAGCATTGCATAGCATAAAGTACATGGAGGGTTAGCCTGCAAAGCTACTTGCACCTTTTATTCTCAATGGGAGAATGGGATCAGGAAGATAAATCAAAGATGCAAAAATATCACATTAATCAAACTTTATTTGCATAGCACTTTTAATGCAGGCTAGTCCAACCCACACATGATTGATAGCCATTACTTGGATAAATGTTTCCATTAATGTCTTTGAAAACTACTCTAAATCTTTTAAAACACCTAATTGTTGTTGTTCATTGTTTTTCTTTCTCTCTCTCTGAAATGTATCGATTTTATGTCTCAGTTATCTTCATCAAGCTCTCTGTGATGGAGATTTTTTGAAAGAATAAATCCGTTGAGGTTCTTATGATTATTGTCATATTTAGTAAGAGAACATGATGGGTCAGAAAGGTTGTGACATAAACACATAAAATAGCCTTACATCTGATATGCCTTAGATATAATAATATATGTAGTTGGAAATGAAACCATAGTTACAGTTAACTGTTTATGATCAGGTGTATTTTACATCAGACTCACAGTGGATATTAGGTTTCTGCTCCTCTGAATATGATGAGCTTGTGCACAGTTATACAAAGGCTCCAAGAGCCTCCCTCTGGATACAGTAGTAGCATCAATCTGTGTGGTCTGTCTTCTTTCCTCTTGTGCAGGCATACTACAATTCAAAACTACCGACCACCATTATCACCATCAAACAGTTTTTAACACCAGGGGCATCACACACCCACAGGCTGTATCTCCAGCTGCTGATTTTGCCTTAGGATGATCAGCAGGAAGGAAAGGCATCTGTCATGATGTGTTTTCAATGTTTGAAGGATTTTTTTCCCCTCAGCTCAATCCCGCAGGAGTCATCTCTGCTAAGACAATAAGCAGTTTCTTGACTTTGATTCAGGACTAGATGACCAGTTTGCTGTGGACTGTTACAGCAGAAAGTGTTCTTCCCCATCTGTCCCTCTCCTCAGCCCCCCCCAGGCCCGAGCTGCTTCATGAGCCCCACCTGGTTCAGAGGTGAATGACATGGGGGCTGCTGGGCTCACTGCCTTTCCTGGGAGCTTGTTCAGTTAAAACTTGAAGTTACTTGATTCAAAGTTGAAGGAAACACTGGGTTTTCAGTTCCACTTGTTGCCATGGTGAATCATGTTATCTGTGTGCAATTAATGAGGGCTTTTTATCTCCCAGGGTTTGACACAACCCCTGGCCCGCCGGCCAATAAACATCCATGCAGGGCAAGTTGATTGACTGGCCAGTCAGAGTCAGAATGCATCGTGATTTGTTGAAATGCAAGTGGGGAAGTGGAACTGTGTCATTGAATATGTTTTTTTTTTGTTCTTTTGCATCATATCATGGGTTGTCGGGAATGGGAAATAAATGACCGGTAAGAGAAATGTATGAGGCTGAGAAAGAAAGAGGGGCTTTCTACACTCATGGAAGTAACAGTATTCGTAATGTTTTGTCAAGTTCGTTGGCAATCTTAAAATCGCTGAGGCATATCACAGTAATATGTTTGGTCGTTTTATGGCAAAAGAGGTGGTACATAATTTGATAAATTTACCTTAAGCAGACATAGAGCCCAACCAAACCTTAAAGTTCCATCACAGCAGAGTGTTCATGTATTGCAGGCTAAGGCAGACATTGCAGCCATGCTGCTGCCATACTTTGGAAGGTAGATGTGGATTGTTCTGGTAGTTTTAAAAAACATTTTAATTCAAAACATGATTATATTATTGCACAACCCAAAACAGAATCAGCCGAAGCCGACAAAAAAATGCCTTGTGCCTGTGCAAAATGCATGGTTACATTTTTAGGAATTAGAAATGTATAAAAACATGATCACAATTAAATTTGTTTAATACAATTCATAATAATGGGAATAGGTTTAGTCCAGGTTTAGGTCCAGTCTGTTACACAGCATTTGGTTAAACACAATATTCAATACAGAAAAAAAGTCACATTGATTTTAAAACCATACATGCAGGCATGACCCACATACTTCAGAGAACATTCAAACTCTATCAGACTACCTTTCACTTTGACAAATGAGACTAAAGAGGTACCTGTGTGTTATAAAGTGATGCTTATGGGCCCTGACCCAGTGTTTGAATATGACACCTTGGATGTGAGACTGCCCTCTGATTTCAGGCTGTCTGCAGCCCACAGTGCTTGGTCAGTGTCGTGGATAATGTACAGTGTGCAATGGGTCACTGGCTTCTCAGCCTGTCAGAAGGGAAAGGGTGTGGAATAAATATGCTGGCCTCTCCCCAAGTCTCTCACCTGAGGAACTGCTCCATCATGGAGAGAGAGAGAGAGCAGAATAAACCCACTCCATCAGCTTTGGGAGGGGATTTATTACAGTAATTTAGGTCAGGGTGTTTGACAGCTGCAAAAAAAACTAATGTTAAAGTAGAAATCTGTAGCTGGCAGTGGGGCACTAATAATATTAAAATATTAAAGATATCTGAAGTGAACCATTGAAAATGTTCCTAATAGCGAGCTCATGTTCTCATGCTCTTACACTGCAGCTTTAGCTAATATCTCACCTTCCTTTCTGTAATGGGATTATGCTACAAAGGCAGGAAGTGGCCCAGGAAGGTAAATGCCTTTGATCTATTACTTGGACAAAACCTTCAGTGACTGAAGTGACAGCACAAAGGAATAAGACTCAGCCACTTGAACACATTTACAAAAGGGTGTGAATAGAGAAGTGGTATTTGCATGAAATTAAAACTGGTTGTCCTGGCGGCCCCCTGCCACAGCATCTCAGCTCTCAGTGGATGCCCATACCCTGGCCAGGATTTGAACCCTCAAAGTTGATGGCATTAGGTTAGACATTGAGCTATCCAGCTGACAAGTGGTTTCATGAATGACTCAAATTATCCCATGTAAAGTGAAACAAGAAAAGTAAACAAATACATTATTATAGGATATGAACTCATCTGTGTTCTATTACTACTTCCTCAGGGCAGAAGGGATGCTACAGTGAATTGGCATTGAAATTTGAATGTACTGCTTTTTTGTCTTGCACTCTCCATGCATATGTAAACAAGACAAATGTGCTGATGTGCAGACTAAAGTAGTGTGATATTGTTAACAATTTAACACCTAGAAATATGTATTAAACTACAAGTCTGTGGTGTTGCCATTTTTAGTAATAGCATTTGTACAGTACAGACTGATGGAGGTGAGATCGTCGATGGATTCTCTCCTTCTGCTCAAACTAGCACCAGGCCAGGTCCTTCTCCCTCTCTCTCTCCTTCTCCCTACAGGCACATGTCTGCACAAGCTATAGACATGATTTGGAGTGACAGAAGACATATATCTAAATCTGCCATTGTTCCTGTCTCCTCGCCAGAAAAGGCATGGCTGATCAGCCTGACCCTTCTCAAAAGCAAGGCTCAGACCTGAGAGATGTATTCAGTCTGGCTGACTATCTTGTTCTTTTGTGGTGTAAAACCATACTCTAAGATGAAGAGGGTGTCTTTTCTGAAATTCATATATCAGGAGATTAGAGTACTTTTAAGTCTCGCAATTTTGCCAGCAAATCTCCCACGTCTCTGTGCTGTATGTTCCCACATCACCATATAAAGACCCAGCAGGTGCCAGCGATAGCTCCTTATAGAACAATCCTTTACTAGATGCCCACACCATGACCGGGAACTGAACCGTTAGCCCCCTGAGTTCAAATCAGTGGCATTACACACTGAGCTATCCAGCTAACAACTGGCATACAGTTGGACTGCAGCAGCCGGTTGATGAATGGTTCAAATTATCCCACACATCAGAATATTTTCTCTTCTGTTTTTTTGGACACTGTAATTATAACAAATGAAGTCCGGACAGAGTCAGATTCTTTGCTATTCTTCTGCATATGGAGAACAATTAATTCCTAGTGAAGGGTCCAATTCGAAGACAAACGACTCGACTTTACTTTCCTGAAAACATAACGCTAATCTTTGCCAAAGAATTAATGTGATGCAAAGAGCTGCTGACTGCAGGATATTTATCTCCACAGCATAGTGTTGAACATAATTTGATTTTGCTCGCTACTTCATGCTATTGTTTCTAATAAAATGTGATCTTATCTGACAGTAAACAAACAGTGCCACGCTGGCAACATGTCCATATCGCAGTCATCTAAGTCATTTACTCTTTGTCAGTGTACATCATGAAAATCTGGTTATGTGCAGATAATGTTATCTGTCATGTTATTGCAGAGGTAAACTCTAGTGTAATTAATATTGATCTAAAAATCCACACATATTATGGGATTTTAAGGCAGAGTTCATTAACAATTCAGTGTTTATTGACCTAATATGTTAGTCCACACAAGTAAACCATTTCTGACAATGTTGAAGACGAATGGGTGAAATTCTGCAGGTGGTTCTTCTGCAAACACTTCAAACATGAGGATTTGCAGAGCATATTAGTGTGTTTTGAATCTGTTCAGTTCCACATTGGTTCCTTCCACATTGTGGACCAACCACCCTGCGATCAGAGCCTCCGACCCGGTGTCACAGCTCTCGTCTCTATGGCACCCTGAGTCCATGACACCAACATGCCCCGTAAACCTTAATCTCTTGTTTAGGACAGATAAGACCACACAAATACACACATCCTAACATGTATATGATAATCCATCGAAACACTGATTCATTATCAAAGGCTTCGTTGAAAACAAATGCACATGACCGGGAGGAGGGTGAGCAAAAAAGCAGAGAAGTGACAAGTCGTTATTCATATCTTAAATGAATTAATTCAGGCTAAATATAATATCTTATGGAAAAGCAATACTTGTATTCTGCACCCCTCCAAACGCTCCGCGGATGTATTATTTTTGAAAAAATATAGCTTTTAATAAGCATTCTCCATATTGAACCTGTCCCTGACATTTCGGGCATGCAGCAACAGGTGAAATCAAACTGACATCAATCACATCAAGTTCAACCTCAGGCCTGCACTCAAGTGGCTCCGCCTGTAGAGCATAGTCCTTACCACAGTGGCCTGGTGGCTCTGTGCTGCATGTCATTCCTTCTCTCTTCTACTGTCCTATTATAATAAAGGTATTAGAAGCCAAAAATATGTCTTTGTGAAAAATGAATGTGATGATTTCTTGATTTTCAGAGTAGGTATGTTGTTGTTTTGTGATGTCTGTATTGCACCGTAAAGGGAAACTATGCAAGATTTTTATCTTAGTAAAACAGCTTTGGAGTAATTGTGATGGTTAAATGAGTTGTTACAAGGAGAATGGAGGCTCTCTGCCTTCCACCTAGTGTCTCTTGGCTGTAGGCCTGTGACGATAACACATTTTGGACAGTATATTGGCCCACAAATAATTGCCGATAAACAATATTATTGTCACATTTTTTTGAGAACAAATTCACCACTAATATAATAATAATAATTCATAATAATACAAGTAGACCCTTTCAAATGCAATAAACTTTTATTTCTCCTAAGTATGGTAACTGGAATGAGAAGAACTTTTATATTATCCTAAATAAATAAAACAAACAAAATATAATAAACGTTGCAGCGCAGCTCTTCTGTCCAATAAACACCCGAAGCTTCACTTTTCATTCAAACAAACTAATGTGACTGCCACAGATGCTAGATTTCATTAATGAGACCAGCATACTCCTTAAAAAATTTAAAGCAGAAGTAAGCGATCCGGTCGTTTTGGCTAATGCTGCGTTCCAGGCAGGCTTTTGAAACCGTAAGTTACAGCTTCAAGTCACAACTTACGACTTTGTAGCGTTCCAGGCAACCCACTCGTGTTTCTCCGACCTGTTTTACCTGTGAAAGTCACTATAACGGCCACTCGTAACTTCTGACCCGAGTTGCCTTGAACGCACCATAACGTCTTGTCAGCCGATGGAGTTAGCAGCCCCCGCCCTCGTCATGGATCTATTGGTCCTCGTCCCTACGTCACCACATTCAGGCGCATCCCTTGGCTGCACACACAGAGAGGACTGCCCCTTTATGCCGTTCTCTCTCCTCATTGGATAAAGGTTGTAGGATACGAGAAAAGTTTTCTCCTGGGCTCAGAGCAGAGCAGAGTGACTGACAGACCCGTGTTTCAGACCAAACACTCTATAGAAGTGATTGCTGTCGGAAGATACAACTATTTAAGACTTAGATTAACACAAACATTCACCTTACTTCTGCTTTAACCAGCTGGCAGTAAACCTGCTGGTAACTTAAGTTACTCGGCTCGTTTTTTCCCCCGGGATGACAATGGAGGTTGCCCGGCCCATGAGCTCAGCCAACAGCTGCAGTGTGTGGGAAGCCCCCGCTGCTTCCGCAGTGGCTCTGCACACAAACATCAGAGGAAATCTCCTAACAGGCGGCATCAGGATAAACTGACTACAGACTGGGGATCTAAACTGTGACTTTATCGCATGAAAAAAATATTTAAACTTTAAAAAGTGACGTATTAACAGCGCTGCAGCGAGAATTAAAACAGCTTTTAGCTGCTTAGCTTTAGCTTTACTGCTATCGCTGCCGGTTGCTGCGAAATGCATTCTGGGAAACCAAGATCCTGGATGAACAAGAGGGTTCACTCCGTTCATTCCGCTATGGCACAAACGGCCCAGGTGCTGAGACCGATGAACAGAGTGAAGCCTCTTGTCATCCAGCCTGTTTGGAGGTGAAAGACAAGGAAAACAAATATGTGTGCACATGGCGATTTATCGAGGCCGGAAAAATTATCGAGTTAGTTTTCATTTATTGATTATCGTCCCAGGCCTACTTGGCTGAAAACCAATTTTGCAAGATCAGCGTCTCCGAGTCCGACCCGGTGTCCCAGATCTCCTCTATGCAGAACCACGACACAAATGCTCTCTCCTCTGAAATCCGCCATGCCCCAACCCTGGACTCTTTCAGATCAGCCACCAAGACTCAACTTTTCTCCATGGCCTTTCTTAGTTCTCTCCTTTATTTATTTCATTTATTTCTATTTTATTTTTCACTGTAAAGTGACCTTGGGTTTCTTGAATGGCACTAAATTGAAATCATTATCATTTGATTAAGGAGAAGCTGAAAAAATCCCATTGTATCTTATGTGCAATCTCAAAGTATTCTATTCTATAAAGGCAAAACAGATTCATGTTTATTACTTATGATTCCTCATCAACATCTCCAGCCACTTTTGACAGATGCTAAAGAATTAGTTCTGTCTCCTAATGAACACTGGTGGCTTGAGTGACTTCTCTGTCAGTGCTGGTGAGGAGATCACAATGTCCTTGTTTTGATCTGGATGTTGGAAGCTTAATGGAACATCTATCGTGACTTCACCTGGTTCTTTATGATCTGTCTGTGGCTGCTCTTTCTTCCATCACGTTCTCCATCCTGTCATAAGTCCCTGTCATAGACGGACATGTTAAGGCCTCTTTCAAAAAGGAGCGCTGCTTTGAAGAATTTGACACCACTTAGCTTTTACCTCTTTCATCTTCACCAGTGATCTGCAGTATAACTCAAAGAATCTTGGGACTTTTTTCAACACATTCTACTCTAATTACTGAGATATGTAAAATAAAAAAAATAATGTCCACACTGAGTTGAAGTGCTGTGGGACATAACTGTGTCCTGTTCCAACTACAAAGTCAAATGAAAAAGAAAAGTGGGAGTGTATGACATTGTCTAATGTTATTTTCATTTTAGATATGTAGTCTACAATATTTATTTCTGTTGCTCAGTGACAATCCTTAAGGCTAATGGAAATCCTGTAAAAACATTGGGTTTGGCAGGTATTACTCTGTCTTTGCATTACGTGAGATGGGTTCCATCTTAATTCAATCCAAACAGTGAATAAAGAGCTGGAGTTATCACATATCACTTCCAGGATAGTATTCTTTTCCACGTGCCACTGAAATCTTTTATACTTCATTTCTGCCATTGGTCTTTCTGAAAAAGTAAAGTGGTTCCTAGTGTTTACTCTCCATATTTTACAGTAGGATAAATTGCCATCAGCTACAGTGTTACTATTAGAAACTGAAACCAGAACCATTTCTCTTGTTAGAGGCCTATAAAAAACAGATATATTACGAATGTATTGTTTTAAAAACCACCCATCCTTATCAAGACATACAACCAACCACATGCAATATTGTGATTCACTTTTTTTCTTTTCTTTTTCATTGTCAGCGTAGTTACAAATGACAAATACATTCGGGGGTGTTCTTAGTTCAGAAACAGGAGAACAGAACCTGGAGCTCTGTGACTTTACAGATGTCATGCTTTGTTTAGCTGTTATGCTATATTAGCTTTGGATTCACCAGTGTATGTGTGTGTGTGTGTGTGTGTGTGTGTGTGTGTGTGTTTGTGTGAGAGCTCGGCTTTTACCTCCAGCCATTTCCATTTTACACCCTCTTTATATCTATTAAGGGCAATCAATAAAGTCCCAGTATTGCTGTTCGTTCAAATTTAAACTTTCTGATGCACATGGCACATCTTCACCTGAGGTTGAGCTGTGAAATTGGAATTTAGCTAGCTCTCTAAGGTTTGCCGGCCCAACTAAAAAGTCAATACAGAGCTGTCGACTACGACTTTTAGAAAATCAAATACATTCAATTTACAATTCTTTGACTGGAAAGAGGCACAATTGAAGGCACTCACAACAAGCCAAATATATGCTAACCAATCATTTACAGTTAGGTCCATCCATATATTTGGACAATGACACAAAGTTTATTTGACCTGTTTATTGAAACATATGGATACAGATATAAAGTGCAGACACTCAGCTTTAATTTGAGGGTATCCACATCCAAACTGGAATTACAACTCTTTAATACGTATGTACCAGACTCTTTTTAAATGGATCAAAAGTAATAATAGTACAATTGACTGAAAATGTATTTCATATACAGATGTGGAAACCTCCTCAGTTATTTCATAAGCAGATATAAGGTCTGGAGTTGATTCCAGGTGTGGTGTTTGCATTTGGGAGATTGTGCTGTGAACCCATAACAGCTCTTAAAACTGGCATACCTTACCCCAGTGACAGGGCTAATTTCCCTGTAGATATTACAGATGCAAATGTGAAAAACTTTATTTTGAGGTGGGGACCATGCAGATTTGATGGTCTGTATCATAGAGATTAAAAAGGCAGGTGTTTTTCCAATGAGTATTAGAGAGAGTATCAAAGAAAGGTACAAATATACCATGCAAATGGTTGTGTTACCCACCAAAAATGGATCGTGTTTATTGTGAGCCCTGTCAGCGTTTTGGTGAGAGGAAATCAGTGTGTCATAATTTGGCCTGGACAACTAGAATTAATGAACTGACAAGGACTATCCCAAAAGATGACAGAACACAAACATGCCCGTCTTCACATGGCAGCTTGTATAATGTACATGTGGCAGCAAAATCTTACAATCAATGAGCACATTTCCTCTGAATATAAAAATGAAGTGACCTTTTGGTCAGAGGTATTGACGAGAATTGTTGACGTTACCTTGACACTTGCATCCAGTAACTCCACTTTACGTGCAGGTTGTGAGAAATTGGGAGAAATAAACAACAGAAACTTTTTGTCCGTTGTAGAACTTCTTAACCGGTATGACTCTGTATTACAGAGGTTAATTACCAGTAAAAGTAAAACAAAATACTTGACCCCAAAAATTCAAAACAAAAAATCTCTATTATGGCACAAAAAGTTCAAGACGAAATAGTGAAAGAAATCCATGAAGCACAATTTTATTCTATAATAATGGACACATCTCAAGACATTTCTAAAGTAGATCAACTGAGTCAGGTGATTCGATATGGTACCATTCCAAAAGATGAAAAGGATAATCCATTAGAGGTGAAAATACATGAAAGCTTCATGGGTTTCCACGCAGTCCACGATCAAAGGGCATCTGGTTTGGTGTTACAGGCCTCATGTTGTGTTAGTATTATGTTTGTTTGCCTGCTTGTGCTTCATCCCTGCTTTGAAACATTTTGATGTCTATGTTTCCGGTGCCCCCCTGTTGGTGTACACCAATCATGATCCCCTGGTATTTCTCAACAGCATGAGTGGCTGCAATAAACGACTCGTGCGATGGAGCCTTTTTCTACAGGCATATGATCTCAAGATTTGCCATGTTTGTGGTCGGGACAATGTCCTGGCTGACGCCCTCTCAAGGTCCTGAGGGTCTTTTGCTTTATTTCTATTTATGTCTTTAGGTTGTCCCCGGGCAACCATATTAAAGGTGGGGATGTTTGTTTGCCTACTTGTGCTTCTTGTTTTTGGGTGCTGCCGGCCATGCTGCAGCACCCCAGGCAGCTCATCCCTTTGTTTCGTTTCCTTGTTGTTTTCTTACCTTAATAAACTGTCTTGCACTCAGTTTTTGTCTCCCCGTTTTCATTGTGTTGCTTCCCATGAGCCAGGGTTGTAACACTGGGGAAAGAGGTTGTTGGACTTGTAGAGAAGAAGGGAATATCTCTAGATAAATGCCGGGGACAGGGTTTCGATGACGCAGCCACAATGAGTGGCACATACTCAGGGTTGTAAAAACGAGTTTTGAACAGGGAACCAAATGCCATCTATATTCACTGTGCGTCTCAGAATCTAAACCTGGTCCTGAACGATGCATGCCAAAGATGTGACAAAAGTAAAAGAATACTATGATACTGTACAAAAATTATATGTTTTTTTTTCAGTGGTAGTATTATGGCAACTTCTTGAGTCACAGTTCAAAGTGGCAGGCCAACCAACACGGCTGTGCCTGACGTGCTGGGCATCCAGAAATGATGCTGTGCGCTCACTCCACTTTCGTTACCCAGATGTGATGAAAGCACTTACGGAAATATGTTTGTTATCTAAAAAGCCAGGTGAGTGTGCTGAGGCTGAGGGACTCAAACATAAAATGGACCAGGGTACGATTCTGGAAACTATCAACACTGTTTCACAAAGTCTCCAAAAACAAAGCACTGATATTTTGCAGGCAAGCAAATATCTAGCCAGTGTATCCGAGACCCGGGGGGCAACCGCCATTCTGACATAGGCCTCGAATTGTCTGAATGGCAACACTTAATTTTCATTCATTTCGTCATTAAAGCAGATATCAGTGGAATGTTTTTGTTAATATAAGTCCTAAATAGTCCTATTTTCCGTCAGCAATCACTTACATGAAGTATTTCAGCCTAAACACGAGTCTCTCCGTCACTCTGCTCTGCTGTAACCCGAGGAGAAAATTTTCCTTGTGGGATACAAGTGTTATCCAATGAGGGGAGAGAACGGCATGAAGGGCTGTGTGTGCAGCCAAGGGATGCGCGTGAATGTGGTGACGTAGCACGAGGACCAATTGATGCCTGACAAGGGCGGGGGCTGCTAACTCATGGTGCGTTCAAGGAAACTCGTACTTTGTGTTTTTCCTTCCTGTGAAGTCATACCAGTTCGATCTGGTACGAGTTCATGGGTCGGAAGTTACGAGTGGCCGTTATAGGGAACTTTCACAGACAACAGGACGGTAAAAACACGAGCTACGGGTTACCTGGAACGCTACCAAGTCGTAGTTGTGACTTGAAGCTGTAACTTACGGTTTCAAAAGCCTGCCTTGAACACAGCATTAGCCGAAACGGCCGTGCCGCTGTTATCTGCTTTAAGACCATTTGGCTCCATGGTGTTAAGAGTAAAAATCCAGAAGGCTTCCCTCTGCAGGAGCTTTTTAAAGGTGTTCAGAAATGGCCGTTTGTTGCGCCTCCTTCTACGAGTTTCCACGATTCTTTAATGGCCGAGTCACTCACCGAATAAATTTAAGCCAAAAGTCTGCACTTCAACTGCATCTCATTTGTTTCATTCAAAATTCATTGTGGTGATGTACAAAACCAAAATGATGAAAAACTGTGTCACTATCCAAATATTCATGGACCTGTATGTAAATTGACAATGGCTAACTGTTAGCTGGCCTGTGCTGTTGAATGGCTTAGATTAATCCCGTGGTGCCTGGAACAAAGTGTCTTTTCAGTCTTTCGTATCCAGTCTGTGTGATTTCTGTAGCTGAGGATACTGGTTGCACCTTTCCCACTCGTATAGTACATTATTTGCTTTTCCACAGTAACCCCGCTGTGCCTTTTGCTTAGAAAGTCAGCTGGAAGACCTCACATTGAGGCTACAGACACTAAGTAAACAGCAGCCGTGCTAACCAGTTTATTTACTGTAACCAAAGTTGACAACAGTGTGATAACACTCCTGTGGGTTCAGTCCATGTGCTCCTGTGGGTTATCTCAGAGAGTTGAACAAATGATCTGATTCCCAGGGCTGGTTGACTTGTTATTATTCAAGTAGCACAACAGTTGATTTAAAACTAACACGCTGATAAACTGTGCTTCATGGAGAGCATAGCTTTTCAAATTATTTGTCATTATCTGAACAAACCATAGCTTCATTGTAAGTGACAGTTCGGAAAATGAAAATTCTCATCATACAACATTTCCACATAGTTAATTGATTTATCAATTTAAACATAATTTTCTGACAGATGTGCTGAAAGTATCAGTAAAATTATCATATGCGCTGCTCCACTGCTGCATCATACTGTAGGTGTGTTTCTAACCGATTTGTCATGCTGCAATTCAGCAGAACGTGATGTCGGAGTGAAGTACGTCCCGGAGCTGTTTATACATGCTCCATCTTCCCTCAATTCCTCATCCGTCAGCGTCCTTTTCAGATTCCTCACCTACACTTTTAATTGAATGTCAGTCAGAATGAAGGGGCAGTGTTCAGGGGGGGTGTAATGGTGTGGCACAGTGGGGCGGGGGTGGATGTAGGTGGAGGAGGAATCAGCTTTCCACGCCAACCTTCTAATCAAGGAGTGATTTACACCTGGGAGTCCAGGTGAAAACAATTAATCTGCTGGTGGGAGAAAAAACACCGGTCTGTATTACAGACAACTAAAGTGCTGCTGTGCAGAACCTACACGCTCTGTAATAACAGCGGCCTTGATGTTTCATAAACCTCTCCCAGGACCTTTTGACAGGTCGCAGCAGAAGCAGCACAGGTGTAAATAATAAAAGGAGTAATGGCTGAATTCCACTTAGCTGCTTCAGTTTCAGGGACCTATTGTACATGCTGAGACACATACAACTGAGCAGTCTTTCCTTTAATCAATAAGACCTTTGAACAATAAGAGGTAGGGATAAGGAAAATACAATGCAATGACGATTTCTGGATTCACAGCTAGTTGGTGCATCTGCATGACTTCTTATAGCTCCACTGTGTAACTTTTCATGTTGTCTATTCACAAAAATCGATTGTCATTCCAAAGTATGTGTTTCATTAATTAGTGATTGCCCCCACAAACTGGAGTTATCTGGTAGGCTTTGAATTTGCCATTCATAGATAAATAGAGCTGGCGAGGTCAATGCTGGCTGCCATGTTGTGCCACCATCTTTTACGACTGTAGGTAATAGGGGTGCACAGCCAGGGCACTATTTGTATTTGAGTTCTGATTTGGGCTTTTAAAAAAACTTTGGATTAGTTATTTGTATTCGAGAAGAAACCCTAAGTAGGCGCACTAGAGGCTTATGCCAAGCTAGCCAGCTAACTTACGCTTTAGCACTTGGCTAACTAGAATGGAAATAAAATAATTCATGTGGCTCTTCTGGACTAAACGTAATTCTGGTACTGAAACGAGTCGTTTCGTGGGCTTGTGACACAAAAAATGTATCCACCATTATAAATCCGCTTCTGTTAGACGTCATGACAAAACCTGTCATTGGATCAAAACTGAAAAAGTTTGCAGGTATTATGTTTGGTGTCTAAAGAGTGGAAGAGAGTGTCATCACGTTTTGTTGAAGCCACGCCCAGTGTGTTGTTTTCTGTACTGGGGAAGCTGGAAGTCAATTCTGCCAAGAAATCTGTGAGTGTGTTCTAGTATCGAATAAACATGCTTAAAGAAGCTAAAGAATATATCTGCCTCTGTCGGCTTATTCCCCGAGTTCAGCGCGAGTAAAAGCTGCAAAGCTCAACAAACTGTAATACACGTTATGATAGTTACACTGTTCACTGTTCTGAATGTAAAGTTTCATTTTGGAGGAGAATTGAGGGGTTTGACCCATTGTGTCTGTGTTTTTTTTAAATTTGTGTGTAGAGTTCTGAGAGAATGAGGCATACTTTCAGAAAATGTGTGTAAGCAATCCAGAAAAGCTGTAAACCACTTTTAGAATGCAGCTCTGGTAATTGTCAAGGCCCATTAAGTTTGTTTTCATCTGTGTTTCCTGTTTTATTTTGATAGTCTCCCCTTCTGTCGTCCCCATGTTTATTTCCTCCCTTGGTTCTTTCCCTACCTCTGTGATTACCCCTATATTCCCTAATGTGTTGCACCTCTGTCTCTTTGTCGGATATCTTTGTCCCCACCGTCATGTGTATATATACTTCCCCTTTCCCTCCTCTTGTTGCCACAACGTCTTTGTCGAAGTGTTCCCGTGTCCTTTCCTTGTGAGTGGTTTTTCCAGTTAAGTTTTTGACCCTGACTGTTTTTGGATAGCTTTTCCTAATATGAATGTCCTACCGTGTACCAACCTCTGCTTAAAGCAACTACACAGAACTTTAAACTGGATATGCACAAGTCTCTCGTTTCTGCTGATGTCTCTGTATGACCTACTACAACAGCAAATGAGGCCATAGACAGGGTTTTGTCCACGTGGGTCCCCAAAATCTGCACAAAATGAATGTTCTTTGTAGTTGTTTTAATAAACGACCTGAACTTCTTGTCCTGTGAGTCTGCTTAGTTGAGTCCTCCCTGCTTGAACTCTGACAGTGATTAATTCAGAGGAATTATGTGAACACAATCCATTTAACGGTTGACAATTTAGGTATGTTCACTGATAAGTCTGAGTTCACTTTACCAGTCACATTTGCATTAATTTGTTTCAAAAATACTTCTTAATGACAACAACCTTACCTGTTTATTGACCTGTAAAGAAAAGGTAGGATAGAGCTAGAATTTAAAGTTGAGTTTGTTATTGTTGCAACATTTTGTATTGAAAACGTGTTGAAAACAGTGTTTTTTGTTGTTTTAGAAAATAAGATTTTCCAAGAAGCTGGCAGAGATAAAGCAACATGCCCTGTTCCTTTATTTATATTCACCCTCTTTTCAGGGTTTAACATTTGCAACAGCCAAACTGTACATCAACTGAATGGGCTCTTTGCACAACTCCAATACTTGCTGAACTTAGTACTGCTCCTTCATTTCCTGTCTTACATTATTGGATAACCTGATTAATCCAGGTGTGTCTGACCATTGTGACTACTCAGACACACCTGGATTAATCAGGTTGTCCAATAATGTAGGACAGGAAACAAAGGAGCGGCATTAAGTCCAGGAAGTAGTGGAGCTGTGCAAAGAGCCCATTGAAGCTAAAACAGAGGCTCCCCTAGACTTTTGTTAGGTGTCACCATGACAACAGCTTACGGTGCTAAGGCCCTGGAACATTTTTTTCTCCAGTAACAATTACTGCTTTCCTCGCCCTCACATCCTGGCTCATCACAGATCTTATAGGCAGCGCCGGAGTCGTCTCACTGCCACACATGGAGCTTGGCAGAGGAGCCAAGCTCTCTTGGAATGAATTAGTCTCTGCTCTGACTGGGATGCTAGTTGGTGATTTGAGTGCACTCTACAGTTCTAGTGCCTCAGTCATTTAACTTAGCTGCCTGTGCACAAGCACCAATAAGGCATGTCTGTTCGCTGGAGTTTATCTGACATGGTGAGATGGTGGACCGACTCAAGGTTAAGAGGAGAGCTTTGGGAACCTCTCCAAGATCTACTACTGATGCTTTGTGACACTGCTTCCTGTGATTATGTTTTGTCTCCGCTTCCTTTTCTTATCGCTTCTGTTTGATCCCCTCATTCTTCTCGATCTCTGCTCTTGTTGCTTGTATGCGGGCCTGGGGCATACTGATGGATATGGGCATGCTGTGCACAACAAACACGGAGCGGAGGTAGAGAGGATGCACACACCTGTTAAAGCCCCTACAAGGGACTTTAAGTTTTTGTTGATTCTGTCGGTCCCTGTGGTGAAAGGCGTAACTGTTTTGTCGGAATGGAGACTGCATTTCCCATGAGCTCGCAAGTAACTGTTTTTGTGAGCAGTTTTAGACAAATTACTTTGGAAATGTATTTAAAATACTTTAGAACAGCCTCTAGCACAGTCAGTGGTTCCCAACCTTTTTTGGCTCATGACGCTGTTTTCACATCACAAATTTCTGGCGACCCCCCATGTGATTTTAAAAGAAGGTTACATGCTGTCACTCTGACATCCCACCGTTTAGACATCCCAGCATTCTGACATACCGCTATTCCAAAATGTGAACATCCCACCGTTCCGACAAGGTTTTCAATGTAAGGAAATGTGCGTTACTCAACAGGTGACTCCCTTTATAAGACATGCTGAGAGGAAAGGGAACTGCCCATTGGTCCGACCTCCCATTGGTCCGACCTCCCGTTACTCCGACAAAATCAACCACAAGTCGGACCAATAGGAGGTCGAACCAATGGGTGGTCCCGTTAGTTCGAACTGTCATCGCTACTTTGTGACAAGCTCTTCCATTGATAGGAGCATGCAGCTTTCTCTCTCTCTCTCTCTCTACGCACATCACACACATACACGCGCGGCCCAGAATATCACCATATTCAGTCAGAGAGCCAGATCATGTCAGATCGCGCACAACCATCATAAATGCTGATCAAGATGTGTAAACTGATAATCAAAGCCCCCCCTCTCAGAGTACAGAGTAAAAGAAATACCCCTCCCCCCCTCCACTCGAGCACGGCTGAACCTGGCCGGCTTGAGCTCACTTCACGGGCGCGAGCCTGCTGCAGCCGCGAAAAAAAGTAAATTTCACTTTGGTTAGGTTCAGGCAATGAAGAAAGGAGTTGGTTAAGTTTAGTAAAAACAGCAGGTAGAGGCTAGACAGGCTGGAAGCATAATGACCGTTATGTGTTATTAATATGAAGTGCTTGTTTTGCAGTTAATTATGCACATGATCCGTTTGATCCCAGAAAGGAAAAAAGGATCAATGCGCAGCCTCCGTTTCCTTTCTGATTGCGTCCGTCTGTCTGTTCGGAGTGGGAGAGAGAGACAGAGAACCCAATCCACCTGTCTGTAATGTAAGTTTGATTTGATATGAGTGTCAAGGTTTAATTACGGACACTAATGAGCGCGCAGCAGTGCGTAAAAGTCGTGCGTAATGACAGCTCCTCGTTGGTGAAACACAATAAACTGCACCTCTTCTTCCACGTGTGTCTTATTGACAGGTGGAGCCTATATGAATAATTATATAAATGCATAGTGAACGGTAAGAATGGAGAGTTTGACTAATAACTAGTCCAGTTCAAACTAATGAGGACCTCCCATTAGTTCAAACTCTCATTACTCCGATTGTCGGACCAATGGGAGTTCGAACCAATGGGAGGTCGAACTAATGGGAGGTCGGACCAGTGCCATGGACCCGAGAGGAATACCCACATGGTTGTGCGTAATTACGCAGCAGAATGCAGACAGGGACTAGTCTGCCTGTCTAGCCTCTACCTGCTCTTTTTACTAAACTTAACCAACTCCTTTCTTCATTGCCTAAGCCCAACCAGTGCAAAATCTTTTGGGGAAAAAATATGCTATTAAAGGAATTGTTGGAAAGGCAGGATGTTTAAAAAAAGAAAACAATACATTCCGACCATAGGAGGCAAAAATTTGTAGCCCAGGATGGGAGCTCATTGGGTGAGAGGAGTGGAGAGACTTGGCTGCCTGAAGCATGATTCAGCCGTCTGGCTTTCACCCACTAGGTCTTTGCTACCCAGGGCCGAGGAAAAGAGCCGAGCCTCGGCCTGTGGTGCACCAGGACCGCTGAGGTTAGTGAGCCCGAGCCTCCCAGCCTGCGTCGGCTGTCTCCGGTGCAGAGGAGCTTCTCGCTCTGTGGCTTGCAGCTGTGGCATGGCAGGTAGTCTGCAGTCTCTGCAATAAGTTGTGCACCATTTGTGTAGTGACAGTGATATGCACATTTTCGGTGAATAGAAAAAATAAACTGTGTCCCAGGGGTTATTATAGCTCTTCTGCCAAATGTCCAAGGTACAGTATTTATACAAAGGCCTAAATTGAGTGTTCTTAAAACGTACCAAATTGAGGTGGTAATGTGGACATTAAAACAGACGTTTTGGACCAAACAACATTCGATAACACACAGCGGTCTGGATTTCCTTCCCCATGATCCACCACTCACTAGCATGAGCTCTTACTCTGATTGACTTTATTGCAGTATCATATGAAACTTGTCCACTTGAGTACATCAATGCCCATGTTGCTCTGACTACTTAACAAGTTGTGGGACTGTCTTAATCTACAAATCTATTTAATTTGAACTTCAAACTTGAAATGATTTGTAGGCTTTGAAGAATTAATCAAAGACCCTGTTTTGCATTCTGATTAGATTCTAATTACAGGTGACTGAAATATTCTTTGATATGAGGTTTATGATCCTCTTGATGTGATTTTCTCCCCATTCCATTTGCTATGCCCATGTGGAGCTAAAATACTGTTAAAACAAGTAATTGACTCTGAGACTGATACAGAGCCGTTTTTTATAATTACTACCTGTATTGTGGCAGTTAACATTTTAAAGAACCAGTTCAAAAATGAGTGTTAATTTAACTTGATCAATATTTGTGTTTGTTTTTTTTTAAATAGGCTGCTTTTCTTTTTCAAAAGAACCTCATTCTATATTCAACATCGACCCAGATCATTGCCACTCAAAAACTAAACAAATCATTGTATCCCAGAATAATGACTTACATTTATGTGTCTCAAAAGAAAGTTGCGATAGTCCCTGAGCAGTGGCTCGCACGACCCGCAAACAAGCCACATACACAGAGTGCAAACAATCACAGGCCGACAATCATTTGCCTTTATGTTATGATTGGCTCAACAATCAGTGGACTCAGAACATTTAGCCTATTACAAACAAGTATCTTTATTATTCCCCCCCCCAAAAAAAAAACCCTTTAATATATTTTTTCACCTCCAAAAGAAATTGTATGCACAGTGCGGACAGGATTCTGGCTGGTGGCGCTACTCACCACTCATTGTTCATTTAAACTTGAGGATCTATTTATACTTGGTTGTGATGGGAAATTTTATAGTCAAATCAATTTATTTATTGAATGTATCTCGATCGCGTGAACATGAGCGTGTGCCCCAGGCAAATTCAATACATGCTAATTATTAAATATTTTTTTATTAATAAAATGCTGTAAAATGTCCTAAATGACGTTGTTTCGAATAAACTCTGGACCAGGCTATCTCCCTTCAGGACACTTGGGTTGCAGTGGACGAGCAGTATGGAGGAAGATTACAAGGTTTTTTTGTAGTTTTATGGACCTTTTTGTGTTGGGCGCTATTGACTCTCATATAAGGGTTTTGTTGGACTACAAACCGGCCTCCTGGGTCTCCACATGCACAGGAAAAAAACGCCCCGGTTTCCCAGCTCTCGTCTCTGCACACTGCAACACAAACACGCTCCGTAACCTCTAATCGTTACTACTTTAAAGAATCACCAGAATCTATAGTGTTAGTATTTGAATTGTGTTATTGTACAGAGAGAGATAATATCATATAAGGCCATGAGACATGTGGTCCCGAGTTCTCACTGCTACACTCCAGTCTTGCCATCTAGATGAATTATGCTGTAAGGCAGTTATCTCTGTGGTTTTGTTTACACACATATTTTTACACATGCAACACGACAACAGGGACGAACTTGACATAAATATTTAGAGCAGCATGTCATGACAAAAGGCATGAACATGAGAACCACCTTTCATGACAAGCTATTGAATTTGTAAGTGGCAAAGGATGGAGGAATGTGTATGAGAGAATCCATTAAGGTAGATGGATAACATCAATATTTCATTGTTTTTTGCTTTAATTGGTAGCATTTCAATAGCAAATACATATTATAGCCGTTTTTTATTGTTCACGATTTTATTTGCTGTCTCTGTCAATGTTCCAAAAGACATTATTTTTCTTATCCTGTACATCTTATAATACGCTCTATTCCCTCTGTGTAGTTAAAGGGCCTTCCCCACCTCTGAAGCTTCCTGAAACAATACACTACATCCATCTCTTTCTTTTTCACACAGCCACAAACAGTTGTTGGCTCATCACTTCGAGGCAGAGATCTTCAACAATGAGCAGGAGAGCTACTGCCAGGAAGTCAGAAGCCGGGAAATGACACTAATGGTTGAAAATTGATTTCAATTTACAAAAAAAAAAAAAAAAAAAATCATCCAACAGAACATTAGTTTTAATCAAATGTGTTTAAGCAAATGTGACTTATACAGAGAATTACAAAAGCAAGTTAAACTGGGACTTGATGTAGTAGAACACACGACGAGAGAGCCAGGTTTGAAGATGAAGATGAAATTACATTTAGTGAACAAAATAAACTTTGGCGCTTAGACCACGGGGTGTAGACCAGCCGAGTAAACTGATCTGGGGATCTGCATCTGAAGAAGTTATATCCCCCCCGGGCCGAGACACTGGTGGTGGTAGGAAGCTTGAAGTCGCCTGATGAGAGAACTTCTCGGTTGAAGATCCAGATTAAGACGGTCTGTATCTTGATGAGGTGGTGCAGGGTGGAGGTGGGCTGAGAGTTTGCTGAAATGACGGCTGGACGACAGGAGAGAGAGAACTTTTAAATTTGACGCTAATGACTGATTGGTGGAAGAGAAAGAGGATGGCAGACTGTGATTGGTTGAATCATGAGAATGGGGTGGAGCGAGAGGATAGGATAAAGAGAGTCTTCCTGTCTGAACTTTCGCTAAGCTTCATTTTGTCTTGTCTTCATCTGTTGTACCTTGTGGTTTGGCCTTGGTGTCTTGTGCTTTGCATTTTCCCTCCAGTGTTGCCAACTTGGTGACTTTCTCGCTAAATCTGGCGACTTTCTAAACCCTCTTGGCAACTTTTTCTTTTTTTTTGTCAAAGTGACTAGCGACTAACGACAAATCTAGTGACTTTTCAAGGTGTTTAACCACTGCTGCAGGCTACCGTACTGGTTTGCAATGCTTGTAGATATGAATGACATGACAATGGAAAATATCAAGGATTTATTATCATATTCTTTACAACCCCTAACCCCCTCCCAAAAAAAGGTAACCCTGATGTCCTTCAGAAATAACCACTAAATCCAATTGAAACAGTCTTCTTTGAAGTGCCTGGCTCACAGTAAAATGTAGGGAACAGTAGAGGGAACCTGGTTTAAAAAAAAAAAAGGAGAGAATGAAGAAATTCCAGTTACAGAGTTCTTTGTGGTTCTGCCGTCGGCAGAGCAGACAAAGTTTATTTCTGCAAGTAGCTGAGAATATGCAGTCTTTTCAGCATGGCTGCTAAAGTAATACACTCCTCACCTCCATTTTAAATAAATGTGCTGTGCTGCCTGCTGAGCCGGCAGGGAGCGGCCAGCCTGCAGGTGGGCAGCACTGAGGAACATATTGACATCAATAGGTGTTGGAAGTAAGGCATGGACCCTCAACAAGGATTTTCACATGCAAATGAGAAAAGTGGGGTTTTCCCTTGAGGAGCAGGATAATGATCCACATAACAGATGCATTTGGCCTCTTGTTCAACTGCCAACACATTCAGGATTTCATCAGTAGTAATATAGAGCTGACGTGTGGACAACTTCCGTGCGGTATTGTCAACAATGGAGTGGGTCATGATATTCAAAATCTCATTTTGAATTTCAGCACTTGTGTAATTGTTGGAGGGATCACTTAGCCATCATTTCAACACATCATTAGCCTCTGGTCTAAGCTGCAGCAGCTGCTTTCACTGTCTGGGTCACACAGAGTTAGACACAGTAGTGTAGTGGTGGGTATGCTACTTATTTTTCAGTCAGCATTGCGTATACCCATTTCTAAATCCCCTCTGTTGCACACCATTCAGAGTGTCTGCATTATAAGTGTTGGCACAACAGGATTGCTATCTTCTCAATAAAAACATCTTTGATGGAACGCATTACATGTCATTTCACAATCAAGATAACAGCGTCTTCTTCTTGTCCATGGATACAGGCAACTTCCTGTTCTACGTTTCTATTGACACCAGTACTCCACTTGGCGCCACCTCTTTTACGGTGTGTTCACATCAGACGCAAAACAAAATTTCACCTGGCTTTACTGGTTTGAGTTTGACCACATAAGTATTTAGCATGAATATGCGAGTACAAACAACTCACGCGGTCATGTCTTGGTTAATAATGTCACAGGAGGTGCAGTGAATTTCGGGGAGCATACGTCAGTCCAACCACCCAAAAATCCGACCACCCATTTCTTTTCTAGGCCCACTGGGCCGACTGCCCACTGCTCCGACTAAAATAATCCCTATATTCCGACCAGGGCTAAATCCGACCATCCAGAATTCTGATTTTGGACCAAACCGGCTCTGGGTCAGTTTGGAAATTTTGATGCACGTTTGTTTTTACCAGTTTCCATTGTATCACAATCAATCCTAAGCAAATGTTTATTATAGCAGCAAAAGGAAATGCACAAAAGTAAATCATATGCATTAGGTTCTCATGTCAGCTGCCAAGGCAGAACATCATCGTGGAGGAACTGCATCCACCACGGGCGATCAGCACCGCTGGCACTGTCCATATGAGGCAGAACAGGAGCCGGACCCTCTACGGCGCTTGACTGTGGCGCTGTCAAAATACAGTTGATATCTCAGTCATAGGTGCCGATTCCACACAAGCATCCACTGACCAGGCTTTTTTTGTGATCGTTGCAGCCTAAAATGCTGATTTTGTGGCCACATTTTGAAAAAATGCGGTGAATGTTGTGATGTTTTAAAAAGTTGCAGTTTTGTTCTGAATTAATTAAAAATCAAAGGAAAATTGAAAATGTTTAAATGTCACAAAATAATGTGAGGTCCTGTTAAACTAGCAATTTTCTACTTGTTAAGAAAGGTACAGGAAAATTACATAGAGTTGAAAGTTGTTTTACTTTTAATTGAAATCTGTTTAAAAATCGTGGTAAAACAACTGTTTTAAAATGCCATTAAAACAGTCCAGTCTTGGAATAAAAAGGGGAGGGTGGCTACCCAAGTCCAGGGCCTTAGGATGGGGGAAGGGGCTCCTGGCCGCCGGCTGCTCCGCTCTGGCCCTGCGGTGGCGCACTTACTGGATTCCCCCTCGGTGAGTGCTGCGGGGGGGACACAGCCTCGGACAGTCAACCAGGACAGCTCACACACTCAACACGTTCAACTCAGCTTGTGTTCCTTTACTTATCACTTGTGCACGTTGTATCAAGTTTCTTGCCGTCAGCCCAGCCGCTGTTCCTCCGTGGACTCACTTTCAACCACCGCTCCGTCCCAACTTGCACTCTCTGCTGTGTAACTCGCGGAAAGAACCGGCGATTGGTCCAATTTGCGGAAAAGTTGCATTGTGATTATTGCAAGATCGCAACATCGCAAATTCCTGGAGGGACTGATTTCTCCGGCCCCTCAGCTGTGTGTCTGTGGGTATGTGTATCCTGTGTAGCCCGTATGTGTCTGTAGCCTGTGTGAAAGTGTGTTAATCTCTCTTAAGATGAATAAACGCAAATCACTGCAGAGCACGCTCTGGCGCATCTGACACAATCCAACCTGATCTCACAGAAATGCAATATCATTTATAATTTAAATAAAGATGAACAGACATGTTCCTCTATTAATAAGAGAGGGGCATGTGAGCAAACATAGATACCATCTTCAAGTCATTGAAGTGCATCTGAATCAGACCAAATCAATGTTTTTTTGGAAAATCTTCACAAATCATATTGACTTTGTGATAATTATGGGCTATAAAAATGTCAGTAGAGTACAAGACATTAAACTAAACATACCTTTCATTCTTTTAGTTCTTTTTTAGGTTCTGTAACTTCTAGTGGCTGAAGATGGGGGGCCTGCTGTGGTGGGGGCTGAAGATGGGGGGCCTGCTGTGGTGGGGGCTGAAGATGGGGGGCCTGCTGTGGTGAAGGCTGAAGATGGGGGGCCTGCTGTGGTGGGGGCTGAAGAGGGAGGAGCTGCTGTGGTGGTGGTGGCTGCATAGGTGATGGGACCACGTGTGGTGGTGGTGGGTGTGGTGTCTCCTGAGTGACGGGTGTGTCACATGGCACCAAATCTAAAATAAAAATTGCTCTTCTTGAGGTGGGTGGGTGGGTGGGTGTTGCAGTGACAGTGGAGTGGAGGGATCATCAGGTTGGTCAGGTTGAGTGTTGTCCAACCTATATACAATATAGGAACACATAAATACAAGTTTTAAAGAAGGCAACCTATTACTGGACTAAAATGTTAGTGGTGGGATACTGGACATTCAACCCCCCCCCCAAATGTCAAGTCTGTCTGTCATGGAGTGAAATGGTGCAATTAGTGTAACAAACTCTGAATGAATGAATCTCCTCGCACAAGACCACCCGCTGAATGCTAACGTGCCATGTATAAAGTGAGATTAAAATGTAAACAACAGATCGCTTTACCTTTCTGAAGCTGGTTTGCTGTTCGTCATTACTGTGTGTTTTTTACTTTCTGTTTATGATGACTGCATGAACGCTGTTAGACTCCTCCCTTGATAAGCAGTGGTGTTAATATGGGCCTATGTGTGTGTGTGTGTTTTTAACTGAAGCATTGTCTCTTTACAGTATTTTATTCTCAGAGCACAACAGAATGCTCGGTAAAATCTTATAGTAAGTACACACTATTAAGCATTAAATACTGAATTCATCATTTACAACACATGAATACTCATTAGTATGTAGTTTAAAAACATAGTTAATTATTTGCAGGCATGTTACTGTCTGTTGTATACGATAAAAAAAACAAACACACCATTTTCACTGGGTGAATAATGAAGTTAGGGAAAGTCCCTGAACCTCCTCTCCTGAAACCCTGTTGCTGGTATGGAAGGACTCTTGCGTCAGGCTGATCTGGCTTGTTATGTATCTCAGCCTGGCTCCCACTTTCCTCCCTGTCTAATCTTTCCTTTTCTCCCTGGATACAAAAGTGGCAGTTGAGAATAGGCCTGTCATTCCTTAAACTGACAGAAACTCAAAGCACTGGTTACTTTAATCAACCCATCAAACTCTACCTGAGTTGCACTTTTGATACAGGTTAGTGGAGTTCACAGATGACTGTTAAACTAGACCGAAAATGAGGCAATGAGATACACTAAAATAGGATTAAAGAGTTACAACATTATCAAAAAAAAAAAAAAGGGTGTTAGATGTAGATCAAAATCATCATCAGATTTAGATTTTCTAATGCACTGTGCTTTAAAAATGAATAAATAAATACAAATGATCCTGAAGAACCAGTCAGTAGTAGTAATAGAAAAATAAAAACGGAGAATATTGTACATCTGTGTACAGGTATTATAAATTAACAATTTGAGGATACATTGTGGATTTCCAGTTTGAACGTGTTTCATTGAGGAATGGTCTGACACTGAGTTATCAAACTTTCAAATAAGTGATGCTCCCTTGTGTATGCTGGTCATGTGGTGCACCTTGACTGAAGTGTTTCTTATTCAACATCCCAGCTGATTTCCATTAAATTCGGAGAAGACGGTCTGCGCGGTTTATTCTAAACTGTCAAATCCCTTTCATCACTCACCACGGCGATGCAGCTCCCTCCACCGTCTGTGCACTTTGCCCCCGGCTCTCACTCCCTCTCAGGCGCCAAGATGTGACAGTGGTGACGATGTGATAATTAATGAGTGGAAAATATTTTCTATAATTATATCAATAGTGTATAGAAAATTGTGAAGAAATAAACAGAAATGTACCAATAAATAATATGTTTCATGTGCATTTACTTTAATAACATAAAACTGAGAACTATTCACTAGAAAAGGGTGATTCCTAATTTCATTTACACAGTAAGCCAATTTCTATATGTGAGCCGAGCTGTCAGTTCTGAGTTAATCATCTCAAGTGACAGAAATGCTGCCTCCATTGGAAGAATTGTGCGACCATGTTTAGACACGGACCAGCAGTCAGGCTTTTATTTGTCAGAGCGGGCCATTACAAGGGACTTAGCTGAAGTTAAGTTATTACGACCAGAGATGACTTAATTATGCCAATTTGGTCTGGTGGAGAAAACACATTAAACCAAGAGGTTGTCAGTTAAAAATAGACCAAAGTAGTCTTCTCTACAGCTACAGTTAGAGTCGAGTCCAAACTAACCTCCATATTCATGTCTTCACTGTTTTGGTAACGTTAAGTATAACATCATAACATTTTGTATAGAGAAACAGTGGGGCTGTTAGTAATAAGCAAACAAATACTGGATATTTCATTAAAGGCCAAGCTTTCATTTTCCATAGCTTAATGCCCTAAACATTTATTCACACCAGTGTGTGTGTGTGTGTGTGTGTGTGTGTGGTAGGTATTGTAATAAAGCACTGACTGCAGATTGAGTGGATAAAATGTCAGATGCACTGACTGATATCCAACCTAATTATTCAGCACCACCCATATATAATAACTGCCACAGCCATGGTTATGCATGTCCAACACGGCCTCCACTAGTGCTGAGTTGATCAGCACTTGGATATCAATGTCATATATGATTCCAAAATGTCACTGATCTAGGATCAATTCTCACATTGAAGATTGATTCTTGGACTCAATAAACTGGGTGATTGTGGGCCTGTCCCAATACACACTCCATCACACTTACACGCTTGGTCACTTGGCGTGTGCGTTCATGGGCTTTGTGTAAGTGCACAAGGGTGTCCCATTTCTCCAATGACCAAAAGTGCAGCGCGCTTGATTTGCACCTTTACCTACACTGACGGTAAGACCGCATCATATCTGGCCAAGTATAAATCCCACAATGCACCAGCTGGTGAAGTCTGCCGTCACTGGGAGCCACAAGTCACAAATCCCATTGAATAAATTTCAATAAAATGAATTTGACTTTCTCTCTCATAATTACGACTTTTTAATCTAATATTTTATATTCTTTTAGCTCATATTTCTCAACATCAGTTTTGTTGTCTTTAGGCTTCGTTAACTTTTACATCTGATCATGTTTTTCCTGTTATCAAATAATTATGAATTTTCTCTATTGATTATAACTTATGAGAATATTTTTCATCACACTCTGTTTAATCTGTGTTTTTCTTTTCTTTTTTTTAACTTAAGATTCTAATCATGTTTGAATCATACACTGTTGGAGTAGATGAGACTGATGCAGCAGCACTGTTGCTGTGCTATAGATGAGTTTCTTGTGTACAAACAATACTAGGTGTGTGCACAACCAGGGGGCAAAAGACTGCTTTGGAGTGAACTGATATCAGTGTAGATGCCGTATTGTTTGTAAATTCTCCCTGACTCAATTGCAATAAAATGTCATTTCATAGAAAAATCTCTTTGTCTTTTAATTAAAGATGTCCATGAATTTCACTCAATTTACCAGGTTGTGACAGTTGTTTTGGATGTCTACAATATCAGGAGCATGGTGGTAACATTAGTTAACGTTAACAAAGTCAAAGTAAAAATGTTTACGACGAGGCTAGTTTACGGCCTGCCAACATTTAGAAGAAAAAATAATAATAACCGACAATGTCACTGTAAATATACGTTACACTACAGGTCTGATAGCTGGTTAGCTAGGTCTGGACAGAGATGGCTCAGACCAGTTACATCAACAGCCTAAGCAGCTCAGACTGCACCGATTACCTCAAGAAACTGGTCCTAATGGTGAGAAATCACCAGACCCACACAGTAATATTCCCAGTGATGAGTGGATTCAGGTATGTCCAAATGGCCAGCTATGGCCTGATACACAAAGGACAATTTGTGTGTACATAAGTCTTTATGTGCAAACATTTCATTTATTTTTAATTTTTATTATTTTTAGTTTTATGACACCGGTGCTGCACAGACTCTCGCTGCCTTTTGGACCTCCAGGACCCCAATCCGCCCTTTTAATGGCCTGGAGCCATAATCTTCTTTTGGCAAACAGATGAGATCCCCTTGGGATATTATACAATTTCCATCCATCCCTCTGCAGTTAACAGCACAACAACTCCTTGTCATTTTCTTTTGCTGCTTGATTCTGCTTGTAAACAATGAGAAATGTCCCGCTCTCTGTCCCCTGGCTGTGCACACTAGGAACCCGTCTACAGTATGTGTGTGTGTGTGCCGGAGTTGTAGTGTGCACAATGGCACTCAGACAACAGACTGCACTTGTCAAGTATGTCCTGATTGCTTTTAAATATCCCTGCACACTTGACCACTTAATGCATGCTTGCACACTATATGCAAATGTACGTTCCACCAGAAAAACGTCACCAAAGTGTGTGCGTAACCAAGCGCACTCAGACAAGTGTGGAGAAATGGGACAGGGCCTGTGTCTCTTATCATCAACAGGGACAGAGTGAAGTGAAGTCCATCACCATGATCTAGTCTGATTAGTGCCTGGTGGATAGGAACTTTCCTCTTCCCCTGGTCATGTATGAACCACAAGCCAAATACAAAGTTGTATATAACATCAACAAATATGCAGATTTGTATGTGAAGACTGTGCAGTGCTACAAAAACACTACAAACCTCGTCCTGATCTGATGAGGCTGTGCAGCAGTGATCTGAAGAGAGGTGCCTCTAGGTCCAGACAGATTCACTGACTGAGTGCTTTAGCAGTGGCAGGTACCAGAGTGTAGCTGCTGGTGACACTGATCACTGTCACTGACTGTGAGAAACTGTTTCCTGTCTGTTCAGGCTTCATTTTGTGTGTTGATGACCAGCAACAGGAGTTCCCCTCATCATTCTTAAAACCACTTAATGCTTTTGTTATTTATCTTATCTGTTCATAATGTGAAGAGAAGCATGCAAATAAGAATTTAATTAGGTGGTTTTAACATCTGTTTACTGTGCATATGACAATAAACGCCTTGAATCTTGATTTAAAGTGATATCTATTTGCCAGCTACATAAATAAATACAATTATAATGTAACTATTGAAATATATATAGATAGATGGTGCCTAAAGATCAGGGCTGCAACTGTCTTTCAAAGCTGAATGCAGCTCATTGACGGTGTGTTCCAGGTGTTCTCTGTGTTTCTAACATCTGACGTCTACAAGTACTGTATATAAACCCTTTTCTGTTTCATTTTTCCAACTTCCATGTTGGGTTTTCAGCTGGAAAGAGCTCAACTCGGAGGTGATGTTGTTCCAAACTCCAAGTTCCGACTTCAAATGTCAGTGAAAGGCAACGTTACATGTCATGTTGTATTATATTATACATTTCTAAAATGAGCTGAGGGAAACTAATGTAAGAAGGATAAGCTCAAGCTTCAGCCTACACCTTTTTGGTCAAGATACATTTGTTTTGCTTTGGATTTATACTTTAGGGGGAAAATGAATCATTGTTTTTTTGTCTATTAATGTTTAAGTCATATGTGTATAGTGTTGTTTATACTTGATTCTACAAGGGGAAAAAAATCACTCAACTAATACTCTGGGTTGACATGACCTATGTTCGATTGCTCATGCCGATCACTTCACCTGACGTTCTCAGTGAAGTTAAAGGACCAGTGTGTGATATTTGTCAAGGTTTATTGTCAAAATCTGAATATACTATCCATGAATATATTTGTATAAGTCTATAATAGCTATAAAATAACATTTGTTTGGTTTTTGTAGCCTTATAATTATTCTTTTATATACATATAGCAAGGGTCTTGCATTAGAGAGTGTCGCAATTATGCATCACCATCTTGTGCCACCATGTTTGTACGGCAGCCCGAATGGAAAATCCTACCAGTCAGAGAGCACGTTTCATGTTCATAAATAAACCAATGAAGAAGCTTTGAAGAAGAAGGCGGGAGGAAAGAAGAGTATGAAAATGTCGTTTTTTTGTCCTCAAAGGCCCCCGTCACTTTGCCGACGGTAGGGGTGAGTGCGAGCGAACGAGTGAGCGCTGCAAACTAGAATCTGAACGCTGGATGTCACGGTTTTACCCCCATATTACAGACTGGACCTTTAAGCTGCAGTGAACCAGTCAGTCACAATGGTCAAGTCTTATTGAGAAAACTACACCAGCCACCACTGATTTCAAGTAGCAGTATCATATTGGTATACTGTCAGTATCAATACGTGATCCTAGCCTGCATCAGACGAGAAATCGGTGCTATTGTAAATCACTAGCCTTCACTTGTGATGTTGGTACCAAGGTTAAAACTTGACTGCAGCCACAGGAGCCATGGCTGGCTATGTGCTGATCTGTTTCTGAAAAGAGCTGCTTTAGTCATGTAACAAATTGTGTCTCAAACTTTATTTCAGGTTGGTTATTTAGGCATCAAACCCCTCTGTGCCCTAAAGACTTGTGTGTCACCATGCCTCTAAAATGACAACAATTCCTGGCTGGGTTAGAAACAATAGTCATCCATCATAACTTGCTGTTGGTTAGTGAATGCTGGTGGTCCTGTCTTCTCTCACTGCAGTGCCACATCCTGTTCAAAAACGTAAGAGGGAGTTAAACTCACCTCCGTCTGGTCGGTGCAGTTGCAGCTTGTACCACTAAGGAAATCTATGCCCTGATATATTGACACATGTGGACTTTGAACCGGCCTGTAGGAGAATCCAACACAAATGGTGATTTAAACTGGAAGTAATCACTGAGACATAGCGCTTGAGAATATTTCTCCTGCATGAGCAGTAACAATAAACACAATCCTAGACTGACGGCTCATTATTTTTAACACTAGAACCGCCAACATTCCATGTACTCCTAGAACCGCCAAGAGGTCATTTTGACCTCCATTCATTCTAATGCAAAAATGGTAAATGGACTGCATTTATATAGCCTTATACATTAGCCAGCCAGACACAGTTCAAAACACTTTATAGTAATGCTTCACATTCATATACACAAACATACTTTACAAAAAATAACAATAGTCGTTACTAGGCAACCATATAGACGACTCATTAATTTTCTATTTTTCAAACAGTGTGCGTATATAAACATTTTCAAAATTGTTACAAATTTCTGAATTCATGTCCATCTCTCATGAGAGCAAGGGACTGACATTGTTATGTTCAATGTTTATGAGTAATGTTCATTTGTTATCTGTTTGACACCTCTTTTAACTGTTTGACAACTTTCTAATATCTGAACTCGTGTTGTGTTGTGGGATGAGGTCAAAATGACTAAATAACTAACTAACTATCTAACTGACAAACTGAGTGACTAAATTGACATTATTTAGCCCAGATTGCAATGATTGGAAAATCAGTTTTATAAATTTTTATATACACACACTGTTCGAAAAATAGAAAAATAAAGAGTTGTCTATATTGGTTGCCTAGCAACGACTATTGTTATTTTTTGTAAAGTATGTGTGTGTATAATAATGTGAAGCATTACTATAAAGTGTTTTGAGCTGTGTGTCTGGCTGGCTTTATAATATGTATGGCTATATAAATGCAGTACATTTACCATTTTTGCATTAGAATGAATGGAGGTCAAAATGACCTCTTGGCGGTTCTAGGTAAAATCACAATTTTTTTTGTTCTCTTTTATACTAGAATCATGAAAACGCATAGGATGATGTAGAACACACTTTTAGGAAAAGTCATCGACTGGGAGACATAGGGTTTTTACGCAAACAGAGTTACATGCATTTTAAGAAGCAAGAGAGGTCAAAATGACCTCACAGTGGTTCTAGTGTTAAAGACTTTTTCTACAGTGAAATACATTGTATGCAAAATTAGCTCCTAGTATCCTGCTTCATCTTCAGAGGCATGCGAGTATTACAGTATGTTGAATTACAAATAAAGTGGGTACTGACTAGTCGCCTAACCTTCCGTTCTTTTCAGAATTACAGAGAGTTGAGCCTCAGCAGCTCTCAGCCCACATACGTCTCAAACTGCTCCACTTTGAACCTGCTCTGTCACTGCACTCACACTGGCCCTGCTGTACTGGTACTGTAGATGATCTTCTGCTTTCTGTGGAGTCACATTCCACCTCCATACTCCTCTTACTGGATCTCAGTGCAGCCTTTGATACTGGAGATCGCTGCCTACAACTAAACCCACTGGAAAACCGATACGGCGTCTCTGGGCTCAACCTTGGCCAAAATCTGATTTGAAACCACTTTGTGTTTCCTGCAATGATGATTATTTTCTGATGCCAAATGTGAAGCCTATCCCAGCGCTAACCTGCTCCTCTGATGTGACAAGCTGCACATTCTTAAACCAAACCGAGACACTGCCGAACAGTTTCTGACAGTAACCCGTGACACCATTTTTTTTACAGGCTGACAGCCAAGAGCCTTAGATTTACAGTGTTTCAGCCAACTCTTCCTTACACCCTCTGTGTTAAAACATCACCAAGAGCCATTTTTAAACTTGATTTGTTTTTTTTTTTGTAAAGCAGAAGTAAGCGATCCGGTCGTTCGTCTTGTCAGCAGATGGAGTTTGCAGCCCCCGCCCTCGTCATGGATCTATTGGTCCTTGTCCCTACCTCACCACATTCACGCGCATCCCTTGGCTGCACACACAGAGAGGACTGCCCCTTTATGCCGTTCTCTCTCCTCATTGGATAAAGGTTGTAGGATACAAGGAAAGTTTTCTCCTGGGCTCAGAGCAGAGCAGAGTGACTGACAGACCCGTGTTTCAGACCAAACACTCTATAGAAGTGATTGCTGTCGGAAGATACAACTATTTAAGACTTAGATTAACACAAACATTCTGCTTACTTCTGCTTTCAGTAATTAATTTTGTGTAATTTATAACTTTGTGTAAGCCATACTTTGACTGGGTTCTACTTCATGAAGTATTTTAAAACAAGCATGTCAGGGCAGAAAACAACGGACTTGACACCCTCTCCTCTATATGGCTTCCTTTCCATCGCACACACAGATGACGACAGACACCTTCTTAACCTGTCTGATGTCTTTATACCTTATTTTCCATCCCATGCTGTCCGCTCTCTGAGTGCCAGGCTTTAGAGTTTAGAAAAAGAAAAAAAGAAACCCTGCAGGCTGCAGGGCCTTTTCCCATCATGCTCTCCTTTTCTGGAACTCCCCGCTGACATCAAACTGTCTGACTTTGTCGAGGCGTTTGAGCCCAAATTTAAAACTCATCTTTATACCTTAACTTTGAGTCAGGGGCTTATTCTTTGATTACCTCAGGTCTGATGCCTGGTGCCATTCTCCTACTGGAGGGCCAGCAGCAGGACGCTTTAATTCCAGGATTAATGGTATTGTACAGTATTAATGGTTAGTGAGAACCTTCTGATAACCAGTGGTTGTTTAACCCCTCATGAACACCTATGTCTGGTTACCTTCTCCCAGATGTGTTCATGGTGTGGCTATTTGTGTATATGTCGGTCTAACTTCCAGGGCTTCATGGTGGAGAGGAGGTTGCGTCTGTTGGTGACACCTAGAATCACATCCATGCATGAGACACTGCCACAGTTTGGTTTTGGTGAAGAGAGCCCTCAGGCTCAGTCCCTTACATCAGTACACCTTAACGGGAACAGAAGCGGCTATAAAACAGTGGATAAAAGTGTCACAACCCCATGAAACGACTCATTTCACTACCAGAATTTGATCCATTCAGTCCGATTACATTTGGAAAGTGTAGAAGAGCTGCACGATTAAATTATTTTATTTCCGGCCAGCTCGGCAGAAGTGCGCCCACTTCCGGTTTCTTCTGTGTACTGGCTGTACACCCACCGAGGCATTTTAAACGGTACTATACTGCGCTCGGATGAGACAGGTACTTGCATTTTGTATAGCGCCGCTGGCAGTAATTTGTAATTAGGTGAGCAAGCAGCCAAGCGAGTGAGCGAGCAGCATGGAGAACCATGTCGCAACTTGTAGATAAACCAGGTGCACGAAATGTTATATGGAATCACTTCAGCTTTTAAACAAATGAGCACGGTGAAGCCATTAACACCGAAGCACCACTGTGCAAACAGTGTTACAAAACATGTCTGGCCAAGGGTGGAAACACTTCCTCTACCAACTTGGCAAAATACTTGAAGGACAAGCACCCAGACCTGCACAAAGAGTTCAGAGAACAACAGGTAATGACTTATACCCATGAAAAAAAGTCACATTCAGTGCTAACAGCAAGCAACACCACTCTGTAGCTCTGAAAAAAAAGAAGCTGCAATGCATTTACCACTTTCTCTGGTTTAAATGGCCTATTTATAGGCTAAGTGTGTGTTTGAGTTAAATAAACGTTTTTGGAGACAATTACATATTTGGACAAGTATCGAAAAGTTTCAAAATGCATGTTGGTACCGGTATCAATACCAAAATGTTGGTGTCATGACAACACTACAAACAACAACAACATACATAAACATCAAGATGCTACCTGTGCTAACCATTCTTTGAGTCTGAGTCTGACTGAACTACCACTCAAACATGTGACTGAGTCTCTCTGATGCTTCCTGACAGGAGCCATCTTGATACTTGCTGTTTTACCTGTTAACCTGGTAGAAGAAGCCGTGGTTCAGATGGGGCAAAACGCCTGATCCAGGATTCTCAATCAGGAAATACACATAGTTTTGCTTCTAGCTTACCTTTTTTATTCAATTAAATACAAGATTATTCATTCTTTGTCACCTTTCAGGAAACCCACATTTAATAACAGTGTTTTGTTTTTAGTTACATCATGTATGGAGATCATTTTAATGTTTATACATCTATATGTTGTCTTTCTGTTGAAGGGGGATCCCTCCATCCCTCCTTTGCTCTTGGTTAGATTGAAGGTTTTTTTTAAAGGAACTTTCTCAGCAGTTGCAGTTGAAGGGGTAAGGAGAAGATATCATGTCTAAGCATTTCACATTATTTTTCTGATGATGATGGGAAAAAAACATTATATATCCTGGAGTGTTTTTCTTTTTCTCTTTCAGTGTAATTCAAAAGCCAGGCTTAGGTTGTTATGAAGTTTCAAACGGGCTAATAGGCTGAGGTGAGCTCTTCCGCAGTGTTTATTATGTAGTAAACCTGCATGATTCTGCAAAGGAACTGATCAGGCATGGATGAATGGATGAATAAAAGCCGTGAATCTTGGGGGGAAAAAAAGAGGCAAATAATTTACATTGTCAGGTCAAAACATTAGCAGCCACATGCTGCTAGTTGAGTGAAAAATGAATCTGTCAGTTCATATATGCATGCAGAAGGGAAAAGCACTGTGAAGAGAATCTTACACATCAAAACAAAATTAATGGAAAACATTCATGCAAACAAGAGATGGTAAATCTCGTTCAGGACTCCTGGCCCTTTTCTACACTGCAATGTCAGTATGTGCAGAGGCTCCGACGTCCCCGAAGCTCTAAATTTAGGGCACGGACACAGAGGAGCAAAATGTATTACAAAGTGTACAAACGTGTTAAGTTATCTTGACACCACTGTGAACATTTACTTTTTTTTTTTTCCACCTCTGGGGCCGGTGAACATCAGTGTACTGTAATAGCTCCATCAACAGTGTGCTATAATGACCCTGTTCAGGTCTTCACTCCTCCACCTGGAGCAGGAAATCACAGCCCACTCCTCTTTGGATAATACATTATGTCTGAGCACTGAGCTGTGATCACTTTGCATTCTTTGCAAATTCTCAACAACTGTGTTAAATAGTTGTTACTTGAAAGTTAGTCTCCAATACTTGTCATTCAGTTGTGAGCAGCACGACAGTCTATAGTTATTTTTAGAACACCGGTCGCTCACAGGCTGTGCAGCAGCTGGGGAGATTGTTAGTGCTGGTGTTAATTCCTATTTTCTCACTTTTTTTGTTTTCTTTTTTGTGACTTTTTTCCCCACAGTATAAAAAAACCCCCATATGTTAATGATCATCAAATCCATTCCAGAAACTTTGTATTCCCATTCATCTTTTACCTTTAAACCATGATCAGTCTAAATGCATATACGATCATGAATAGTAAATCCAAAATGACTAGTTGTTGCTCAGAACTCAGAATTTGAAAATAAGTTACTTCAAGCCTGACTTACAAAAAAAATTTTCAAATGAGACTTCTCTGCAGCTTTAAAGGCTGCTACAGCGACATCACGTCACCATTGTTGACAGTTGAAACATTCTCAAAACAGAACAGAGCCGTCGCACCCCTCCTCTCACTCAGGTGGGTAAGTCTATTTCTCATGTTTAACATGTGTAATGTACATGAATGTTGGGATTTGTTCCTGGAACAACGTTTTTAGCTTTTAAATGCATAAAAGTATCACATAAATTTGTTTATTGCATCACAGCTTTTTGACTTTGTCAGGAGTCTCTATTTAAACAAAATAAAACAAACAAAAAAATGTTCACAAAATTCTAAAATGCTCCAGTTAAAATTATGACATTTGTGTTGTTAAGGTCGATTTTGACCCGGTTATAACGATAAGAACAATAGTAATTAGAGTTAAAACTGAAATCATAAGTACAAAACCAACCTTTTCATGGATAAGGAAGACTAACAACATAACCAAGAGATGAGAAACAAATGGAATGATGAGTAATTGTTTTTTCGTGTGTTTATTGTGTTAGTGTGTAGTCAAAACCGACCCTAACACCATAGATGGGAGCAGAAAGCCGACAAGAGGAAGGTTCAATTGAAGTCAACGGGTATACCGACAAAAAAAAAGCCCAGAGGTCCACACCAAAAAATATTAAAACCAATATTTTCATGGATAAGGAAGCCTAAAAATGTAATCAAGAGAAGAAAAACAAATTGGATGAAAAAAAAAAAGTTTTTTGTCTACATCTGATTTAAGACACGGGTGAAAAGTGACCCTAACACCAGAGATGGTAGCAGAAAGATAACACAAGACGATGGTTAACTATTATTAAATGTAACTCTGTTTGAAGAAGCAGGCTCCACCCCCAATGATATTGAGCAGGCCTCTGCAGGCATGTTTGTTTGTTGTCAAGCGATCTAATGTCAAGCTTTAATGGGTTTGTTCCGCGTGACAGTTTTTTCTTAACAGTCTAGTATATGTAGCTATTGATCATTTCAAGTAGACTGTTGCTTTCAAGTGGGTTTCGAAGTGAAGTGGTCGCTATCCGTGGTGCTGAACTCTCACTGTCATGCTTTGAATTGAGAGTCAAAATGTGGTGCTGCTTGTCAGCCGTGATGTGTATGTTATAAAGCGATGTCATGTCAAGCTTTATTGGGTTTAATTGGCCTGATCTTGTGCCCCGCCCCTTGGCCCGGCTGTGATTTGTTCCGCTGGTGAGTGACACTTGTAGTGGATAACAACTCAGAGCAAGAAACAGCATATTGATTAACCTCAGCTAAACAGCTTTACAGCCCTTTGTCCTGGCAGAAGTCAGTCAAGAAACCACAGAGATGTTGTTGGTATGTAGCCTACTGTGGTGGTGCAGGTGCACTCTCACTAGGGCCAGTTGTTCTGTACCAAGCTGAAGCACAAACACTTGTCCACTTTTTTTCTTTATTAAAAAAAAACCCATTTGGAATAAAGTAGATGAGTGATCAATGAATTTATGTTGTTAATGTTCAAGCAAAGTTTTCTTTTTGTTTTGCTTTTCAACCTGACTCAACAAACTTCTTGACAAAGTCCAATAAAAAGATTAAGTTGAGACTGGAGTTGTCCTGCGTTCTCTGTGGGTTATGAACACCAGTCGAGTTCAGACAGGCATTGTACTCCAAATAACTCATGAGACATTTACTTCCATTATTGTTATTGTAGAAAAAAAATCTGTCACCACTTAACCTGTAAATAATGATGTAGTATTACTAACAAAATGACACACCTGTTGCACCAGGAGAGCAGCTCTGGTCTCCCTCATGTCTATCCAGTAGAAGCAGAATTGCTCACTTCACTGGACTGAAACAAACATGTTGGAATTATCTCCAAATTGCTCCCAAACAACATATTAGAATAAATGGAATGTCACTTTGATGATTTTGTAAAAATCACTGGTACCTGACACCGGTTGTTTTCTACTTTGGCACTGGGACACATGGACATGTTCAGCAGGTGGCAGAAAGGATCTTCAGTCTGCTGCACATACTGTAACTGAAGATTGTGTCCTTTAGCTTTATAATGAGCTGGGGGGAAAAAATCCATCTGCAAATTAGAGTGTGGAATGAGGAGGATTTCTGGACTACAGGCAGGTGGGGAAGGTCTGTGAAAAGGAGCTAATATTTCCATTTCAGTTTATTTCAAATTACACCAAGAAATGTGAGAAAATCTAAAGGGAAGATCATCAGCTGAACGGATAAAAGAGATTTACAGATCTCATATGGATAAGATTGTATTAGCTATGAAGTGCATATTTATCTAGTGACTTTTTATGTCTGTGCACAAGACTAATATCCCAAACACTAATCTGTGTTTTTAATTTCCTTGTACACACAGCTCTTGACACCTTTTGCAAAAAGTTACTTTCCATTCAACAGTGTGACAGATTAATCAGACACACTGTATGCATATTCATCCCCTCTAAAACGTGTTGAAATAAGATCCGATGATTGCATGTTGATAAGCTCTCACTCATCACAGGTTGGGAGGGCAAACCAACACTCACGGCAATTTGTCACTCACTGAAAGCAAACTGAGTGGGAGAACACTCCACAGAGCCCCAGCCTGACTTCTGTTCACATTCAAACACTTTGACTTTCAGTGAGTGAGATGCAGATGTTTGCCCTCACCGTCTTTCCTCACTGCGACTCACCAAATGCCGACACACTTTTATGCACAATAATTAAAGGTTAATTACAGTTTTTTACAATCTGGACCTTATTTCTAGCATAAAATACGATCATTTACTCACCCAGATAGCTTTGGTGTCCTTACAAGTCGTTCCGATGAAATGAGCTCCAGCCGAGAGCCGCGTATATCCATTTAATGCGAGAACACGGGGCAGCGGAATGCAGGCTCTAAATAACACATTATCCGCCGGTATTTTGTTATGATACGCTAGTGCTATTCCCCTCTGAGCCCATGGTGGCATGTTATCAACATCCGGGGTCTGTAGGTTGACCTACTGACCTCTGACCTGGATGATGTCATCTCTGAGCGCTGCCCGGCGCGGCTTGTTGCTACCGCTAATGCTACGGTTCATTTCTGCGTGTTTTCGACTTGTCAGAACAAAATGAGCAGCTGGATGAAGTTCATCTTCCACAGGCTTCCTCTCCTCAACCTGGACTCACTGAAGCTCCGGCTAGTAGCATTAGAAATGGACCCAAATGCCGAAGCAGAATGATTATTATCAGAATGAGCCGGGCAGCGCTCGGAGATGACATCATCCAGGTCAGAGGTCAGCAGGTCAACCTACAGACCTCTGATGTTGATAACAGCTAACCCCGGACTCAGAGGGAATAGCACTAGCCTATCAGAACTAAATATTGGTGAAATGAACAAGTTTTGTGGCGGATAATATGTTATTTAGAGGCTGCATTGCGCTGCCCCGTGTTCTCACATTAAATGGATATACGCGGCTCTCCGCTGGAGCTCATTTGGTTGGAACGACTTGTAATGACACCAAAGTTATCTGGGTGAGTAAATGATCGTATTTTATGCTAGAAATAAATAAATAAAAATAAATAAATAAAAGATTTTAAAAAACG
>NC_140928.1:27759202-28123347 GCF_045865225.1 Trachurus japonicus | reverse complement strand
TATCCTTTAACTGTTTCTCTCGATAGTGACCACAGATACCACAGAGTTTTGGCGTAAAACACCTTAGATTAAAGCACATCCTCCCTCCCACAGTAACACAGTACAGATGAGAGACTTGTGTTTACTCTCAGTGCTAAGTTTCTTGAAACGATCCGCGGCTCTCCTCTCACTCGTTGCTTTTCTCTTGTCTCACATCTCCGTCCTTTTGTTTACGTCGCTCCTTTCAACCCTTCTATCTTTTCAGTTTCCAATGTTCAAGAATAGACCCCCTATATGTGGCTTCCTAGTTTAGCTCTGCCAGACTCATTTGAAAGTCAAATGTTCGCCTTCACTTTTCCCCACTGCACTTCAAGCGTGGCACGGTGGCTGAAAACACTTAATCAAGCCTCTGCCACAGTGCGGCAATCAGAGATAACAGGGCAGGAATATGGGTCATCCCATTGCTCTGCGCTGAATTTACCAAGTGCCAGCAGATGCACACTAATGAGGGAGACCCCACCTCCACTGTTGTGATCAACACCATCTTCCTGACAGTCATCCTGGCTGGGGTCATCGCAGCACATCAGCAGAAAGGGAAAAGAGCATGTTGCAGCAATATTTCATGTTTGGTTATGGTATGACACAAGGAAGTTATATACATACATGTACTGGGATGATGTGCACTTGTCTATAGATAAGAAACCACCATTCATTTCTAATTTAATAATCCTAAATAGCAGTTTAAAATTAACTTTAATCCATGTCACAATCTATAATGCAATTCTTATTGTCAAGTGATCAAAGAAACCAAAACAAGTCTCAGTTCTTCAACTTTTCTTTTAATCTTATTTTAATCTCTGTTTTGGTCTCCACCGCCCCCTGAGGCTAAATATTCCAATGTGTGAAGTGCTAGCCAGATGGAGGCTGACTTACTCTATCACCAAAGCTGTAATTTCCCTTTTAGCCTGAACACAGAGGCCTGCCGTGGGTGGAAATGACTTTCATGGGAGCGGTGAGAGTGAACCAAAACTGGTGGCTCAAAAAAAAAAAGAATGAAAGAAAGAAAACAGGACAAAGATGATGAAAGGCTGCATAAATCTGGAGGGAACTGCAGAGTCGGATAATCCTCTGTGGGTTCTTCACACATACACTAACCCTATTTAACTTTTTAAATACAAATAAAAAAGACCCTTGAGTGCTGAAGACTTCGATTTGGCAAAACTCTTTAGAAGTGACTGTCACAAATTCAGCATTAATGTCAGACACAAACCCTTTTCATTGCTTTAAAGTGACACAGTGTGACAATACAACATTAGCTTGGAAATAAACCCAGTGCACGATGGCATATTGACTCCTGACCAGGGCTTTGCTTTGTTGTATCTCCAGTCTGGACCATTCAGACTCAGAGCTATACTGAATGGTCATAATTGATAGATTGTGGCTAATTGCGATAAACCTTTCCAGAAGGATGGCCATAATAAAACTGAGACCCGACTTTTTAAAATGCATAACACAACAATAATATTTTCAAAACAAATTGAAGCTGAACTCCGACATTTGAGGAGCTTGTCTCCAAAGAGTTACTAGATGTTTGAAGGTGCTTTCTTGAATCTGGGGCCAGCTGCAGATTTTCTAGCTGTCATTGTATGAAGTTTCATTTCTCTTTAGCTGAGGGAGTTACTTCAGGTTGTTGCACAGAAAGTCATAAAATATTTCTTCAGAGAAAATAAAAAGTTGAGACAGCAGTAGCGTAAGTTGCTGCTGTGAAAGAGATTTTATAGAGACATGAAACACCTGAACTGTACCTGACCGGGAAGATCTTCTGGTGTAAAGCTGTAAAGCGATCATTAAAAGGATAGTTCAACTTTTTTTTGACATTGGGCTATGTGCAGTACTCACAAATAACTGCAGTCAATTCTTGTCAATGTAACGTCGGCTATGAAAGCTGACCAGGAACACAGGTAGACCGGCACAGCACAGAGCTGACCAGGAAAGTGCCAATGGGAAGTGCTGTTGTCACAAGGACACTGCTGAAAATATTCTTTATGAAGTAAACATATAAATCAAGGTTAGATTGTTTTTTTTTTCAGATTTGCAATGAAAATTACCTGTATCTATTTCGATACACAAATTATCAACACAGTTCTACTAATAAGTTATGAAATATTAATTATAGTCATATTTAAGTTTTACTTTGCATCAATGCAATAAATATTCCTATTGAAGTTTCAGTAACAATTTTAAAGTTTTTCTTACCTTAACTTTTCAAAATTGGCAAAAATATCCATGAGAAAACACATTTGGGTCACTGACTGACAGCGGCCATATTGGATGTCCCAAGTGAAGGCCTGCTGGTGTATAAATAACTGCACCCTAGTGGATTATCTGATCATTGCATGTATCTGATTGTATATATTAGGTTTTTCACGGAAAACAAATCACAGTGAGGAGTAGAGGTCTCAAAAATATGGAAATAGTGATAAAATGTATCACTTCTGTTTGTTTCATCCAGCTGTTTTTATACTGTACAGATGAATGGAAACAATTTTCAATGATTACATTGCGGTCAACTCAAAATAAATAACAATTAACCCTAACCCTACTCTCCTGGGATGTATGATTAGAGTCTACTGCAGGTCATGTACCAGTTCTTTTCATGACTACTTCACACAATATGTCAGAAAACCTGAATATGGTGAAGGGATTTAACTGTAAATGGCTGGACTAACTAGACTGTCAGTCGAAGCTGGAAATCAATGTTTCTCACTCAGGCAACACTTAAACCCACCAAGCGTTTCTTCCCCACTCACTTACCTAACATCTTTTGTGCAACTACAGACAAAGTTAAGGAGTGAACCTAAGGTAAAAAGTTAATTGTCTTTTCTGCAAGTCTTATGTGTGCCATATCCTCAGTGTGTGTTCTCCTTTTAAAGCTAGACACAACAAGGAAGGAGGAAGAGACAAGTGATCTCTTTTGTTTTGGAAATCACTTGTCTCTTCCTCCTTCCTTGGTGTGTCTAGCGTTACCTGTGTCTCTCACACCTGTGGCTTGTTTGGTAATTAACCCCATGGTGTGTTCCCTCCTCTGTTTGCCAGACCATGTTATCAATTTTGTCTGGTTGCACCAACCTGTGTGTTTCCCTCTCTGTTTCTATTTCAGTGATTTATTTCTATTTATTTTATCTTTTGTGTTTTTTTCTGATTTGTTTAGCAATTTGGTTGGATACCCTTTGTATTCTCTTTTATAAACCGAAAACTTTATGTTGGACATCTCTGATTTTCAAGTCAACTCCTATTGTGCTTTGTACAACCGGCTTCTGGACCTGACTAAGGTTTTTTTTTCATCCATTTGTGTTGGGATGGAGAGGGGATAGTCTGCAGGTGAGACATGTTATTTGTACATACATGTGTATTTTGACCTTTTTCTTGTTCATTTGATCTATTTCTAGCTCTGTAAGTCACTTTTGTTGCAGTACGGTAATTAAAGAGTGTGCTATATCTCCATATTCAATAATTAATACAATTGTTGTTGTGAGACTGGAGGTGGAAAGTCATATAACTTTTGGGAAAAAAATGTACTGCAAGGACTTTTCAGATTCAGAAAGAGGTCGTTATGTATGCCAAGAACAATGGGCTGCAACCCAAACCGCTACCACCTACATCCTGTGATATATTATTTTCTTTTTTTCTTTTGAGGGCTGCTATAGGAGGAATGCCTCTGTGTTTAAGCATACTTTCCCTCCAAGCTTCTCTCCATGCTTGTTAAACGCCATGGGATATCCATTAGGATGCGTAGGCCTAAAGAGATGCTTTGAATCTACATTCAAAGTCTACACAAGCAAAAATATCTGCTTCAGGAAGAGCGACAGGCTTCGTCCCCTGCTTTGTCTTTGAGGCCATGTCTCAGGGGGCTGCTGTGCTCCGAGGGAAGCTGACAAGTAATGGACAAAAAAGCAGTTTGCTCCATGTGTTCCATTGTGAATGAAAAAGCCCTGACGTGTGTCATCTTTGACAGCGGTTGGGGTCTTTATTTTCTTACCACTTGACATTTTCCTGATCCAATTCTCATATTTTTTTTCTATATATATATATATATATATATATATATATATATATATAATTTTTTATTTTTTTCCCCCCAATACAGACTTGCCAAATGTAAGAACTCATAACAATACATTGACGAAGCTTTCTCTATATTTCATATTTGTTGCTCCAACACAAGAACTCAGGTGTAAAGTGCTCGGTCTGCTGAGAAACACATTAGTGTCGTGGGTGAATGCAGGCTTTTGAGCAAAAAGATGAATCATTTCAATATTTATCTCCACTGTCAGACACTATGGCCACTGGAATAAAGTGCTGCTGCAATTTCCCTGGTGAAGAGAGGTTAAGTCATTGCATTCTTCACAATCATTTACATGTTCACTCGCACTCCAAATCTTCAATTCAAAAAGAGAAAGAAAGAAATCCAGATTACAATCAGGACGAAAACTCAATAACAACACAGATGTGAAGTAGGAAAAAAAAAAAGGCAGGCGAGAGTGTTAAGTGTGACAGCAGCACAATTAAGTGCAAGTATCCATGAAAAGTGAATGGTGAGTGGAGTAAAGAGTCGAAGGGAAACTGGATTACCTGGGGCCAGGGTTTCACTCGAGTTTCCAGTTAAGTGTCTGTAAAGATTATACAATTATTTGCAGCTGTTTGCACAAAATGTTCAAATACCTCCAGTAGAAAGTGGGTTTCTTGATCTCATTCCAGCACATAATAAAGTCATTTGTAGGCGATGTTTCTCCTGCAGAGGCTGGATCAAAATGTGTACAGTTAGAACAGGATCAGACTACACAAATTCAGGGTGATTTTCATATGATTTTGTCGTGGCCGACACAAGCTTTAGGCCAGGTTATGAACACCGGGAACAACAAACAGACGTGTAGTTTGGCATGACTGACGAACAGGTATTTTGCATTCAGGGCGCTGTTGTTGCTCTACGACGCCCTGACGGAAAATCTATCATGTTAAATTTTTATTGAAATTTCTTTGCGTAATCTGAATATCCTACGACGTGAACCTTGACGTTGACCTATAGGATCACAGAGCGATCTGCTGCATTGTTTACACACACGGAACATGTGCGCAATGTAAGTTGATGGTTTTGAGGTGAATACATCCGTTACCTTACCTCATGTTCTCTGTGAAGAACAGACAGTCATAATGTCGTCTTCACCAGAGCTAGGAACGGATCCACAATCGTTTTTTCTTCCTTTTCTTTTTTGTGTCTGAGCTAAAGGCTGCTAGCAGTGGCTCGATGAATTACATTTTCGACTCAAGCCCGCATCAGGGTGAGAACGCTGACTGACTCAAGGAAAGAGCCAGAGCCTATGTACAGTCGGAGCACATATTTAGAAGAAGTTTAATCAGTGCTGATTAAACTTGTAAATGAATGCTGGTCTGGATCCAACTCTTTTCTTCTATTCTTACTCTTTTAAACAGTAACAATAGAACAATTTGATTTTCCCATTTTGACTGAGCATATGATTTGTTCAAAAAAGTAAAAAAAAAAAAAAAAAAGGCCTGCCGATTATGCAAATTAGGCGATGATGTCATCTAGCGACTTCTAGTGACTTTTAGGACAGCCAATGGCGACTTCTGTGGAGTTGGCAACACTGCATGCAGAGTCGTGATCGGTCCTGGATGATGATTGGTCGGGGTGATATTTGTAGTGTTGCCAGTGGCATAAACTCCTAGCCAATGGCAAGCGGCTACCACGCGGCTACCAGTGCTGGTTCAGAGACAGTGCCTGACTTTAGCACTGGTTCTTTGCTTTTTCACCACCTACTGTAAGGATCTTAAATCTGGTTCCAAGCAAGCACCAACTCCTTGCTGGTCTAGAGCCAAGAACCGGCTAATTAGACGGACCACGTCGGTCTGGGCTTCAACACCCACGGGTCGGCCTGGGTTTTAATTTTCAGGTCTGGTTATAACTGTAGTAGGCAGCAAAGACAGGAGCAGCTCCAGAACGGAGGCGTGGCTCTGACTTACTAGTGGAAAAGCAAACTGGTTCTTTGGAGGCACCAGAGTTGAACCATTTAAGCACTGGCACAGAACCAACACCAGGTTCTCTTTGGAGGAAAAGGGGTGACTATCGTTAACGACAAAAAACTGTGTAGTCTGAACCCAGCCTTGGTTATTTTCTGGTTTCACACCAATGGATTCTACTTTGTCCAGTATTCTAAATAGGTCTGATTTCCAAAGCATTGATTACATTTTCATTGAGATGAGCCGTTGTTTGAGCCAAAAAAAAATAGAAAATGTTGTCCAGCTCACAGGTCCAGGATGAAGTCCTGGAGGTGGTACAGCTCCAGGACTGGAGGTTGTGTTATGGTAGTTTTTGCTGGTTAATTTGACCGTTTACTTGACCTACTCATCATAGAGTGTCCCAATGTTTTTCTTTTTGCCTCATATTCAGTGATGAAGTGAAGTGCTGGTGCTCAGAGGAGAGCAGCTGTCCACAGGCCAAGCCTGGCTCTGCCAACACACCCTGATGGAGATGAACAGAGGAAAAGCCTCCAGTGGAGCAGCCAGTGGATAATTTACCTGTTGAGGGTAAGTTGGCTGATTTATGCTGCACCTGTTTTGGCTGTGGCTGCGTGGGATTTGCCACCATTGTTCGCTGAGCTGTGCTGCAGGGTTTTTGAAGCCATTGCTCGGTGACATCACACTAAATTAAAGAGAAATGGTGGAATAACATAATACTAGATGAGTACATGTATTTATTTTTTGGAAATCAGTATTTGATGCCGCCAGAGCTCTGTGCTACTGTACCAGACGTCACACGAGGAGGGAGTGATCGCTTTGCATGTTTGGATTAAGTCACCGGATTGTTAAAGCACTCTGAAAGGTTATTTAGTGATTTTCATATCAGCATGGGCTGAAAATGGGAAAGGTTGACAGATTTGAGATGGTCTCATAAGCGCACACACAGACACTCTCCCAAACAGGCAGGCACATTACAGTGTACATCATTACATATAACTCAGACAGTATTTGTGGGAAAAGGGGTTTTATTTTTGCCTCTTGTCTGTAAAAGGTTGAGATTTGCATATAAATTGACCATTTTATTTCTCCCACTGCAGCCCTTACAGCTTTTATTTAATTTGTGGACATGTTAATGAGTTCTTCCAGTTTGGCACAATGTGGGACTACTTATACAGTGTATTTGAATGCATATTGTCTGTTTGGGCAATGGCCTCGTTACTGCTGCTGTATTCAAAGCTAAGTAAAACCTGCAGGTTTTGTATGTTGTCTGATTTTTGTATCAGAATATCTGAAGGGTGGGAGTTGTGTTCTTCAAGTTACTGCTCATAAATAAGGCATAGAATTGTTCCAAATAGATTTGTTCATAGAGGTTCAATGTAAGGTAATGTATTTAGTTGTGCAAAATTCAAAGCACACTGCTGTCCAACAGACATATATAAGACTGGCAAATATATATATATACATATATAGGTCTCACCAGCATTGATGATAGTCCTGAGATGCACATATAAAAGTTAACAGTTAAAAGACAATATTGCACTACAATAGGTGTCTCTGCAGCCCAAGTGCAACCATACTTAAGAGTGTACCCAAAGTTCCCTTCAGTCCCATCAGTTATGTGACCCCCGTCTACCATAGACTGACATTAACATTTCCCCCTGATTCGGTTCTGACGGCTCCACTGAACTTTAATAGAGTGGAAGTTGAGTGTGAAGCAGGGGAGATGAGAGTCAGCACCTGTAAATCTGAGAGGCCATGATTTCCTGCCAGAAAACGGTGTATTTATGTGAGTGGATCAACTAAAAGAAGGAGTTCAGGTTTTTTGGGGTGTTGTTTGTTGGGTGGTGTGAGAAACTTCCTCCCCGCTACATGTCTCCAACAACCTTCTTGCATCAGGCTGTTTCCAGCCATCTGTGTGCTGTTCTGACACTGGCAGTCCAACTTTCACACCCGTGTCACGCAGGGATTGGTCAGGTGTGTGGAGGAGAGAAACTAAATGGTCTGCACTTCTGATGAAAACTCTCTGTGATCTTTCATTCTTCTCGCAGATGATTCTGTTTCTGGTGCAACTTGTATGTGCAAAGTTATGCCTCCCCTCCAGGGAAGCCCATCCAAAAGGTTTCCATCACTCCCATCCCTTACAGAAAAACCACATGAACTTCACATGTCATTTTTCACATTTGACAAATTTTGCAAATGGGAATCATTTAATTTGTACATGGGAAACATGTGGTTTTGGCCCAACTGTATGTGAATCACATGTGAATTCCCATGTGAACCCATTCTCCACATGTGGTAACGTGTTTTACACATGTGCTCTACATGGTACCGATACATGTTACCACATGTAATCAAATCTGTTACCATGTAGAGCACGTGTAGCACATGGAAATTAACATGTGATTCACATAAAATTCAGCCAACCCCACATGTTTCCCATGTGCAAACAACATGTTTCCCATGTGCAAAATGTTTACATGTGAATCACATGTGATGTTCATGTTTTTTTTTCTGTAAGGGATATTTAAATGATATATTGCATCTTGTCTCTTCACTACGATGGCTGGATTATTAGTCCCATCCCATATTTCTGCCTCTCAACACAGACAGAGACAGGGTGAACAGACCAGTATATTCCCCTCTAATGCAGACACTGTACTAGACTATTGTGTTGAAGATGAAGCCGAGTTTAATGTCAGTGCTCTTGGTTTACTGCGTCGTCTCACCTGTGTTTAAAGCCCTTTAGAGCTTTAAAGAATGAGATTACAGATAAAAGCAGCTGGAATGAGTTCCACTCACAGGATAGAAGGGCTCATCCTTAAAGACGGGATTAAGGGGTAAATTTCTTGAAGCAGAACCACTGCTGCTTTGCACCAGGACTCATTAAAGGTCATTCTGGAATGTCATTAACATCCCAGTAGTATTCATTCTTCCTTAATTAAAGGAGACCCTTCAGCAGACCCAGGACGCACTGGACGGGTCACATATCCCATCTGACCTGGGTATGTCTCAGAGTGTTGAGCCAGACCAGTGGTGGAAAATGGAATATTAATATGTGGTACACATAAAACTAAATTACATGAAAGGACTCGCAAGATACTGCAAATACTCGACCAAGCTGTTGGCCTGGGAAACTCTGCTCTCAGTAAAACTATTATTTTGCCAGTCTTATCTTCAGACCAGTTACTGTTGGAGAGAAAGAGTCTTGTGTTCAAATTCAACAGAGACAGACATCACAGGCTGATGAGCGTACACAAAAGATGGCACTATCCAACAGAGACACAGAGATGATTTTGCTGCCAATCCTCTCATGAAGCACTGGATGTGGTGACTAATGGAACAGAACTCGATGGAGCCTTGTAAACCTTTGATCCCGGTCTGAGAATCTACAATCAAAGGACAAATGAAGCTGCGTACTCCCACACTGGATGCTTCTATCAAATCCTTTGACCTCATTTCACCGCTTTCCAAAAAAAAACATGCAGAAGTGTTTTTGCATGCCAGGCACACCTCTTTGTTTTCTATGGTCACACTAAGAGCAGCGACATAACAGAATGAGTTGTTCCTGCTCTTGGAAGTCCTCTCAAAGCAATTATGCAGCTTACAATGTTTGAATAATGAGCAATCCATAATTTACTCTCAATATAAACACTCACAACCTTGCATGAAAGTGGAGGCCCCTGAGACACAAAATGGAACAAGCCGAGCCGGTACATTAACAGTGGTTGGCAAGAATTTCCTATTTGGGCTTGTGCAGTCTTTTTTTTATTATTATTATTTTTTTTTTAGGAGGGGTGAGGTGTGCTTTCATGGTCTTCCTCTCAGCTTAGTGAAAAGTAACAGCCCCTCTGTGATAACTATAATTACACTGTATCTGTATTAATTCATGCTGTTGACATTAATCATGAAGCACTCAGGATCAGGAGCGGCGCGCTGGTCAAACACAAAGGCCGGTCTGGAACCTGAAGAAAAGCAATTTCGCCATGAATCAGGTCATAAATCGTTGAGAAAGAGAAAGAGGTCATCTTGATTCATTAGTCCAAATGTTCCTACACAGGAGCAAGTACTCCAAACAGTCTGGACCTATTCACTAGAAAAGGAAACAAAATATGTATACTCATTTCACAGAGAAAAGTCACCAATTCAAAGCACATTGAGTCAGAGCATCCCAGAACTATTTCCCTTTGGTTGTATCGGGGCAGCCAGTCAGAAAGAGACGGGTGAGGAAGGAGAGTGGGGGAAGACATGCAGCAAAGTGCCTGAGTCGAATTGAAATGTTACACACGCCCAGGTGAGCCAGGGGAGCGCCCAGTCAACTCACTTCATCGTGCTGTGGACTCAGGCTTTTATCAGCTCTCATCAACACACTTTATTCTTTGCTGTTAAAATCTCTTGTATTTTCTGCTGTTCGGAGAGTAGAGACCTCGAGGAACGTTATGTGATTTGTCATATGAGCCATATAAATTAAACTGACTATATAAAGTTTCTCTCCAGTGTGAAAAATACCCTCTATACTTCTACCCTATTACATTAATAATACTTTAACATGTTTTCCCCATAAATAAGTGAAATATAAACTTTTCATCCTCATGGATGAATTCCTTTGGTTATGAAACCCTGGCTGGCTACGACTGGCAAACTGCAATTCCACACATAGTTCAAAAACATGACTGTGGATTAGAGACTCTAACTTGCCCATCGCCTGTACGGTGTACATTTTAGGACATCCTCAGGATCAGACTTCAGTGTCAGACCTCAGATGAAAAGGTATATGGTCTGAGGAAAACCTCTGTCATACTCGCACCAAACTTCATCAGGTCTTCATCACTAAGCCTTCAGAGTTAGACTGAACGGCATCGCACGTTACGCCGTCATTTATAAGCTCTCAGAATCAGCCTGAACGGCATCGCACGTTACGCCGTCATTTATAAGCTCTCAGAATCATTCTCAACGGCCTCACACGTTACGCCGTCATTTATAAGCTCTCAGAATCATTCTCAACGGCATCGCACGTTACGCCGTCATCTATAAGCTCTCAGAATCATCATGAACGGCCTCACACGTTACGCCGTCATTTATAAGCTCTCAGAATCATTCTCAACGGCCTCACACGTTACGCCGTCATTTATAAGCTCTCAGAATCATTCTCAACGGCATCGCACGTTACGCCGTCATTTATAAGCTCTCAGAATCATTCTCAACGGCCTCACACGTTACGCCGTCATTTATAAACTCTCAGAATCATTCTCAACAGCATCGCACGTTACGCCGTCATTTATAAACTCTCAGAATCAGCCTGAACGGCATCATGAAAAAATATGTCACAGTGTGTATCAGGACAGCAGCTGATTCGCCAGCAACGACGCTGAAGTTCGCTTCCAACACACACACACACACACACACACACACACACACACACACACACACACACACACACACACACACACACAGGAATGAGTTTTGAAGCGGGCCGACATATAGGCTAGTGAGTGTAGATTCATTGATAAAACTGTAAGGCACACACAATGCCATAGCCTACAGTACACTATTTTCAACTTATGTAATGTTGCGTATGTATGTTGATGTCGTTTTTTTAATGATTATTATTATAACTCTCAGTTAATGTTGGCTAACTAATTTCCACTAATTTATCCATAAATGGACGAAGTGTTTCACCGGCGAGGATTACGCGCGATTACGCACAGTTTAATAGAAATTTGCAGCAGTGACAGAACATGCAACTTAAAAGAGGCCGCATCAAATGCAAAATAAATCAGAATCCAGCACTCATAACAGTAGGGATGGATGGTCCAGACCTACGCAGCCAGAGATATTGTGGAATTTTCTGACTGACATGGTTGGATGGCGCGAGTGTGACAAGAGAGGGTCTGTGTGTGTGTGTGTGTGCAGAGTGCGAACTACGGGGAGGCCAGGGGGGTCTAAGATCCCCTGAACACATAATTTGTGAAATTTGGGGGGGGGTCTCTAAAATATTGGCAAAATGCTGTTGGCTATGTCAGCACCTCGTCACCGCTGTTGTTTAAGCTCCATTCTTTCTGCAGTCTGAAGCGCGAATCCGCCGTGTTGGTAAACAAATAATCCATCTATATCAACGTATAAACCGAGGGGGTCCGCCCGGTACTCAGACATCCCGCTACTCCGCTATGTTTCTATTTAGACATCCCACTATATCGACATCCCTCTATCTAGACATGCCGGTAATCCCACACTTTTTGGTACCGCCATTCCGACACATCATATTTCTTTTCTTTCTTCTTCATTTTTTTTTTTTTTTTTACAGCTGCAATACCCAGGCGCGTCTCTCTCTCTTTTTTCTTTTCAGCATGCCTATCACCAGGGAAATTATGTTCTTAATCCCAACACAAACACACAAAACTGACATGATAAACAAACAGAACTACTGTATGTCAAGTTAACCTGTCACCTTCAGCACACACGTTGCAGGAACCCCCTGGGGCCTGGTGGCGAAAGTTGAGAAATTGTTGCAATGACAATTAAAATGATAGATTATTTGTGATTGCTGCATAAAGGTTTCATTCAATTATTAAATCCTAGCCGCTGCACCAAAATCGGCCAGTAGATGGCGGTACTGGTAATTTGGCTTTGTAGCCTACTTCTAACTTATTTCAATGAAACAGCATAAAAACACAAATTTAAACACATTAAATCCCTTTTTTTTAATGACATTAACTTTTTCCTCTGAAACGTATGACTTAAACTGAACAAACAAAGAAGTCATTGAAGCCATTTGTAATGTCCTAAGTGTTATAGGCTACAGTTTTTCCCCAATCGCTTTGGTGCTATTCTCAGATCAGAATGAAAGTTCTCATAACTATTAGTTCAACCTCCACAACATGTAGCCTAGTCATTTGTTCACATCGTAGCAGTTCCTCCTTCCTCTGAACAAATAGCAAATGCTTTTGGACAAGTTTCTTTCATTAAATTCTTTATCATTTGTTAATGTCATGTCAGTGTGGCACCCTGAACATTTTTAAAGGGATAGTTCAACATTTTGGCAAATTGGCCCATTGCCATAATCGCTATAGTCATAGCAGTAGGTTCATTACCTTTAATTGTAGGTGTAAGCCATTTTCAGTACGGCGGAGTGCAGCAGCAGGCTGCTCAGAGCTACGCTATGGAGGCTAACGGAATTTCTTGGTTTCCCTCATTAAACTCATCAAATTCAACATCCCAAAACTCCACAGCGCTTTTGTAGACAAGTTGTGACCTGCACAACCACCACGCTATGAGATAATGACGGAACGATACGAAACAGAGCCGTTTTCGAGGTAAATTCATACAAAACCGCTGATGCGCGTTGCGTTCAGCGGTTTTGCCATATAGCGATTATGGCAATGGGCCAATTTGCCAAAATGTTGAACTATCCCTTTAATAGATTGCAGTATTTGTGTGGAATGACAGACCTGGTTTACCACCTTACGTCAGTAGATGGCGCATGGTAACCATGGGTGGTTGCTGTGGGCCCCCGTTGTCGTAGCAACCAGTAGGATATGAGGGAAGTCTAGCGCTACTTTGGCAACTTAATGTTACAAGCCACAATTAAGTGCCTGTTGTTGTTTTTTTTTCAGATGAGTCTAACGTTAGTCCACACAAGCACCCATGTCTAGATGTTTTCTCTGTTTTTCTGTATTTTCTCTTCAATCGCGGTGTTGTTCGTTGTGTGTTTACTATGTGTTAGAATGTTATAGTTAGTGAGAGTTCGGTGGCTGCCATTTGGCGGCCGTTGTTGTATTGTTGTTGGTATGTCGTCAATATCTCGACGTTGTAAATGTATCGTCTTTACGTGCTGACATAGTCGCTGTTGTTTGTGTTGTTTACATGGTTGTTTCGTGACGGTTGGATCGTGTTGGTTGTGTCGTATTGTACTAAACGTTACATGGTCGCTCTTGTTGCTGCTGCCGGGCTGCCCCGTTGTCGTAGCAACCAGTAGGATATGAGGGAAGTCCAGCGCTACTTTGGCAACAAATGTTACAAGTCACAATTAAGTGTCTGTTGTTTTGTTTTTTCAGATTGCTGTATTAATAAACACGGAGTGGAGTAGTAGTGTGTAACATCAGTCAAAATGAACTTATACTTTTGATACGCTGAATAGTCTTTCCCTAAAAAACTAGGCTAATAGTCCTCATTTCATTGCTTGAGTCATTTACATAGAAAATTGTTGAACTAGTTTTTCAAATATCTGTCAAAAACTCATTGTAAATGTTGGGAGAAACACTGCAAATTAAATTACTATTCATCTGCAATAAGGAAGAACAGGTAGCTATAGCATTGGACGGTAATTCAGCACTAAACAATCTGCACTGCTCATTGTGTCCTGTAAGCCACAGTGGGACAATCATATTTTAGATTTACATTTAGACTTACAGCTTCACAAGAGAACAGATTTACTGTAGCCTACTGTAGCTAGTATTACAGCTAACACAGTAAAGATTTCCTAAAAGATGAAAATCCTACTCTTTGCACAATGCTGTGAACAAATAAGAATTGCAAAGAGCATGCAGTAAAAATTTGAAACATTCAGTAGCTCCACTACATCCAGTAGCCTAATGTGTAACTGTAGGCCTACTTCACATGGCTGTATAGTGTATGGTGCTGTCTTGAGTATTTTCAGGTAGTATTCTTTTTTGGATTTGAAAAAACACATAGAGAATAAAGTGCCATAATGAAAACATGACAAAGCCATTTGACTGTCTTCTTCAAAAACGATGATGTCAGGACTTCTCATTTTGACGGACACTGACAGTTTCACTGACATAATTACTTGCTTTTGAGGGATGGACTATCCATTTTGAGCAAGTGTACCAAGTGATGCGCTTTTGCAGGTTGTCCACTTAGGTTTTGCAGTTGGTAATAATTGTTTTGAGAAATGCACTAACTGTTGTGCAAATGTTAAGAGTGATGTGAAAAAAGCACCAAAGCAATTGAGAAAAAATTTAAAAGTTCTCTCACCATCAGATAACTGCGATGGGATGAAATTAATTCACTCATGAATCGTGTCCTACTTGGCATAATATAGAGTTTGTCTATTATGGAGAAATAAACCGAGACAGGATGTAGCCTATGAAAAACCCTGTCATTTTGTCAAGAAACTGTCATTTCCATCCTGCGGTTTGCATGCTCTCATGATGAGAGTGTCAAATTGGACACAAAATACGGCAGCGGTCACTTCCATACACATGTATGGGTCACTCATGGATGTATTAGGGGTCACTTCGACGTGACGTCACTGCAAATCCATGAATATAAAAGATGCAGTTTCAAATAAAGAATTTATATTTTGAAATAACTGTTGTTCCAGTTTAATTTTTTATTCAAACGGTGGATGGATGGATGGATGGAGATAGATAGATAGATAGATAGACAGATAGATAGATAGATAGATAGATAGATAGTTAGATTGATAGATAGACTAAAGGGAAATTCACTTAGGCAGCTCAAAAATGATACAAATGGCCAGAGAATGCTGTGAACCCTAAGGGGCCAGTCATTCAGTTGTTGCAATGATTTATTGTTAGCCTATGTACTGCGGTCAAATGAGCCGTCGTTCGTCTTCGCGGAGTCAAGCCAGCCGCACAAACATTTTAACTGCGCCCGTATCATAGAACTTACGGCGAATGCTCCGAGTGTGTGTGTGTGTGTGTGTGTGTGTGTGTGTGTGTGTGTGTGTGTGTGTGTGTGTGTGTGTGTGTGTGTGTGTGTGTGTGTGTGTGTGTGTGTGTGTGTGTGTGTGTGTGTGTGTTGGAAGCGAACTTCAGCGTCGTTGCTGGCGAATCAGCTGCTGTCCTGATACACACTGTGACATATTTTTTCATGATGCCGTTCAGGCTGATTCTGAGAGTTTATAAATGACGGCGTAACGTGCGATGCCGTTGAGGATGATTCTGAGAGTTTATAAATGACGGCGTAACGTGCGATGCCGTTGAGAATGATTCTGAGAGCTTATAGATGACGGCGTAACGTGCGATGCCGTTCAGGCTGATTCTGAGAGCTTATAAATGACGGCGTAACGTGCGATGCCGTTCAGTCTAACTCTGAAGGCTTAGTGATGAAGACCTGATGAAGTTTGGTGCGAGTATGACAGAGGTTTTCCTCAGACCATATACCTTTTCATCTGAGGTCTGACACTGAAGTCTGATCCTGAGGATGTCCTAAAATGTACACCGTACGCCTGTGAATGTGAGGATGTGTGCATTGTTGGTGTCATATGTGGCCATGTGATAGACAGGTGACCATAATAAGTTAGAACAGAAAATAAACAAATGGACGTGGGCATGTTACCAAAGTTAAGCAAAAGTGCAAATTTTGAAAACAACAAAAGTCAGGTCACTTGCACCTTAGATTTATTTTTCCTTTTACCTGGTTGTAAATAAATGACAAAGTGGAAGTCAGGAGATGTATAACACACACAATCTCTGTGTCTTTTCGAGGAAACAGTGCAGAGTGTGGGGAGAGAACATGGTCTTTAATGCTTGGTGCATTTTGCACTGTAAAACATCTTCCTGTGAAATGAGCAAAAGTGTATAAATATTTATGCCACAGAATTGTATTTACACCATTAAAGGACCGAATAGTAACAGGAAACATGTAATGTAACACCAAAAACAACTTCAAAGAAGACCATTTCAACAAACTTCAAAATAAAAGTCTCTGTATGGTCACATAGATTTGATGCCCTGTTCATGACACACCCCAGATACATGCTAATATATGTACTGTACAAAAGCACATGCAGCTATTTTTTTTTAGGACAGGCCTATTATAAATCCACTAGAAGCATTTTATCTTTTCATTCATTGAATTTTCTTTCTTTCCTATTGAGGGATTTCTCGCCATGTTTCCTTGAACATTAATGAGTTTTGTCAGTTGGTGTTGTGTTCAGGAGTTGGTGCTCAGGTGATGATTAGTGAGAAGACAGGACTCTCAAGGCTTCAAAGAACCACCAAAGGACAGCGATCAAATTGAATTATATTTGCAGAAATAACTCTCGTCATAATCCTTGAAAATTTGTGGAGACAAACAAAATCATGAATTGCCAAAATTGATTTTAATAAATCCAATTCAGGACTGAGAAATCTGAACTGGATTTCACCAGGATTTAATGAAAGAAAATATCTCTGCTCACTTATCTTTCAATATTCAGTCTGCTGCTTTGTCTTGAAATGTGATAATTAATCTAAATGTTAGCTGCAAGGGCAACACGCTGGTATCCTGGACCTGTGACCTTTCTCTGCAGGTTCTCCAACGTCCTCCATCAGTCCAAAGACATGTGCAATAAGTGGGTTTGAGACTTTGAGTGCTTGTGGGTGTGAATATGATTGTGCATTGTTGGTCTGTTGGTCCACCTTTGCCCTATGTCAGCAGGGCTCCAGCCCATCCATGAAGCATTGAATTGACTTTGATATGTTTTATGTATTTTAGAGGATGATGTTTCTGTATGTTTTGTTAGTTTTTTTTCATACCACATTAAATTGTGATAGCGGCCAATTGTTGTCAGGACTTGTGTACGTATGTAGCAGAGTCGATTGCTCTAAGAATGTAAGGGAAATGTCATAAGATAATTGGTCAATTATAAACTGTTGTATTAACATTGAATTGACTTGAAGATGTGCTTTTCTTCTCATACATTCCCGTAGTGTCTTAATGCATTAAATGTGTTGAAGCTCAGGGTCCATGGCCTTCAATGGCCTAGATGGTCATTGGATAATTGCAGAGATTTATATAGAAATACATATATTATAGAGATCGGTAAAGAAGACAAAGTGTCTACAGCCCACTGTGATGTTACCAGACACGGACAATCCATGACCAGAAATGAATGTAAAGCATTGTCTCAGATAAATGGTTAAATTAAATGTGAAACTGAATAATGTTAATGTTTGCAAACTGCCATTTGCGTCACATAAATAAAGAAAAAGAAAAACATATTTATTTATTTAAAAAACTCCAGCTGGAGAGATGGATATCTCTCAGCGGCACAGCTTGAACAGAGACATCTAAGTGAAAAGTGACAGAAGCAGATGGAGCTCAAAGCAGCATCTCTGAAGCGTTCGGCCTCGCAGCAGATAAGCAAAGAGATGTCTCATGTCAAAGCCACATGTGTCAAAAGAGTTGTCAGAAGAATTTGGGGGTCACAGGGTTTTGATTTAATGGTGCTGCAGATCAGGGTTGTTCTTCTTAGCCTTGACAAAGCTACACAAGAGAAACACAAGACATTGTATAACTCTCCTCCCAGGCTGAGACCTCACGATGATCTGTTGTCAATATTGTGGCATGTTTACTTAACATATCATTAGCTAACTTACCAGACAAACACACAAGCAATTATGCTTTCTGCTCATGTTTTTCTAAGAATCTTTTTTAGCCATCATCATTACCATGCAAAATAGATGCGCGAGTAGGAGCAGGGCTAGTGCTGGAGTGCTCCATCTGGTGAGCCGACCATTAACTCGTTAACCAGTCGGGATTAGCATTTCCAGTGTAGCTGCCAGTTTGTCTTTTTTTTTCTTCTCCTCTTCCTGCCTTCCTCTGGCATTTTGGCTCAAAAGGAACAATAAGTTGTCAAAGTTTAGTCAACTGTCTTAAAACAATCGTTTTTTGTCTTTAAAGGAAAATAAATCTGTCTTCTATCGTCCCAAAAAGTTTAGTTCTGTCATGACCGCTTGGTGATAGAAAACTGTACAAATCCACAAGTGTTCAGAAGTTAAGGTTGAACCATCTTTTGTGCAGATTTCGTATCGCCCCCCAGAGCCAATCATTCCTTTGGATTCCACTGGAATGGTACAGTGTGAAATCATTTATCAATGGATGAGACCAACACGTTTAGACACATTTCATTGTGTGGTTCTGTTAGACAATAGAAGTTACCCTCATCAGCTGACCCATCTGGATGATTTTGGATGTAGAATTGGCATTAAATACATTAATCAGTCATGTGTGTGTGTATATCTATACATACATACATACACAAACGCAAATAATACACTGCAAAATCCACTACACACATGCAGTTCTAACTGTCTGAAAAAGCACCCTCTTTTCCTGTTCATCAGACTGCACGTGTATTGTGTATTGTGTAGTCTCTACTTAAGGGGTGTTAGTTTCAGCTGAAGCATCATTCTGCCTGTAGGAACAAAGTGTGTGTATATGACGATCACACAAGTGGCTTTGTAGCATTATGTTATAGATTATTCTGTGCTCCAGTCATTATGAGATTCAGCTATGTCGCTGGATTTCTCATTAATTCACTTCCCTGATCCACCCTTGCTCTTCTGTTGGGAATGTTTTGACAAGATACAAATCTCAGCGGTAAAGACAAAGGCTGGAAGGTATTGATTCTGGGAATGATTGACGTGCAGTAATTGTGGTAATTATTGTAGTCATAAAGAATGAAACTGTCGTATTTAATTCATTCAGCTGACATCCGTGTGTCACTGTAACACAAGTACAACTCTGCTTCATTTTTTGACTACAAGCTATTAAAATATGACAGCCGACATAACTGTAATGTTTATTGACACTAATTTAAACAATATTAAATTATTACTGAACACATGTAGTAGACTTTCAAATCAGATCAATACTGAAGCAGCAGAGAAGAGAATTGCCTTTGGGTGTACAATCTGTCTGTCCCAGCTAATGTGAAAGCCTGCGGAAGCCTGAATTTGTTTAGGACACAACATATAATAATAAATTTTATTTATAAGCGCTTTTCCAAAAGCTCAAAGGCACTTTACATACAATAAATGCAGTTAAGAACACAAGACATGCAATTAAAAGCAGCAAAGACAGTATAAAACATAGAAAACAATATAAAACACACAGAAATTATGTATTAAAAGCTGATTTAAAAAGGTGTGTTTTTAGCATGGTCTTAAATGTTGCGTATGCGTAACCTCTTTCTGTATGTATTTTCTTCAGTGCAGTGCAGTTCTATTATATCTGTTCTTTCCAGCTGACAGCATGTGTGCATTTAAAGGCCTCATCGTTCAGTCATGTGTCCATTGCTGTTGTGATGGAAGCTGTCTTTCAGAGCTGTCGTGACCTGTGAAGAAGGGGCAGGGGGTGGGAGTTTTAAGCTTTAAGGTAAAATAGTTTGACAGGCTTGAGGTTATAACTGCAGGAACACACAGCCTGCACTGCATGAGCGTGGCAGCTGCTGTGGAGAATCTCATGTATGTTCACATCCAGCTGCGTCTCTGCTTCTTCCACCTCACTATATGGAGTTTGCAGGCTACAGGAAGTGGGATTCTTTTCACAATTAATTCATTTCTGATTGATTTTTGACAGAGTATGACGATAAAATGCCATTCTGACCTCTCTCTTTTTTTCTTTTTTCTTTTTTTTTGACATGTGACATATTCAGCTTAGATAAACTCCAGTGGAAAGTTTCAGTTTGCTATATGGGAGTGCAGAATCTCCGACAGTGACAATGCGCTCTGGCTGTCAGCGCCATCAGCGACAAAGAGAGAGTGTGACAGAAGTGAATGGGGATTTCTGGTGCACACTGGGCCCAGGTGGAGCGCATCAGGCTGGTCCTGATGCGCTCCACCTGAGAAAGAAACAAGGACACCTGGTGCCCTGGTGGAAGCATCATCACAAAGACATCAGCAGGCCTCATCTCTCTCTATCTCTGCTGGAAACACAGACACATCACATGTGAAGAATGGGCAGGAGGTTAAATCTGTAGATCAAGCCCACGCTCTCACCTGTGAAAGCCATGAAAACTAAGGTAGTCTGCAGCTATGATGTGTGCTCTTACAGTAATAATAATAATACATTTTATTTATAACACGCTTTTACAGGTGCTCAAAGACACATTAAAAATAATGACAATTAAAATACAGAAACAATGCAGAATAACAACACAATGAACATACAAGAACAATGTGGAAAATCTTGGCTTGACATGAAGATTACAACAGAAGCAGTACAGGTTATCATCTACTGGTCTAAATATTTAAGTGGAACCTTCAAAGTCGGTTTGACGTAGAAGTAGTGTAATTATTCTGATGAAAGGTTTTCACAGGCTTCATAATGACAATGGAGCTGAATGAAAAATGATAGAAGTTTGATATAATTTAGAGAGTCATCATTGTTGTGCCGCTAACATGAAATTCATGAGTTGAAATAGAATAATAAAATAAATGTACATTGAATGTGTGCTGTTAATACATGGTCAATACAGTGAGAGGGGGGAGTTGGGTGCAGCCATCATCATGTTCCCACCTGCATGACCAGGCTAATGTGATCACCATTGACTTCAAATGTTCCTCTCCAGTCACTCCACATTAAGCATGCTTATTGGTTGCCCCCCTTTTTTCTTTTTTAACTGCAGCGTATCCACAGTGTGAATGGGTAATTAAATTTCTGGTAATTATCTATTGATCGGGAGCTTAAATGTTGTCAAATATGGGGTGTTCAATCAGGATGGGTTTGTCAGTCGGTCTCTCAGAGGGAAAACACGGGAGGGGATTAAAAGGAAGAAATCAAGACAGAAAAGAAATGTCAAGCAGGATAATTATTGCTGCAGTCATTACATAGTATGTAAAAGTGCATGCAGTCGGTAGAGCTCAAGAGAATGTAAAATGAAGGACAGGCTTTTGCATTTTTTAATAAGTCTGTTTTCCACATGAGAATATCTATATGTCGACAGTATAGATGTGAGAAAACCACAAAGACTGCAGTTCCCATCTGCCCTTTTTTTTTAGTGCTTTGATCAAACTCAGTTTCCTGCATCGCCACCTGTTGCCTGAATGTCTCAAACACAATCCCTGACCCAACAAAAATTATAATAATAATAATAATAATAAAATAAAATAAAAACAACAAAAAAACATGAACATTGCTTTTTGAGGGTGACACAGTGGTGCCGTGGTTGGCTCCAGGAAGCCTCAGGCCTTTCTGGGTGGAGTTTGCATGTTCTCCCTGTGCCTGCAGGGGTTCTCTCTGGACTCTCCAGCTTCCTCCCACAAAGACATGTGCAGTAGGTTGATATGTGGCTCCAAATTGTCTGTAGGTGTGAATGTGTGTGTGTGTTGTTAGTCTCTATATATCAGCCCTGTGATAGACTGGTGACCTGTCCAAGGTGAAGCCCTCTCTTCCTATGTCAGCTGGGATAGTGACCCTGCACAGATACGTGGTACAGACAATGGATGGATATTAGTTTTCACAACTATTTGCTAACATCATTTTTTTTAAAGGTCATATTATTTCAGTGTTGCTGCCGATCACATCAGGTGACATGGTAACATGGCATGCAGCTGTGGTTCAGGAGGTAGAGCAGGCCGTCCACTACACCAGAAGGTCAGTTGATTCCTGGCTTTTCCACTCCACGGGCCGAAGTGTCCTTGGGAAAGACACTGAACCCACACTTGCCCCCAATGTATCATGTGTGAATGTATATGTGTGAATGGTTAGACACCATGCGCAAAAAGGTAAGTCCAGTACGAATGTGTCTGTGAACAACAGCGTAAAGCGCTTTTAGTCCCAGAGACTAGAAAAAGTGCTATATAATCAGAGTCCATTTACTATTTACAAATATCTTAGCTTTTCAAACAGAAGGTTGTTGACAAACACTTAAATTCCCCTTGTTAACAGCAGTCTGGTTAGGTTGACCTCTCAGCAGCGATACACCAAACCAAACTCCACCCAGTGCGGGACACGGACATCCTGCTCATCAGACCGCTGCTTCTCCAGCTGACCGAGAGGAACGCACCGAGTCACGTTAACGTGAGCCGAGCCGCGGCTCCAAAAGGCTCAGCCAGCTGCTAAATTCATGCAAAACCGCTGATGCACGTTCCCGTCTGAGGCAGTTTTTCGGCAAGCAGTTTCTGTATTTACCTCTAAAACAACTCTGTCTCATAACGTTGTGTTATTATCTCATAGCGTGGTGAATGTGCAGGTCACAACTTGTCCACCAGAGCGTTGTGGAGTTTTTGGATTGTGTATTTGATGAGTTTGATGAGGGAAACCAAGAAATCCCAATTTGCCAAAATGTTGAACTATCCCTTTAATCCTACTACAACTGACTTTTATCAGAATTATCCTTATCCGACTAAGACACCAAGATAAATGCAATTCAAAATTGATTTTCTTCTGCATGTATACACATTAATCAGAGTTAAACTGGATAATGCATGTGTGCATGCTCCACAACAGTAAACGGCCTGAACCCAAGAAAAAATAAAATAAAAAAGCAGTAATAATAATAATAGCATTTATTTGAATAGGGACAGTGCATATTAATGAACATTAGTATAACTAAAAGAAATACTGCTGTAAATATGCCGGATTATAGCCAGGCGGCTAATTTGCGTCCGACGTCCCTAATAAATAAATAAATAAAATACAGCAGTACACCACAAGGAATAAAAACAAAACAATAAATACAATACATATAGCGAAATACATAAAAGTGCACTACACAAACAAGAAAGACAAAACAATAACAACAATGTTAGACACGGTACTAGGACAGGACAAACATTAATGTGCAAGACATAACAGTAATACAACATCCAGACAGCACAGTAAGTAAACAATCAGTCATATCGCCCCAGGTCCAGTTAATGGTCGCACTCTTGTGTGTCCTTAAGCCACTGCTTAAGATTCCCTTTAAAAGAGGAATAAGTGGGACATTCCCTTATAGTGGAGGGAAGACTATTCCAAATGCCTCCCCCCACCACAGACAGCACGTTCCTCCCAAATGAGGTGCGCCTGTGGGGAATCTCGCAGTCACCTCTCTCGCAAGCCCTGGTGCTCATGCCTCTCACTGTTCTTTTTTTGATGAACTCTTTCAGTGGTGGTGGAGCCAAACCATGAAGGCATTTATACACAGAGCAGGCCATTCTATACATTTTAAAACTGTGAAAACTTAGAAAATTGTACTTTTTAAGGACATTGCAGATGTGAAACGAAAAAGGTTTTTTGTCCAGAGTCTTTAGGGCTTTTTTGTAAAGAGAGTCTATTGGTTTAAGTGCGGTGGTACATGCCAGTGACCAACTCGTAAAACAGTAATCTATATGTGAGAAAATCATACAGTGTAAGAACATCAGAGCTGCCTTATTAGTTAATGAATGTCTTATCTGTCTAAAATTTGCCAGATTATATTTAACAGAATTGGTTACTTTTTTAATGTGCTTTCTGAAAGAAAGTGTAGGGTCCAGAATCACTCCGAGGTATCTGAACTCGCCTACCAAGGCAAGCTCCTCCCCTTTCAGAAACACACCAGAATGATCCGGCCTGAGTGGTTGTTTAGCAAAATACATACATACACTTTTCTTAACTCTTTGACTGCCAGCCATTCTCACAGCAGCTTCCTCCAGCTTGCCAGGCATTTTCCAGCTTTTTGACTGATTTCCGTAGACCCACCATAATATTATGTACTGTTACTACATACACATTCAACCCATCAAAGGAAAGAAGAGGGTCTCTAGTTTCCAGCAAAAAAACCTGTTTGTTTCTATCTTGTTCCAGTCTTGTGAAATTGACGGTTGAATATAGGTTAGTTTAGCCCAAAATGCCATTTTGGCACCAAAATCTTGAGAAAAAGAGGTTTTTGTGTCGGCTGTCATTTTCAGGTGAACCAGTACAATTGGCTCCTTTATATTTTGCTTTAGTGACGCCTCAACATCTGTACAGTTGTTCTCTTGTAAACAACAACTAAATCAACACTGACAGATGTTGAGGCGTCACTAAAGCAAAATATTTAGCTACTGACACACACTACTGCAGCCTTTTTTCTTTCTTTTCTTTGAGTTACAACTTTTTCTTTCCTTTTTTTTTAGTGTGTGTGCGTACGTGACGTGTGCGTGTGCATACGTGTGTGTGTGTGTGTGTGTGTGTGTGTGCGGGCGTGTGTGTCTGTGTGTGTGTGTGTGTGTGCGCGCGCGCGCGGATCAGTTCGACAGGTTTTTGTAGCCGAAACACGGCGCTTTAGATCAGATCCAGCTTCCTCTGGTCAGCAGGCAGCGGTCTCACTCACTCTCTCTGTCTCACACACATCTACACACACACAGCCGACAGCTCTGGCTGACGCCCCCTGAACTCACAGCCACAGACATGTGCGCTCACAACAGAGTACAGACCCTCCCACCACGTTTACCTCTCATCACGTTCGCCGGCGCCGTCCGTTCCTCATCCACACTACTGTAGATCGCGGGGTTTTCAAGCTGCTATCCGAGTGATTTCTCGCAAAATCTGGCGACTTTCCAAACGCTCTTGACGACTAACGACGAGCGATCGACGGGGTTGTTGTTACTAACGTTTGTGCTTTGTATCACGGAGCTGCACGGAGCTTCGACGAGCTGCCGAGCCGCCATGAGCCCCGCCGCCACCCCCTAAGCTCTCACCGGCGGCCAGAGTGTCACGGAGCGGCGCCGCTGCAGTCAGACACCCGCACCGCTCCGTGAGGGGGGGGGGAATACGCTATATTTTTTACATCTCTCAATCCAAATGTGTTTTTCTGCACTTTATTTTGATGATACAAGTCTGATCTTCACAGAGGAGTAGGGCAAGACATTCAGCATGGCGTTGCCATTAAAAAAACGCTAAGACGAGTTATCTCGTCTTTGGCAGACTACGCTTGGATTCGCTAAGACGAGATAACTCGTCTTTGGCAGTGAAAGAGTTAACATTTAAGGCGAGACATGAATTAGTGAGCCAATCCTGAACATGAGACAAAGCTGTTGTGAGGATCTGTGCAGCCTCTGTCATGTTTTTAGCGGGAGTGAAAATAACCGCGTCATCCGCGTACAGCTGTGCGTTAACACCCTTACAAACATCAAATAAATCATTAATATACAAAGAAAATAAAAGAGGTCCGAGTATCGAGCCCTGGGGGACCCCTACTGGACAACTCAGGTAAGCGGATTTGACACCACCAACCACCACGCACTGCTTCCTGTCAGCCAGATAAGATTCAAACCAATTTAGGGCCTGGACAGAAAAATTAAATTTTGACAGCTTAGCCAGCAGTACCCGGTGGTTGACCGTGTCAAAGGCCCTTTTAAGGTCCAAAAAAAACAGCTCCCACACAACTATTCCTGTCCAGGAAACATTTTTGGTTTTTTCCAAAAACAGAGTTATAGCAAATTCAGTTGAATGGTGCGTCCGGAAACCAAACTGCATCGGATGTAATTGTGTAAGACCACTGGTTAATGTGTTCTATTAGTTGAGTGGCTATCCAGTTTCTCCAATATTTGGAGATTACAGGAAGAAAACTGATGGGTCTGTAGTTTGTTAAGTTCAGTTTTACTTTCCTGATTTAAAAATAGGGTTTATAACGCTCACTTTCCAATTAGATGGGACAGCAGATTGTCTGATGGACAGATTTATCAACTGCGTGATGGGACAAACCAGAGACTCCATGTTAGCTTTTAAAAAATTTGTGTGAAATCCATAATCATCCTTCGCATTAGAATTATTAAGAGCGCCGATAATTTTCCCTACCTCACTTTCGGAGATTTCCATATATTATAAACGGGCTGTTCAAGGTTAACAGGGTGATAGACACAGTCAGGAGCCTTGAACAGACATGAAATTTCTTGAACAGATTTTATGAAAAAGGAATTGAACTCTGTAGCCAGGGTAGCTGGATCTTTCACTAACTGGTTCTTGATATTAAGTTCCAATCCAGTACTAACCTTTTTTGGTCTGCCGCCCAGATAAGCTATTAATTTCTTTCCACACTTTTTTTGAATTTCCCTTAGAGCTCTCAATTATTTTTAAAAAAAAAGTGTGCTTTAGCTTTTCGTAGAGCTAATGTTACTTTATTTCGGGCTGAGGTAAATTTTTGACGGTCAATAATTAGACCAGTCTTCAATGAATTTTTTAAGCAACTGGTCTCTAATTTTTTGAAAGTGAGCGACATTCATTATTAAACCAAGGGAGGGAGCTGGATTTTTTTTGTCCTAGCGCTCCCTCTTCTAGAAAAGGACAGCAGAATCTCTTTAATTTTATGAGAAAAACCGTCAGCGCTCTGGTTTATATCATCGCAGGAGATCAAATCACCCCATTCCACCTCCTTAAGAGCTTTATTAACATTTTGTTGTTGATTTTTTGGAATAAAGTTGGAATGTGGAGATTTCTTAGATAGTTGTGTGTGAGAATTTAAGAAACGATTTTTATTGAGTTTCCGGGAAAAGAAAATCACATTGTGATCTGAGATTCCCGTGATAAAGTTATGGGTTTTAAAAATTCTTTCTGGCCTATTTTGAGAACAACAGGTCAATTTTAGTTTTAGAATGATTTGTTAACCTGGTTGACTGGTCAATTAATTGAGTAAAATCAAAAGAATCAGTAATTGTCTTGAGATTTTTCCTATCTTTCTTACTGTCCCAATTAATATTAAAATCACCCACCAGAATGATCTCCTTGTTGTGATTTAATGATTTAATTAGAGTCTTGAGTTGATCATAAAAATCTGCTTTGGCTGTGGGTTTACGATACAAGCAGATGACAATAAATGACATTTTGGCAGAGAGAGAAATGTTTACCATGATACATTCTAAATTAATATGCACAGGTAGTTCTATCTGACTACAGTTGAGAGTGTTCTTGACATACAATAGAACCCCCCCCCCTTTCCCATGGTCCCTATCTTTCCTAAAAACCTGATAATCAGGCATTACTATGGCGGCTTCTGGTGAGGATGCAGATAGCCAGGTTTCTGTGAGACCCAAAAAGTCAATGTTGGAGTTGTTCAGCAGGTGCTCCAATTGTTCTCGTTTAGGAACCATACTACGAACATTTAAGTGTCCACCGAGTAGCCCCTTCTTACATTTCAGGTCCCAGACTGATCTTGCATTATTTAATGTTTGAAAAAGTTTTGAGGAACGGTGTCTTTTTATTACTGGGTTTCTGTTTGGGACTCGCCTGATGCCAGATGTGTGTTGGTGATGTTTACCAGTCACTGGAGGAGGCACGGACACCACGACCACAGGTGGCTTTGGGCGGTGTTGGCGATCGCCGGCTACTTGACCACTAGTGACCGCAGAAACCCCGGACAGGTGCAGAAGATGTTGTTGCTCGCCAACTCCGGGATCCAACATGGAGGTCAGAGCTCCGCCAACTGCTAAGCCGCGCGTGGTGAGCGGAGCCCGGTCACAACGCCTGGGGCAGTGCCGCTGACAATCCCCCGCTGCTCGGCGGCAGGTCATCGGTGCGGACCCTCTGGTGACCGCGGCAGCCCCAGCAAGGTGTAAGAGATGTTGTTGTTGGATGACGTTACCAGTTGCACCGGTGGCCGGAGAAGCTCCGTCTGTGGCAGATGACACAGCCCGGCTGGCGTCCGTGGCTGTTGAGGACCAGGAGCGATGTTGACGCAGCACTCCACCGGCGAGTATGGGCTCCCGTGCCCCGCCGGGAAATGGAGCCCCAGCAGCCGCTGCAGCAGAAGACACAGCCCGGCCGATGCCCACAGCCGCCGGGGACCAGGAGCGACGCCGGCGCGGAACTCCGCCGGCGAGTAGGAGCTCCCGTGCAGTGTCGGTGCCGAGTACTTTTCACAGCGAGATTAATGAAAAAAAAGGAAGCCTGCATTGCTCAATTTAGCTGTACTGACAGATAAACAACAGGTTTGGGGTGCACTGACAAACTAGTCTGGGGCCGTTGACTCGCTGTTTTGGTAGGAAACGGATCCAGGGCGAGAGAGACAGACCTTTCCTTCAAAATAAAAGCACCAAGCTAATAAAATGCTGTAAAACTCTTTAATTTAAGGAACATAATTTATGAGAAAGTCCCCGAGCCATTAAGTTAACATTTTGCTTTTATTGTATACAAGTTAATGTTTATTTTATAAGTTTTATGTTGGTGAACACTTTTATTTTGTTGATTTTGGTGATTTCAGTCTCCGCTACAGACGGGAACCAGAATGCAGACTAATTCAGAGGTAACGGACACCAGGCTCTTCGCTTGTCTGAAGAGCCTGGTGATGCGAGGCTACTGACAAACACAAATATGAAACCCCAGGGGGACCAGATCAGAGAACAGTCATCAGACACACTGGAAGGCAGCAGCAGGCGCTGTGTCTCCATTCAGAGGCCACGCCCCTCCACACCCCTCAGAGACTGAGCTGAAAACCCACTGTGTAACTAGGCTGTGCCATTTCAAAGGCTCCGTGAAATGCAGCTGATAAACGTTGCCTTTGTTTCCTGGACAACAACAGGGTCCAACGGGCAGATCTTGTTAGGTTTGATCATGACCCAAGGTTCATTGCAGCAATAATTGTTATGAAGACTGGTAGCACAGGCGATGAAAACAAAATGATGCTGACAGAGATCTTGGGGATCTCACCTCAGTTCAACAGCAAACGTTCCATCTGTTAAAACCGAGGGGTTTGGGATGAAAAGGAATACATGTTGGTGCGGTTGCTAGGCAGTAACGGTGGGCGCAAGTAGTGACACAAGGCCATAACACTCTGTCTATTGTGGCTACTAGGAGCTACACCTCTGAAAGATGTGGCCCCTGAGAAAGGGACACAGTCATTGTAGCTGGAGAGAAGCCAGGTGCCGTTACATGCATCATCATTGCCAGGCTTTAAAAGAGAGCCCCATCTTTCCTTATCTGTCAAACACATGTGTGTCGATGCAATGGTTCACTAGTTTTCAAAAGTACATGCACATTTCCACAACAGGGTTCCTCCCTCCTGCACCACAGCCATTACATTTCCCACATGGCCCTGTACCATATTTCATATACAAGGAATGTAGAGTATTAGCCACTCGCAGTACAGTCATTTCACAATGCTCCGTCAGCATCCAGACCTGACGAGGTAATTGCCAGCTGTAAGAAGCAAAATGAAATTTGTTCAAAACAGAATGAAAACATTCTGTTGTACTTCCCTGCAAATCAGGAGTGCTATTCAGAAATCTGCTTATGTCGACAAAATGTCTAAGTGATAATCTGACAACAGCTTGAAAAAGAAGCTTTTTTTCAGAAGCTGCAGGGGAAAAAAGGAAGATAATTGTAGAAACTTTTCTTTCACATAATCTCTCCAAGGTACGCCTTGAGGGCCACGGTTAACTCTGGTGCTCTGTCTCAACAGTCTCACACTCAATGATCCGCTGTGGAACATATTCATAAAGCAATGTTCCTTTATTTTCAGGCCCGGTAATGTGTTTATGCTGAATGCTCAAAAATCCATCTGCAAGCGGTGCGCTGCGCTCGGTAGTTTTGATTATATAAGCCTGTGTGTTCGGGGGAAAGGGTGGAGTTCAAACCGTGGCATTTCTCTCTGCAGCACTGACATGGTTCTTACAGGGAGAATATCAAATAATCATAAAAAACAGTCCTTGGTTAGCAGCAACATGGATAATTACACCACACTCATTTCCTTAAGCCTCCAGGAATTACAAAGCTGTATAAAGACTTTAAATACTGTACTGTGCCATTCATATCAATAGGTGCTGATTTGAAATTCCACATCAGTTCCACATACAAGTACACAGTGTTCCTGAAGAAACAGCAGGGAGAAAACCGTCTTAGAGTGCCATTTTACTCTTAAGTGCTGAGAATTTGTAGAATTTAATCATCCTCTCAAATTTAAGAATAAAAGCTATTTATCAACTTTCTAAAGTCTAAGAATCACTCCAACTCCCACAGATATTTAAGAGTGACGTCATCTAAAATTCTATTTACGGTACATAGTAATGTCGTAACTCAGCTCAGACACTTAAGATTCGCTAAACGTGAGTAAGATTGATAACTAACTTTTAAGTGCAGCTTTTATCGAAGAATCTTTTACTCATAAGTCAACTCTTACAGTAGCAGTGTTCTTTGGAGTAATTCTAAAGTCTGTGCGTTATGAGGCGGACTCTATGCGGACACAAAGCGGCCGTCCGCCAGGTCCGTCCGCGCAAAGCTCAATTTTTACAACTGCACAGACTCCGCGTACGCATACTCAATGTCACGCAATAGACTGCTGGTGGGAAACTTTCACATGTTTTTAATGTGACACTGTACGCTTGGCTATGAAACCTCAAACTTCCGCCAACAGTGCGTGTGGAGACGGCGCGGCTCACAGTACGTGCACATTACGCCCGACTCTGTCTGTCTGCCTTTAGAAGCTTGATTAAACCATCTTGATGACTCATGATTGTGGTAAAAATACGAAAAAACCCAAAGGTAATGAGTTGGAAATGTGTAAAATACTTTGCATCCTCCAGTATTCTTTGGCTGTGTTCGAAATCACCCACTCACTCACTCACTCCCTATCCACTATATCATGTGGACTACCTCATGTACACGATGTAGGGAATGACGGGAGGAGAATTCGGACACTAGACGGTAATTTTCTGGACGTGGTTGTGTCAGCTGATGCGCCAGGTGTTGCTGTGACGGAAGCAGACGCGCCGAGAATCATGTAAACAAACCATGGATGTATGAAACAAACTGGACACATAAAAATAAAAACCAGACACTTGCGGGAACATTTTAGGATGTGATTCTGTGTGGTTGTGTTACTCGGACAATAAACTGTTGAAATATCGGAAGTTTGGTTTGGTAAACTACTGTTGTGTGTCCCGACCGTGAGCCGTTAGCGGCTCTGTGGCTATGCTCTGTGGCTATTAGCTTAGCTCGTCAGATCGTATTTCCTCCATATTCTACTACAGTTTCTTTATTAGATTGATTTAATGCTGCCTGTTAATGTTCGGATGCTGCTGCCCAACTCCTGCTCCTCGGGCGAGGCAAACGGAGCGAAGGCAAATACGTCTGAGGAGTTTTTTTGGTAAATTGCCTAAATAAATCGTAGCTAACATGCTAATTAGCTTCCTCTTCTTCTCTGGCAAAACACGACCGCATTGCATTGTGGGATACGGGAGTAGAAAGTAGTGTACATTGCTTGTTCACTCAATTTTGCGGTGCATTGTGGGCGTTTTGTCATCCACTACATAGTGGATGAAATTAATCGCGGAGAATTCGAACAACACTACAAAATGGCGAACACACTATATAGTGCACTACATCCGTGATAGGGGGTGATTTCGAACACAGCCTTTGTATCTGAAAAACAGATCAGAGCCATTGATTTCAATTGAGTTGTTGGCTGATTAACCCGTAGTAATCACATAAGACAGGTAGAATGTATACCATGAATGAAATAAATCAAAATGAAATTTAAAAAAAGAATACAGTCTTTACTGTCTGGTGTACTTTGTTGTGCAGAAAAAAGTAAAGCATATATACTGACTGAAGGAGCCTCCATGTATTTCTGCAGTGCACAGAAGAGAAATAACAGGAAAAAAACAGCCTTTATTCTGACCTGATTTCACACATTAGTCTGAGCTGAGGGACCCGGCGCCAACTTTAAGCTACTTTTGTTGTGTTGTGTCCTGGTAGCAGTTCATTACCGAGCGAGGCCTGATGCAGAGCGTGTGTTGTGTATGTAGCTGCCATAAATTTGGCTGAATCAAGTGTTAATATTGGATAGCTGCCAGCAGTCGGTGCATTTGCATTCATTTTGTGAACAGCATGTTAATTGGTTATAGCCCCTTCCTGAGATATTATCAGTGTCACAAATTACAGATATGTCTGACATGGAAATCCCACTCTGTAACCTGTGCTTATAGGTAGACATCATCTCTCATCACCTGACCGTGCTAATATTGTGTTTTTATTGCGACTTTATAGCTGTTATTTCCATATGAAATTTAGTGTGATGTATGTCGTTGAAATTTAAGACGTTTTGGCCGTGTGGATGGGTCACATGCAAAGGATTCAAGAGTTTAACAACTTGCAAAATTTAATCCATGTATGTGCTTTTTATTCTTTTCCTTTTTTTTTTTTTTTGCTTTTGCGGTCTGTTCTTTTGCTGCTGAGACAAACCATGTTCCGGAGACCAGTTTTTGGACACAGTGAAAGTATAAACGAGAGTGAGGCCAGCTTTCTCCAGTGATTGCCCATGTGACTAAAGGTGTAAAGAAAAAAAAACTGAAGCTTTTCTCCACTTTCTTCAAATCCATCCATTATCTCTCTGTAGTCACCATTGCTACCACACTCTCAGAGGAAAAGCTCAGGGAAGATCTAAGTCCAGGTAAAAAAAACAACCACCGTGTATTGATTCCCCACATTAAATGATACCAATCAAAAAGGAGAACATTCACGGAGAAACGGTGAGATGATATCAGGATTTCAGAATAAACCAAAGTCAAACTGAAAACCCAGCAACCTGTTATTGTCTCCTCATCTGCATGCCACACGGTGTCTCTCTCTGTCGCCTAAAAGAGCTTGAGCGCGTTTTCCCCGGGGGATGAAGTGGTCACTGATCAGTAAATAAATCAACTGTCACCAGAAGACGGATGTCCCTCTGTCTCCCCAGGGTGGTGTATGGACTGATTGACTGATTTAGGCACTCACTGTCATCTGGTCGGTTAATTCATCATTTTGAGACAGGGACACTGACTGTATTGCTTCAATAATTGCTCATATGGCTGAAAGAGAATGTATGAGATTTATCAGCAGCATGAGATCATAGAGCTGGTGGCTTGAGTTCACTCTTTTTCAGAGGTTGTCTGCCTTGACCTGAAAATGGGACCAGTCTAGACACGTAGGTGCAGAATCAGATGACACCGACGCATTATTACACATGGATTATTCGATTACAGGGTGTTATCCAAGGACCCTGTTAGTGGAGGTGGTAAAAGCTTCAGAGCCGGTGTGACAGGTTACAATTTGATACATCTGCAATTAGGTTTCAGTTATTTTACCCTTTGTATCTTTTTTTTTTTCTTTTGGTTTTATGTGAACTGTCTGGGTAAACTGCCATGATGTTTGCTTGATCAGCAAATGACAGTTACAGCAACCCTTACCTTTCTGGCATTTCAGACAGCACAGTACAAAAAGAACAACTCCACCTCCCTCAAACATCCCACCCACCTCTTCCTCCTGCCTCATGTGCTCCGGAAGAGGAAAGCGAGTGAAACGGGAAAGAGACATTTCTGATTCTGAGTCTGATTCAAAGGTTACAACAAACACAAAGACAACCCTGGTGTTTTAAAGGGGACATATTATGGAAATATCACTCTTTAATATGTAGGTGTTTGTTTTGCCTTCCGGACCCTAAAATGTGAGAATTGGCAAAATAATCTGTAATTTTCAGGCTCCCTAGGTTGAAATCCATGTGGTTTATGAGCTGTTCCCTCAGTTGTCTTCCAGTGATGTACCTGGTAACATTAGAAGGGGCGGGGCAAGCAGTGACTCATTTGCATTTAAAGCGACAGGCTCTGAAACCAGCCGTTCTGAACAGGGCTGTTTTGAGAGGATGAAAAGAGCTGTGATGTTTGATCCTTGAGGTATTTTGACCAAAGCATGTCACAGACATGTCTTTAAAGGTGTACAGAAAAGAAAATTGAATTTGAGCCCACTCTGGGTCATAAAATTAGTCTCATCTATCAGACGATGTAGGCCAAACTTTGTGCAAAATTCTATTTTTGAGTAAATCCGTGATGAAAGTGTGTATTTTAGTGTAGTTTTTTTTTTCGTATTGGATAATGCAGGCGCACGGATTATACGTCAGCCTGTACACGATTCACTAGCCACTGATATTGGATCCGTAATCCGTCATTCAAACGTCTAAGACACGCACACACACACGGAGCTCGGGCTCGCCCCAAACTTTGAATATCCCGCCCGCTCGATAACGACCAATCAAATTCATTTTCCTCACTCGGGTAAACTCATGTTGCAGCTCGTGACAACTCGGCGCGACAAACGGGACAAACGGCCATTTCTGTACACCTTTAAGAGACCTGGGAACTATTTTATGTGTGGAAAGGGGGGCGTATTATGTCTCCTTTAAAATTTAAACAGGGTCAGTGATGAGTGATGATTTTTTAATGATATGTTAGATGGTAACATTGTGCACAAGGAAGATAATGTGACAGAGTAGAGTTCTTCATCTTCAGGCCTGGTGAGAACTCTATCACAGAGCCCATACTCACACATTTAGCTCACATCAGGCATGTGGAGGCTGATATCTGGCGTTCACAAACGTTTCATTACCGCTGCCACCATGAAGTATTATCTGAGTGGGCAATAATCACACCAGTGAGTGGAGTGGACTGAGGTTTAAGCTCCATGCTTGAACTGAATGTGGAGGGGTTATGTGTATGTTTGTATAAAAGGTGTATTACCTAAAAATTATTGTAGGCTATAGTTTAAAATCAGGCGAGAGAGCAATTGCTAAAACCAAGAACAACAGATACTTGGGAAACATAAACACTGATATTTATTCACAGAATAAAATCAGGTTAAAACCACATAAAGTCCATAAAAACAGTAAGACCAGGGGGCTGGTAAAGGCCGCTAAAAGGCTAAAATGTCCTGCTACTGTTCTGAATCATTGGTATTAATAAAAGTTTTATTTTTTTAAGCGTTCTTCCTGGCCGGGGACACAGAGGGGTGTGTGAGCTGTTCCATAAGTACATTCAGTTCACTTGATGTATGGTTCTGAGAAAAAGTCTGACCAATCATGAGAATGGAATAAAGATTACTTTCTATTCCTGGTGGATTTCCCTTATATTTTAGTATGTACCAGCTTCTTGATAGCATTTTAACTTAAACAAAGAAAAGTGTCAAGTTCCCAGAATGGTAAGGGCTGCTTTAACTAATTCAATTCCCATCAGCCTCTGCAGTGCGGGCCGTTGTATAGGGGAGAAAGGTGATGATAATTCTAGGGGCCCAGCGCCCAGTAGGGCCCACAAAAACCCCCGGTATAGTCTAATCTTTGTATGACTAATTTATTCTGCATAAGACCCTGACTAATACTCATAGTAATGCTGCATTAGCATCAAAACAAAGTAGGCTAAATAAGAAATGATAATACATACGTAGTGGAAAGTGGAAAGGTCAGGGGGCAGGGGCCCACTTCAGTATTCTTTCAGGGGGCTCAGAATTCCTAGCAACGGCCCTGAATTGGTGATGGTGACAAATGCATGCTATATGTGCTATACATTAGCATGCCAGCTAACATGTCGACTGCCAAAAGCTCCACCTGCCTGATGAAAATCAGATATATAGTAAAACAGACTAATCAAATCAAATCAAATCAAATCAATCTTTATTTATAGAGCACCTTTCATACATGGAAAATGCAACACAAAGTGCTTTACACACACATAGAAAATAAAGCAATTACAAGTAAAAACCCCTCCCTCCCACACTCCATACTACACACACACACACACACACACACACACACACACACACACACACACACACACTCTCTCACTACTGACGCTAGGGAGACATGGCATGACACTGAGGATTGAGGAAGCGCTATCTTTGGGGCCGTCCACACTGGGAGGAGTCGCAGGCCGTGCCACAGGGGGCACCAGCGCCCAGGCCCCCCGACCCCGGCAGACCACAGCCAGCCGAGCCGAAGGGACCCAGGGACAGCGCCCCCAGCAGCAGCCCAGACACAGCTCCCAGCGTGGAAGACCGGTCAAAGACACTTCACATCCCATGACACACCCATGCTCCAAGGTTCAAATGAGCATGAGATGATAATGGATCTCTTCAATTGTACATAATAAACTTCATTATCTTAGATCTGTCAGTTTGGAGACAGAGGAAACTGGTACAGCAGCAGAGCAATGTGCAGCTGTGGACACGGTCAGGAGAAAAATGTGTTGTTACTTCCTAAAACATCCCCACTGAAAAAGATGAATATCAGTGATCAGTCAGTTTATCAATCAGTCTGTGAAATCTGCGCTTTGTTTTCAAGTGTTTTCAACTAGGCTATTTATTTTGGAACCACATTTTCTCAGTCAGCTCAGTTGATCTATGGTGTATGCCAGTGTGCTCCTTTTTGTGTAGTCGCCTATTCAGTAGTTCAGATGATTATCTTAATTGTGAACATAATACAATATTTAAAAAAAGAATAATAAAAAAGATTACTGTTTCTACCTAACAGTAGCCTACACAAAGTTGAAGTTAATTTGACCAAGAGCAGATTAAAATGGTGCTCACACTATATACCAATAAATACATTATGCATGTTTAATATAGCACCCCATTTGCTTTATAAGCACTTTTCCTTTTGATTATTCAGTAAAATGGTGCTTCATATGGATATTCATTTGAGAAAAAAAGTTAATCCTTAATACTAGTTTCCAGCACTGCTGATGCATTAATGAGAAAAGAACATATTGTGATTGATCAGTCACCACCTCAGATATCAGACATCCTGATGCATCTAATTTCATTAACAGTGTATTTGATGATAGTTCCCTCACTGTGTGATGTAGTAGCACTGCTCATTTCCCCTCAGGTTTAACATTAATAGCCTAAAATTACATTTCATAAAAGTTTAATACATTCTCTAGATGTTGGTGTAGAGATACTCTATTTTTCATTTCACTCTGTGAGGAAGTGGGAAGTGTTTTTTTTTTTAATTTTATCTTATTCTCTCAAATTAAAATGACAGTCACTTGGAATTGTCTGTTTATAGTTTCTGATGTCAGTTTGAGAGCAAGTCATCCACAAAGGGAGGAAGTGTCTTTGTTCTCCACACAATCAGACATCAGAAGGTCATCGCATGAAATGACAGGACCAGAGAACAAACACACAAGCTGTAATCTTTTTACAACTCTAACGCTACATGATCACAAGTAGATAACAATCACATCTTCTTCCCATCACTCACGGCCTCGTGATCACATGATACGGTTCGAGCGAACAACATCAATCAAGTGATTTTCCACCCTTCATGAAGGCTCATTTGACTGATCGTGGGAGTAACACAATTAGCTGGTGAAATTAGTCAGGCCTTTCATATTCACTTTTCCCCCCCTTTTTTTTTTAAATTTTCATTACTGTAACTGTGTTTTGAAGTGGTTTATTCAGTTACGCCGTCTCCACGGAGGCTAGTGTGTCAGCAGGTCACAGATACTGATACCCCGGCAACCTATCGACTCTCTGCTTCAAGACAAACGATCAATAGAAATGGAGTGACAAACTAAACTCTATCCACTTCACCTCTGATGGATTGCTACAGAGTAATGAAGGGTCAGGGCCGTGCACCTTCACCGTAATGTTGCCAGTCTGTGGTGAAGAAACACAGAGAACACAAAGAGCGTGGAGGTAATCTTTCCTTCCGTTCTCTACCGTCAAGCTGTGGGACCTGAGATGCAACTCACCAAGTGTAAAGTGCCCTGCTGTGGCGACTGACAAGAACAAGAACACTACAAATCTTGGAAACGTTCACCTGACATTTTGTATCTTTTCATAATTTTGATTAAAGACACAACTAATGTTTTCACACCATCGCAGACTGGAACAGCTTCTTCTAAGAGGCAGTTGTCCTCCTAAGTAGCTTAGCTGTACAGTTGTCAAATTGCAGCAGACTTAACACTGCTGCACCTTCAGAGATTCTCATTCTCTGGGTACTGTATAAAAGTGATTATAAGTGAGATAAAAAATAAAAAAAAGTTACTTTGCTTTTCTTATGCACTGCAATATCACAGAAGTTCAAGGATAGGGAAGGTCAGTGTCTGTGAATCTCCTACTGAGGCTACCTGAACTGAATGTATATGGGATATTAATTCTCCATGGGAATAATGAGAGTGAGCAAAGGGATTTAGTGAGTCTTCTAGCAAAGTGCAGCCACAATAGACAACAGAACTACACAACTAGTCAGAAAGTGAAACATCAAATGACTGAATGTTAAAAGTGGTGGTTTTAATTGTATTATTTTTGAATAACCTTTACATTGAAAAATATATATAAACTGTATATTATAACCATCAAATATAAAACGGATAGCTACTTTCAAAATCTTAAGAATTTTTGCAGATGTAGTCACTGAAGCAAAGGCACAATCATGCATCAACCAATGTGTCTGTGGTTACTCTATATTTCACTTACCATTAGTTGCTCCCACGATGCAGCAGCTTTTCTCTTCACACTCTGTGACTTTCCAACCCCCGACTGTGGACTTAGTTCCTCCTGGTGATATGGATCTTTAAAGACAGGCCATGTCTGTGAGCATGATTCACATTTTGACAGCACTAAAATAATGAATGCAACCACAGAACACTGTCCCACTTCCCATTGCTTCCCTGTGCCGTCCCCTGCTTTAATGACTTTCAATCACTTCCATGTTGCAGTTCTGTTGCTAATTCTAACACATCCCAGTAACGTGTTTTGAATACAAAACATATGAAGTTTCCATTTTGGTCTGCTATTATTCCTTAAAGAGATCAATTGTTTACCAAGAGTCCAACAGAGTTGCTCCCCTAATGTTTGGTCCATGATAATATAGCATGTATTTATAACACAAGGAACTCCTCATCATGTTCCATCTTCTCAAACAAATGGACACAACTTAAATTTAGCAAATATTACTGAAGCAGGAGTGGTGGACTCTCTGGGGATTAATCCACATTTGTACAATTATGTAGTAGACTGTTTATGGATGTGGAATCAATTACAGCAACTGTTCATCATAATTGAAAGCACATTTTATGTATAAGAAATATACTAGAAGAGACAACATTTTTTAATTATTTATCGATTAGTATTATCAATCTCACAAACAGAGGCCATGACTTCTCCATTCAATAGGTTTCCAGTCTCTACTTCAAAAGAACACGGCAAGACAGCAGCCGAGTGGAACAAGATTTATTAACTCGACTACCACTGCAGAGTGAATGCAGTGTCTAATAATCATCAAAATGAAAGAAATAATAGAATGAGCTGCCTGATGAGTCGGTGATGGTGGGAGAGAACGTGTTATGAATATTTACAATTGGCTGTACACATAATGGCTCCCATGACTATCAAAGAGATTTGATGAGCGAATATTGTTAAGTTTTGACATCAGCCCCATCATGAGCTGACTGTTGAGGCTAGCCCACTGTGAACTGCTGGAGCTGGAGACCTATGGATGTGGTGCAGGTCGCCATGGTAGTTCTGAGTTGTCCTGTTAACACAGCGCTGCTGACGGTGTCTCGGCGGGTCAGCCAGCCTCGGTGGAGTTTGCCAGTAGATGTTCTGTCATGGTGGCTCTTGGTTTTGCTGTCAGCTTCTCTGCACGTGGTAGAAAATCACTCTAATGTACCTCTGCTGGTTGATTCAGTTGGATTTATTCCTGGCTTATAAAAACACAAGCTTGCAGAGACAATCATAGGAACAACAACAAGATGGCAAAGCTGCAGTGAAGAGCATAACTCAGTCAGGGCCTTGGGTATGGAACCATGATTAAGCACCACTAATAGGCATGGCTAAGAGCACAGAGCTGAAAGCTGAGCAGTTAGAAGTACTAGGGCACTTGGCAAACTAAACTCCGTGTGACCTAATCACAACAGTTCTTTTCCTGAGGGGCTGGCGCACATTTCCACGGAGTTACCCATGTTCTTCTCCGTTGCAATTGGGAAAGGAGAGTAACTTTCTGTGGAACATTTGAACCATTTAACCTCAGGTTTGCCCATTAACTTACACACCTGTCATCCAGCATGACCATGAAATACCAAATTAAACAACAAATACATCTAGTAATACTATTCAATACATCATTTACGAGATTGATTTTAAAGTTAAGTGGTTGGCTGATCAAAGATAATAATAAACATGTCCTAAGGCTTATAGTGATTAAATGTGAATTACACAACACTGCTTACATTATATTGATAATAATAAAAACATTATTGGTGTTTATAATGTATGTGTGAAGGATGCCAACAGGATGGTCACATGGAAGATATGACCCTGGAAGCTGTACGTTGTGGGCTATTTCAGACACCGTAGATGACCCAAACTCTGGGAAATGACTTATTACATGGAAAGATCACATGTGAAAGAACAGTAAGACATTTGATTTTATACCTTTCCTCAGATCTGTGTCTGTAAAGAGTGTCCTGCTGATCTCCACTCAGGATTCGAACGTGGTTTGTAGTTTATGAGGCAGAGGAAGAAACTCTCTAGTAAGTGTATTTGTGTGTGGGGCAAATAATTAAATATTCACTGTTGTGTTTGTGTTTGAGTAGTTTAAATGTTGTGATATGCGCCCTGTTTTGTTGTTTTGACTTTTGGCGCTGAGAGGCTGCCGTAATACGAATGTAGAGAGACAAACTGAAAAGTGAAAGTAAACATGGCAGAGTTTTGCCTAACGTTCAACGGTGTGTCCTCACTTTATTAACATAACATTCACACCATCACTGTCTTTCTGATATCACTTTTCCTACAAAGGTAACAGTCCACACATGTCACAAACTGGGGATTTGTTTAATTTCTCCAGTTTTCCATTTGCTGATCCTCTGGAGCTGACCTGGTGGAATGAAACGACCAATGACACCTGCTTGGTGTCATTGGTCGTTTCTCTTATCCTTCTTTCCAAATTCAGCAGATCGAAGATGGGTCAATTTTTGGTCCATTACTCTATACATTCTTACTTTGAATTTCATCAGTGGTTGGTGGCCGGTGCCAGACCTGGTATGTCTGCACTGTGGCTTTCTAGGCCTCGATGATATACACACTTTATGATGACGTTCTGGTAGGATGTTTGCTTATTCTAAAGTAATCTACCAACACAATAGTCTTCCAATCTTTAAGTCCACACAGAAGCGGAGCTCTCGGGACAAGTGGTGTTTTGAATAAAGCAGCAACTTCCATCTCAGCTGGTGGACTTTTCCATCTAGCCTCCATTTCTATCCCACTCAGCCTACTGAAAACTGTAATCACTGCTGTCACCGCTGCCCACTTACCCATACTGCATCTGTATATCTCGTTATCCTGCATTTTTTATTTTATTTGAATGCCTGTTGCCATGGCTTTGTCATGTCTGCTTTTGAGTACATACAGTATGAGACACATTATTGTGTCTTGTATTCCGCCTTTTTTGTTGTATCTCGTTGTCGTGTCCTTAAACTTTTTATTTTCTCCTCAATATCTTTTTGTTTATTTTGATCAACTGCCTGTCTTCACAAATAGTATTTTGACAGTTTGGTCATTAAATGGGTTTTAACTAAATGAAACAGCCTACGTGTCTCTTCCACAGGGACACTTAGAGCCTGCTTACAGCACTTTTACTGCAGTTTATCTGTGGCTAACAGCCTTGATTGGAAATCGATTAGAAGTATAATAATATCTTTACAGCTCAAAGGCCGTTCACAAAGAGGCACAACCACCACCTCAGAGTCAAAGTGAAATGACCCACCGTTTGGTTTATTAGCCTTTATTCACCAGTGTCATAGGCAGGCAGCATGAACAGCACAGAACAGTACTCTCCATCAGGATGAATACAACAATATTCAAGTCACAGTGCTAAGATTCTCTGTACACCAAGGCTCAGATCTATACAAACAACTGTAGTGTTTACACACCACATAACACGTCGGTAATATTCCCCTCAGAGAAATGTGAACTAATTGAAATGAGATATTTTATTCCTCTGAATGTTGCTTTAAGGGGATTTGAAAGGAAGATCTAAACAGGAATCAATAGCACAGTGGGCAAGAGATGCCCATCATTCATGTCTCCCACTGTCTGCGTCAATAACAAACGGTGAGAAAGCAAAGGAAGGCAAAGCAAAAAGAGGGAATTCACTCCACCTGCAGAAGACAGCAGCTGCAGGATACAGTAGCTCCCAGGGATCCTCTACTGCTCAAATATTAAAGGGGGGAAAAAAGCTCAGCTAATGTCTAAAACAAATGAGTTATTAATGATTCAGAACTGATGATTAATGACTAATAAGTTTCACTTAAGCACAAATGCAGCATTCTTCCATCGATGCCTTCAGTTGATCCACTCAGTTTGGGTCCCAGTGGCAGCAGGTCAGTGTGTTCCCTACTGTAGCTCATCCTGTGGGATCCTGAGGTGGTCCCAGGCCAGATGAGGTAGTCTTCTGTGTGTCCACTGTCCAGTTGGAAGTGCCTGGAAACCTGCACTAGAAGCTGGCTTAGATCAATCATCCATCTATCCATCTGTCCATCCATCCATTCATCCGTCCAAATCAATCTTTCTATGGCACTTTACATACACAGAGAGACAGGAGCATCCCCCGACACTGAAGAAACGCTGCAGACAGGGGAAACGAGCCAAAAAGAGGTGGGGGAGACAGACCTACAAGGCACAACTATGTACAACAGAAGGATGCGGTAATCAACATCTCCAAAAAACAATTGACTGATGCACACATCTCTGTTCTGTCAAAAGGACTTCCATTCGTCCCTACGACTGTTGATACTGAATTTGATGTAAGAGTGGATTTATTTAAGTTTTTTCGTAAAATTAAAAAGAAACAGTGGTCCTCACAAAAATCTACAAATCAGGACCAAACCCTCCACTATGACATTAGTACACCTTTCAAGCCAAAAAGCATGTTTTGTCCCATAGTGAATAATTCATCTATAAATACATACTGCAAACTTGTGGAGCAAGACGTTATGGTTGAATTCAGTAAGCCACATCTGCAAAAAAAAAACATGTAGAAGAGAAAGCATTAGATGATTTGGCGAAAGATTCTACCATAAAACCATCAGATAAGGGGGGATTTATTGTAGTTCAGGGCTATGATAACTACAAGGTAGAAATTATGAGCTGTCTCTCAGATATTATGTCTTTTATTCCATTAGTTGACTCTGCTGTTTGGGGTTGAGTCAGTCACCTTCTTTTGTCATTTCCTTTGCAAAGTTGGAGTATAAAGTTTAATGCTACAATTTGCTATTGTGTGTGGAAGGCTGCAGAGGCCAGACCTTGACACTGCACATGTTGGTTGATGAATGTATGTTATACAGTAGGTGATTCCAAGGAGACAGGGATAACTACTGTAAATGCCACTGAGCCTCAGTAAAGTCATGGTAAAGAAAAAGTGGTTCATTTAACATAATGGAGCTTTGTAATACACTACTGTATGTACTCAACAGATGGATTTTCTGCAGTTAAGAGGAACTTGGCAATAAGCTTGAATACAGAGTCAAAGTCAAGGATGAACTGTTTTATGACTGAAGATGACAAGGTTTCATGACGGTCAGTGTGTTGCTCCTCTATTAACAGACACAACTCAAGTATCAGGATGCAACTAGACAACTTTTATCAAACTCCTTCTGTTTACGTATACAACCTTCCTCTAGTCAGTGTGCCGCCGCCTGGCCATAACCAGCTATTACAGTCAAAGCACCTACTACTGTCTGCAGAGAGGGGTTACACTAAAACCAGTCTGAGGACTGACCTTACTGTTACTAACCCACATCACCTGTATTTCAATTTATCACCTCCTCCAAACGTCAAAGAACAAACCCAAAGACTTTTATTGTTGAAAGTTTACCTCACCATCACTCTGACAGTTCTTTAAATGACTGTGAATACAAATACATCGTCAGTGTCACAACATAGCATAGACCGCAGTTGAAGAGCTAAAGTCCTTGTTCAAATTAGCCGTCTGTCCTTGCTTTGCTCACAATGTGGAAATAAACATGAAGTCATCATGCTGTTTGGTGATATAACTTTCTGTGTGGTAACTTTGAGAGGAGTAAATCAGATCAGCTTGTTCAGATAGTGTAGCCGTGGCCAGAATGGCTGTGTATTGATTTGTTTTCTGTGAAAGTGGTCATGAGATGTGCATCCTCCAGAATGCTTTGTGTTTTTCTTTAATTTATTTAACTATAAAATTATATTTCTCATCAATTTTAGCTCCCCACACAGTTGTCTTAACGTTTCAAAGACAACAGTAGAGGCAACAGTAGCTTTACCCTCATTTGCAACAAAATGTATCTTACACAATGAGTCCAGACTTAAAGTTACACTCAGTGGATCCTATCAGTTTCATTGCATTATCTTATCTTATTTCTTAAATTTAATAGATTTTTTTTTTGTGTGTAAACGTTCACACTTTCTTTGGTCATAATTTACACTATTTACATTTTTAAGAATCTATTCAACTACTTGATCATCATCAGTTAGTTAATGATTTGTTCTGCCTGAAAGCTGTGTCCCCTCCCTGTAACAAAATGTAGCTTACACACACAATGAGTTCAAACTTAAAGGTACACTGGATGAATCCTACTGTATCAGTGTCATGTCTTATCTTATATATTTAGTTTTTTATGTGTGTAAACTTTCACACTTTATTTCTTCGGCCAAATGTTACACTACATTCACATTTTTAAGGCTCAGTTTAACTTCTGCCTCTTCATCAGTGAGTTAGTGATTTGTTCCGCCTAGAAGCTGTGTCCCCTCCCTGTAAAATGTCACAACCATGGGAGTGAACCCTGGTGATTTTGAAGGTCGAGCGCGGTGCGAGCAGCAGTTGGAGCAGCAGAACGGAACCGGCTGGCGCTCGAGCCTCCTGCGGGGAACAACACGCTGCATTTCCAAAGGACCGACAAACAATATAAGACCGAGGTTTGCCCCGCAGCCCTGATAGGCTACTTTGTTGCTGTGAACGCTTAACACCCCTAAGCACATACTAATCCGTGGTCGGTCCTTAAGCTCCTGCAGACAACACGGCGCGCACGCACGCACGCACACACACACACACACACACACACACACACATAGGGACCGTGCCAAAGTGGCTTTCTTTCTTTTTTTTTTCTTTACGCAGAACCATCCCTACGATCACGTCCGTGTGTCCAGTTCGCGTACAGGCGGTATGGTTGTGGCTGACCTGGAGGCAGCTTCCCTCCCATCCCACCCCACCCTACCCCCACCACTGCTTCTGCCCCCGGCTGGCTGCGTAATACTCCACGGAGTTTGTGCCATCTAGGTTTATCCGTCGCTCCATTGCAGTCAGTCTAGCGCAGAGACTTCGCACCGAGTGTCTCTATCCGCTCCCTCCCGGACCAACGTAGAACTCCTGTATTACTGGAAACAAGCGGAAAAAAAGAAACTTTCCTGTGGATCTACCATTTCATTTTTTTTTAATTTTTCCCCCCATCCGTCTTTGATTGGCGTTTAGGAGCCAAAAAGAAGGAACCCATTACAAGGACATATTGTGTTTTCACTGACAAGTAACTATAGGCTTACTGCACCGCGGGGAGATCACAGGAGAAAGCGGCTGCTCCATCTCTAAAAAACCCGCCTGGAAATACACAGAGAAGCCCACACACACCAGCGATCTAGTTATTTTTACTTGAAGGGGGGAAGCTACAGATATGCTGTGAAGCTCGTCGCCTCAGCTTGGCTCGCGGCAGAGAAACAGCGCAGGTTTCAGAGAATCTGCTGGTGGAGGAAAGAAAAAAGATTGTCAAGAAGAAAAAGAGGAAGGAGAGAGAGAGAGAGGAGTGCGGGAGAAGAAGCGATATGCGGCTGGGCAGGCAGCTGCTTTTGCAGTTCGTCCCCTGGAATTAGTGGCTGAATGGGAAGGGAGCGGCTGGAGCCTTGAACCGGGGAGCAGAAATACTGAACTCAGCCCGTGGTCGCACACAATGCAATGGATACTCGTCCGTCTCTGAAGGTAAGACACGACCTGAACTGGCTGATCCATGCAAGAGTTGAGACTGCCACGCAGTTAGGAGTTTATTATGCAGCTTTTTTTTCTCTAATGCATGTGTGGTTGTTGTTTGGGTTCCACTTCGCCTCCCGTTGGTCTGCAGATTGCAAATTCTAATGCACCGAAAAGCCAAACACTGTCTCTGAGGTTGACCAGCAAGAATCCACGAGCTGTGGATCTGAATTACCTATAAGGGAAGGCAGTGGGTTAATGGGATGAGGGATGGCTCACACCCCTGCACAATTACAGGTGCAGAAAGTGACCTGTGTAGTGGACCTTGCCACTTGCGACTTATGTGTTTTTTTTATTTTTCTTATTTACTTCTTATTTATTGTTTCACTGTTCTATGTGCTGGATAGACCCTGCGTTGTGCGGAAATCCAGAAAGCTGAAAGGGTGGGTAGTTGTGTCCGACGCATACTAATCCTGGGTGTGTGCGCGTTTGTGTGAGACTGGCTGCCCATGTGTGTGTTGTTTTTTTGTGTGTGTGAGTGTGTGAAAGAGAGAGGGGTGGGGGGAGATTAGCCTACTCTTTTCAAAATGTTCCCTTGTGATTACAGTTTGGATAAGACATTTATTAAACTCCCTTTACTAAGTTGCATGGGTGGACTGCTGTGCGTGCGTGTGTGTGTGTGACAGAGACAGGATTATATCGCCTATGTGCTGATTATTTTATCACGTCCTGAGAAAATGTAGCCGACTTTGTGTGTTTGTGTGTTTGTGTGTGCGTGTTTGGTTAAGGAATCGATGGCCGCCATGAGGTTCCGTGGGCAGCAGTGTAACGGCAGCACCCACTGTAACCATCACCCTCTTGTGGGATTACAAGCGGTACCATGGCACTTGTTCATAAGAAACCCCGGAGTGGTTAGTGGTCGGTTCAGCACCACGGACAGCGCACACATGTATGAAACTGCAGTAGGAGGGGACGTTTCTCATGCCACAACGGGGCTTTAATCGGCATTTGCATGGCTGTTATTCTAAAAAATCACACTGTGAAGGATTTGGCTTTACCACAGAAAAGCCATGTAGTTTACTAAATAGATTCAACTGTGTTTTATTCAGGGAAAACCAAACGATTCTGAGTGGAAATGATTCACTGTAAAGTATGTCCAAGCCTTACAAGGCATTGCTGTAGCCATGTCGTTTGTTTCTGTCAGCTCTCCAAGTTGCAGGGTGTGTGGAAAAACACAAAAAATATCTGTTTGTGTTTTTCATTATCGGTCTCCAACACAAAACACAAAAAGAATGCAGCAAATGTCTGATTATTCTATTCTCTGTGCACTTCCCTAAAGCAGCTTTGATTAATGTTTTATAATGGCAGTCTATCAGTGTGAGAGAGTTCATTCATAGTCTCCAACCCACAGAGAGACCGACATCACCTGAATCTACAGCTCCCCTCAGCTTTACACAGCGTTATAACGTGTTTCAGCTTGTTGTTTAACTTGTGGCACAGCTGGCAGCTGCTTCCAGAGCACAACCTCTGAAAACCCACTGAGCACTTCCTGCTCAGCAACAAACGGCAAACAGACACGGTCAGAGATGAGTCGGTGAAGGTGGCTGATCATTTAGCAGCTGGATTCCTGGACGTTTCCCCTTAAAAGTCGGTTGTGACCAAAGGCAGATTTGAAAAGGATGAATATCAGACTTGATTATGCTAGTTATGTGTTCATAACTTGTTAGCGCTGCCCCCAAGTGGCCACAAAACAACAAACCAAACAAGCAAAACCAACCTCTACTGCAGCTTTAAAGACCCTGAAGTTTTTCTTCTATGTAATCCAAATGGGTAGACAGTGTTTCATACAGTAAGTGCAGTGGTTATAACTGTCACCTCACAGCAGGAAGCTTTGGGGTCTGAACTCTGGGCTTTTCTCTGTGTTCCTGATGGTCCAGCCTCCACATATGTACTTTGGGTGTGACCCTGAGTGTTTCAGAGTGTGTGAGGATGTCAGATACACTGGTGATCTGTCTGCTCCCCATGACCCAACACAGATAAGTGGTATAGCTAATGGATGGATGGTGTTGAGCGGTGTGATGCCCACAGCCCTGGAGGAGCTGTCCAATGCTGTGTCTCAGTTCCAATACTTCCATACTTACACAAGCTATTTTAGTATGTAAGTGTTCACATTGACAAGTATGGTAAAACACTGTACGTAAGTACCTGGATGCTGCACTCATAACGGTCAAGAAGTTGGAATGATGGACACTTCCCACCCTCAGTGATCGCTGTCTTGGCTACGCAGTGGAATATCATGTAAATCAACATACCGGCAGCCCATAGTTTCTACCAGAAAGAGGAGCCAGCTGATGCAGTGGCGTCATTTCCACCTCGCATTTCATTTAAACAATTTTGTGTTCCCGGTTAAAAATGGCCGCTCTATTAAGACTCATCATAGTTTTCTTAATCAACTTAAAGGTATAATGTGTAGGAATTCCCCCCATCTCGGTGCGGTTGCATATCTGAACGTATTCTTGATGTTGCATTCACGTGAAATGGGGCAGACGTCAGACAGACAACAGACGCTGCATGTAACAGGATAAACAAGCGTCTATGTAAACAAGTGGTCCGCCAGCACGAGGCAAAACAATACAGGCCTGACAATATGTTGTCATGGTGATGTATTGTTTACCTGACCCACGTTTTACCGTCTTTCTCTCGTGGAGTAAAATGACATCCGGTTGGTTTGCCGACGGCCGTCTGCCTGACTGCACCTGAATGCAACATCAGTGCCTCCGTCCTTCCTCACACTACACAGTGGTGACAGTTTTAACAGCTCCGCTGAGTTTCTATGGTTACCTACGTTCACGCTGCCACTCAACGTAAAAAATGGTGATGCAACATGGCCGCCTCGGTTCGGTGCATCGCACACTTATGTATTTGAAACGACTTGTAACAACTCATTCTAAGGTACCAGAAAGTTTTCATTTGTATGCGGCTGTGATTTGACTTCAGTGAAATACGTATTTATGAAAGACATAATTTTGATTTTTGCTAATAAAAAGCTTTAAGCTCTTGTGAACATTAGACTACAGGTTTTTAATTTCTAATCTGTTATTTATGGCCTGTATGCCTCATTCATCTGAGCTAATGGCATCTGACAAATGAGGATGGCCTTGAGCCCAGTTTTTTACACCACTGTAACTGTAGTTTCCCATACATTTGTAATGGCCGGTCATTATTGAAGAGTGTACAAAAGTTGAATAAAAAGCACAAGTTGTGTGTATAATTTATTTTGTTTATTTCCTCTTTGTAGACAAAGTCATGGAATCTTAGGACAGTCTGATCACATTAACTACATTTTTCAGAGATAAAACTTTTAAACCGGTCAAATTCGACCGGAACATAACATTAGGGTTAGACAGGTGGCCCACACAAGCAAAAAAAAAAGTACAAGTAAGGAATTAATTGTCGCTAATTGAAACTACAAACAAAACAACCTGGTAGATGTTGACGGGCGACAGTAGTGGTCCAAAAAAGAAGAAGAAGTTGGCAACCGTTGTGATCGTTAGTAGACGGTATTCGATCTGAGATAACACTAACTGTTGAAATTCACACACTAAAGAGTAAGTACATAGTGTACACAGTATACTACATGGCAGTGTACTCAAGTATTCAAATTGAGACACAGCTCAAGTTTTAGAAAATAGCTCTGATGTCTTCAGGAACATGATAATGACGATTGGCTTGGTCTTAAGGGTCGAATGGGAAATACTTTGAGTTGCATTGTGGGAAATGTAGTGCCTTTTGTTTGTCTGCGTCAACGCGGTTCACTGTGGCTTCCAACTAGACAGTGATGTTATTCCAACCAAGAGATCAATGTCGATGTCGACTGTGTTCGTCAGATGTGTGGATATCACGAGCTATTATTGTCTGTCAGTGCTCGATGCCAAAACCACATTGGAGGGTTAATGCCTTCTGTCGAGTCTGCTCAGCGAAATTGATAGACCTGCTTTGACAGATGAGATAATTTACAGGTTTGGCAGATGGATGCTGAGGATGCACTGAGAAGTAGGCCACTTTTACCTTGGGGAGACGCCTGACATGCACAGAAGGCTCCCAGGGAATTTTTAGAAAGTTCTTGTTTTGCGAGGGAAATTATGCGAGAGAGGTGTGGAGTGTTTTATTTGACTCCACACAGCAATAATAGAAAAAGGGATCAATTCCTATTCGGTTCTGCTTCGCATAGAATAGCTTGGATGGAAGGCAGTTGTAGTTCCAAAACAATTGTGTGGAAAATAAGTCTGGGTTTTAGCCGCAAAACCCTCTGGTGTCTCCACGCAACTTTCATCTCCAAGTCTGCTGTGCGGAGAGAGAAACACTACCAGTTGGTTGCGTTCCAGTGGAATGTCCCTTATGGCTTCACTCACTCACCTTCACCAGCAGAATGGGCTGGAACACAGAGCACATAAACAAATAAATTCAAAACAGAAGCTAGGAGGAGCCGACACACAGGCCGTCAGATGCGTTTGATCTGCTGTAACTCGGTAGAACGCTTTATCGTGAAAGGAGCGCAGCTGCAGGGAACGCTCATGTGCTTCTTCACCTCCGATTGCCGTGCATCGGAGGGAGGCATTCCCCTGATGAATTTAATCGCTGCTCCCCGTTGTCATTGAGTTGGTCTTTAGTTTGCATTGATGCCCTTTGACTATACACCCCAGCTGCTGGAGTACTGCATATGTTGAGAAGTAAGTCCTACACTCAGAGATATCATCTACTTGGGTGTTGCTCGTATCTGTGGAGGAATGGGTGTCAAGGAAGGATAGTTTTGTTAAATATCTCTTTTCCCCCCTCTTATCCTTCTTAAAATCTGTTCAGAATGACAAAACACATACATCCAGAACACCCACTCACCCTCTGTACTGTACTGTACTGTATGTGATGAGTTGAAGCTATGAAAAGAGGTTGATTCACTTTGGTAAAGATCTCTTTTGTGCAAGTTAAACTGTGCATTTCTCAAGGTGCAAAATATATAAAAACATCATTGTTAATATACAAACACGAAGATGCACTCACAGGTCAATGGAGAGTCTGCAAAGACCCACAGTGTTCATGTTTTTGGCTCACATAGCCCATTAACTACATTGGTTTATGTATTATGTACAATATATGTATGTATGTGTTCATGAATTTATGTATGTCTGACCATCATATCGATGTTGACGATGCAGTAGGAAAGCCTTCTTTTGAGTATTAATATGTATTCCAGGTGGTTTATTCATGTACTGGTGAGGTGAGATTTACCTCGTTCCCACATTGTTGGACTAAGTTTAAAACATGTTTTTTTTTTTTCTCGAAGATACTGGCTTGGCTCTAGGTATGCTGATGTTGCTGATGGATGTTTCCATGATGTTGATTCAAATGTCCATTGTGTCAGATGGATGAAGCTTAATGACCTTTGGGTATTGACACTGGAGATAATTAAGCAAATGTTAGCAGCAAACTAACTGAAGCATTAGCACAACATTATACATGCTAGACATCATTATCTAACTTTCCACTGCCGAGCACCTGGTGCTGCCTTGCTCAGGCACATTTGGTGGATTTATACCACTCACTATGGTATAAACAATAGTGGCTCAAGTTTTGTCCATTCAGGACAGTTTCTATTCTCCATGCACATTGAAAGTAGGTAAAGTTGTGCCAGGAATCCCTCCTGCAACTGTGGGTGGTAAAAAGTTATAAACACACACACATCACTGTAGACTGTTGATTATCCAACTTTACCTGACAATAACCTTAAAATATTGACATTCTCATGTGTTTCTGAACTCTTTTCAGTCATATTTAAAGGAATAGTTAACCAAAAAATGAAATTCATTGTTGACTCACCCTCATGCTGATGAATACTCCGGAGTAGTTTTTTATTCATGCATCTTTATATGAGAGTAATAGCGCCTGACACAAACGTCCATAAAGCTACACAAAAACCCTGTAATATTCCTCCATGCTCCTTGTCCGCTCCAATAGTCCAGAGTTTACTCGAAATGACGTCATTTACAGTAGGGCATTTTTACAGCCTAAACAGTCCTGTATTGAATTTGCCTGGTGCGCGCTCTCGCATGATGCACGTGGACGTGACCAGACTTGCCTAAATGACGTTGTTTTTGAGTAAACTCTGGACTGTATCCCTTCAGGACACTTGGATTGCAGCGGACGAGGAGCATGGAGGAATATTAAATGGTTTTTGTGTAGTTTTATGGACGTTTTTGTGTCGGGCGCTATTACTCTCATATAAAGTTTTTGTTGGACTCCCGGGTCTCCAGATGCACTTTGAGGAATAAAAAACTACTCCGGAGTATTCATCAGCATGAAGGTGGGTCAACAATGACTGCATTTCATCTTTTGGTGAACTATTCCTTTAATACAAGCTGACATGAGTACTCATTATTTAAAAAACAAAACAAAGAGGTTACACACACGCTCACTGCTCCTTTGTCTTCGGGTAGCAGCGTAACCTTTTACAAAGAAGCATTTCAGCTGGTGTTAGTTGACCTTCCTCCACATCTCCTGCTTCAGACGACGGTCCAGACAGGAAGCACTTGACTCTGGGATGTGTCAGAGTGAGCTGCAGACTCAGAGGGCAGGGCCGGTGTGGGGGGAGTTTACATAGGCGACGGCTCCCTTCCTTTGTGAAACACTAGTCGGGGCATTAGGATGTCACTGCTGACTGACCAATATGAGCGTGAGGCCACAGACGGGAGCAGCTTTACATGCGTGAAACTGGAGACCAGCTCAAGTCAATGGCCAGATATTTTCTTGTTATGGAGCCCTGTGTGTGTCCGACAGTGTGTCTGAGTCATGACTCAAACTCTTGTTACTACCACCGAGCACTTTAAATACATTAGGAATAATTATTCCCTGAGTCAGATTACAAAGGCTAAATTCACCTTATGTTCTCCTTTATGCTTCATGTTCTCTCCTTTTGTTTGATTTCTGAATTCAATAGACCCATGAGCATTGAGAGCCGGTGTTCTAATTTCACTGTGACCCTGTTCTCCACTCCCACACGAATTCCCTGTTGTTGTTGTTGCTGCACTTTTGAAAACAGTGGCATTTAATGGCGAGATCATTCATCATAGTCAGCGATTCCAGCCCACTCAGCCTTACTGTATTTCAACAAACTTTCACAATTTAAAAGCCTCAGAGTCTGAGGCTTTTTTTCTCTGCTCACAGAGCATTCGGCACAGCTGATCGACTCCGAGTAAAGGCCAGTGGCTTTAAGTGTTTTACACTGCACAAAAATCTAATGTCAATGAAGGTACCTCAGATGACTTTTCTTCTTCCAGAGATGCTACAGTTTGTGTGAATATTGCATTATTTCCCCATGACATTGAAAAGTAAACATATATTCTCCTGCTGTGAATCCCAGCCATTCCCATAGTGTACTGATCTCCAGATCACACATCCTAAGTTGGCTCTGACCTGGCTCTCCGACATCAAACCCGTGGTGTAATGTACTCTCGCCTGTAGCAATTTTGGGCTCACAGGCTCATGGATCACAGGCTCCGGGGAGAGAGATGACATGTCCTCATGTCAGGCAGCTGCCAACCTGCTAACTAGCAGCGATTATCTCAGCTCCAGGACAGAGTTTGGTTGTTAGCCTAGAGGCAGAGGCTAACTTGTTTCCCATGGAAAAAAAACCCAGAGCTAACGATTCCACACCTTTAGTTCTGCTGACTTGCAGGCTACGTAGCTGTTCTGTGAACCCTCCACTGTTAGGGCTTCTCATCCTTGTTGGATTACTGAGTAACAAAGAGTACAAAGGCAGTGCTTTCACTATCCAGTCATATCACACACAAGTGTTGTTTTACTACACAGTATCACCTTTAAAGTCCATATCACACTTTGCTTATTCATGCATTCAGCGGTAACATCGTCATTCATTTAGGTTTGTGTTTGTGGCCACCTGTCAAATACTAATCCAATAATCACTCTCTCTTATGGCTTCTCTCTACCCCCGAGGTTAGATTTGTGGCTCTTTGATCTGCACAGTGTTCAGCTAGTCTCTAACTGAGTCGGATAAAATCAAATCATGATTTGATTTCAACTCTGCATCTTGTTTTTTTGGTGCTGAGCAGGCCATGCACAGTAGCTAGGCAAGGCAAGGCAATTTTATTTGTATAGCCCATTTTTACAAACAGTTTGTTTCAAAGGGCTTTACATGGCATCATAACAACATCCTCTGTCCTTGGACCCTCACATCCACTGAGGCTACAGAGGTTCAAACCTGCACATCCAGGTGTTAAATCTGTGTAGGTTCACACTGTCACATTGATATCTGACACGCTGTCATTATAAAGATCAAGATCAATCTCATCTTTAATTTGGGTCAGTTTTATATAGAATTATTAATCCCAGAGGTAAATTGAAGTGTTCGAGCATTATTTTTTGTGTGAAAAACACACACTCACAAACTAATTGTATTGGATTAGATTAAAAATGAATAAAGTATAAAATGAAACTTGAATAATAAAAGAGTGGAGAATGGTGGCTACTGTAAAACCAGGACTTTCATTCCTCTCACTAATATCTTTTGAATATTCAATGAAAGCGAGGGGGAAATCCTATTATGTACATATATATTTATATATTCTGCACAATGTAGTTCCATTCAGAGGCGGGTGATCAGAGACTCAATGTGCATCCTGTTTCTGCTCTGATTTTATTATGAAAATCCTGACAGGAAGTTGTGATCCCTTTATTTCCTGCCACTTCAAAGCTTATTTTGGATGTTTGATCTACTCTTCTCCCAGTGTTCACTAATTGTGTAACAACCAATCACACATCATTACTATTTGTGTGGACGGTGCTGCTGTGCTCTGTGTAAGCTTTTAGTTTAGATTAGAAAGTAAAGTCCCCACTGACCAACTGGCTCCAGCTCCTCCTGCTCCCTGCTCTGAGTGTAACTCCACCTTCTTGGACTGTTGGTTGTTGTTCTGCTCTGGTGGAGAAGTGCTACATTGGCAGCCATGCCAAAGTCACTGAGGCTGCAGAGCAGAACAACAACTGTAGATGCCAGCTGCAGTTAGCGGGCTAGCAGTGACTAGCAGCACAATGAGGTTGGTTAGCAGCAACCAAACATCTCAAGTTGCATGTTATCCATGGTGTTGTATAGCTCACTGGTTAGAGCAGCGCCCCATATACAGATATGCATTGTCTTGTTGCTGCATGTCATTCCCCCTCTCTCCGCCCCCCATTTTCTGTCGACCTCTACTGTCAAAAAGCCCCAAAATACTTAAAAAAACAAAAGTTACATATTATAGTGGAAAAAACCTTGCCCTATGGTAAGGAATGAGAATCAGCAATCCTATCAAGATTTGAAGATTTTATTACCAAATATAGGGTGCAGTCTTTCCATAAAGGTCTTAAAGGGATAGTTCAACATTTTGGCAAATTGGCCCATTGCCATAATCACTATAGTCATAGCAGTAGGTTTGTTACCTTTAATTGTCGGTGCAAGCTATTTTTAGAACGGCGGAGCAGAGCCGCGAGCTGCTCAGAACTACGCTACGGAGGCTAATGTGATTTCTTGGTTTCCTTCATTAAACTCAACAAATACACAATCCAACAACTCCACAACGCTCTGGTGGACAAGTTGTGAGCTGCACATTCACCACGCTATGAGATAATAACACAACGTTACCAGACAGAGTTGTTTTAGAGGGAAATTCATGTAAAACCGCTGATGTGCGTTGCCTTCAGGGACAGTTTTTCAGCAAGCAGTCTCTGTATTTACCTCGAAAACAACTCTGTGTGGTAACGTTGTGTTATTATCTCATAGCGTGGTGAATGCGCAGCTCACAACTTGTCCACCAGAGCGTTGTGGAGTTGTTGGATTGTGTATTTGATGAGTTTGATGAGGGAAACCAAGAAATCCCATTAGCCTCCATAGTGCAGCTCTGAGCAGCTCACGGCTCTGCTCTGCCGTTCTAAAAACAGCTTGCACTGACAAATAAAGGTAACAAACCTACTGCTATGACTACAGTGATTATGGCAATGGGCCAATTTGCCAAAATGTTGAACTATCCCTTTAAGAGTCTGGACACCCACTGATGGTAAGATGGGTTCTTTTATACAGTGATGGTCATCTGTACACAAGTTGAATGAAACGGTTCAACTTTCATCTAAAGTACAAAGTATGCTTACCTACTGTAGATTAGCCATTAGATTAACAATATTTGCCCAAATCAGTTCATACAGTTTGTTCAAACAGCACTCCTACAAAAACAGGACATCACCCAGATACAAAGAAATCGTTCTATAGATCATAAAAAAACTAGTTTTCACATATGACACAAATCATTTTAAAACATAGGTTTGTCCACAATATTAAGATAATCATGTCCCCCTCTAGTTCAGTCACTTCATACACTGTAGTCATTCATCCCACCAACTTGCACAGGCTTAAATAACTACACTTAGCATTTTCATATTTTGCATTAATATGAGAATTCAACAAACACACACTCTTGCAAACTGCTTCTCACACCAACTGTGAAGGGGGAAAACACAGCCACTGCTTAAGTTATCAATGAGCGCATGACAGCAGCTCTGTTAGAGCAGCTCCTCTTACTCACTGATGTGCAATGGGCCCCGAGCTTAGCAACAAAAAGTGTTTAGCTCCAGAGATCCAAAATGGAGAGCTCCTCGTGCCACAGCGGAGTGATAACATTCAGGCTCTGCTGGGGATGTTGCCACTGTGAAGCGGCTGTAATTTAGAGAGGGGTTGGAAAAGCTTATCTTCCTGAGCCCGTGAGCCAAATAAAGAAGTAGCGGGAGGGGGTGAAAACACAAGACGGAGGCCACGAGATACGCTCGTTGGCAAACACGGGTAAAAACCAGAGATGAAGGTTCTGTGGTCAAAAAAAGAGAGATCCGCCCCACTTATTATTCATGAAATTTTATGTTGAGACAGTGAGAATCACCCAAACTGGAACCAAAAGGTCAATTGGCACTACACGCAGGTGACTGTCTGTTCTGCTGCAGGGGTTCCTGCGGCGGCAAATGAAAAAGCTAGACAAGAAATGAGATATTCTGCTTGTCTTGCTGTGACAAAACTGTTTGGCTGACTGGATGTTATGTTCCGGCACAGTCAGGGCTGGAGCAAAGATAGCATGTCTGAGCCATATGCAAAAGAGACATTAACACATTTTGTTGCACAATCGGCGGCACGGCTACCAACAGGTAAAAATCACGAGGGGTAAAACTCAAAGTGTTCATTACAATTTGCTCTCAAGATTTTAGTACATGCTCTGTTGTAAATTGCAGTCATTAGGAGGAAACTGTCCCAATTCTGCTTTAAAGTTGAAGTTCCCTCTCAGCGGTGTCTCTGATAAATTGATAGCAGGTCTTTTAATCTCACTGTGCTCCTTTCGGGTCCTCCCAGATGATTGCTCTGTTGATGGGTTCTTTGTAAAGCACCGTCCTTGTCTCAGAGCCGCCCGTTTACATCTCTCATTCAGCGTAAGCTCACAGTATGCACGCTGTATTCCCTTGATGCCGCGTTGGAACATTAACCTTTTCTCTTGCTTGTTTATTATGGAATCAAGTGAGGTGAAATATGATAATATAGTGATTTTTCTCCCCCATATTTTTAACATTTTGAATCCCAGTAGCCACTGAAACGCATGCAGGTAGCATCAGAATGCTATGGTTTCTGGTGTCGGTCGTTTACTGCATCATTTCAGCACCGTGCCGCTGCATGTGGACCAGGCTGAGGCAGCACATCAGTCGGCGTTCGATCAGTCTAAAAGGGCACATGTCACTCCACTAGATATTGACTTCCACTGGCTACCTGTGGCCGCCCCGATCAAATTCAGGTCATTAAAGCTTGTGTTCAGAGGTTGGCTCAATCATACAGCCTCTACTGGACGCTGTGTTCCTCCAAAGATTATGGTCTGGTATGATCATCCCTGCACACAAGACAATGGCAAATGGACTTGCAATTATAATGCACTTTTCTAGTCATTAACCTCTTCACATGCACATTCATGCAGCGCTGCTTTCTACATAAAGGGGAGACTGGGGTAAGTTGAGCATGGGGGCAAGCTGGGCCACCCCTTGTTGCTAGGAAACCATAAGTAAAATTGAGAAAGTGAGTGGAGTAGATGGGGTCTGTGAAGGGAAGGACCACATGAGTAGTTTGGTTAGATATTTATGTCAAAAAGAACATTTTTCATTCTCAAAAGTGAATCACAATTGTGTTGACACCAAAAGAGAAAATTATAAATTTGTTTTGTACATAAATTGTGGTATCTATGAGCTACAACATGAGGTAGTAAACCCAGCATGAATGTGCACCATTTCAGCTGTGGTAGTAATAAAGTCATTATGGTAGTTGTGGGGTAAGTTGAGCCACTTGCCCCATACACTTAATGAGTGTGTTCTGGCTGTACTATATATGTCCAAATTATTAAATCAAGATTCTGCATTTATATGATTACAGTAAGCAAGTTCCTGTGAAGAGGCAGAGTTGTTTATGCTGAGCCAAGCTTTACTTTCAGACAGAAAGATGAAGGATTCTTCCCTTCATTCTGTTTGTGTGGATGCACAACATCCTGAAATACATGCAGATATAAGTTAGCAACAAAACTATAATTGCCTTGATGTAGTGACCCTAAATAATAAAAGTGGATCATCTGACCCCAGTCTCCCCTATTGTACATTATGTCTAACCATTCACACACCAATGTGACATTGGAGGCAATGTAGGTTTCAGTATCAGTACAGACATGACAGTACAACATGTGGACTGGAGGAGCCGAGTGTTAAACCACCAAATCTTCTCCTGAGCCACAACATCCTGAAATACTGATGCAGTCTCAGGCCAGACCTCTTTCTCACTTTCTATCTTAAAGAAGCTCTTGAAGACTCATCGGTTCTGAGGCCACTTCCTCCCCTAACACCTTTAGTGCCCTACATGTCTAACCAGCACTTAGTATGTACTTCAAATAGATGTAGTACTGCAGACAGTCTAAGTAACCACAGTTCAACCCTTAAAGGAGACATATTATGCCCCGTTTCCACAAATAAAATAGTTCCCAGGTGTCTTAAAGACATGTCTGTGACATGCTTTGGTCAAAATCCCCCAAGGATCAAACATCACAGCTGTTTTCATCCTCTTAAAACAGCCCTGTTCAGAACGGCTGGTTTCAGTGCCTGTCCCTTTAAATGCAAATGAACCACTGCTTGCCCCGCCCTGCCCCTTCTACTGGTACCAGGTAGGGGTTGGGTTATGCAAATTCGAAACCTAGTTACATCACTGGAAGACAACTGAGGGAACAGCTCATAAAACCACATGGATTTCAACCTAGGGAGCCTGAAAATTACAGATTTTGTTTGTCAATTCTCACATTTTAGGGGCCTGAAGGCAAAACAAACACCCAAATATTATAAAGAGCCTTCAAAAAGTGATATTTCCATAATATGTTCCCTTTAAACATGTTGCTCGGGTCCACTTTTACGTTTACTTCATCCCCAAAGCAAAGAATCAAAAACAAAATTTTGGACATTCACTTTGTATTTTCATCTAAAATCTAGTTTTCTGCTCGGTGAGTGTTTGGGTCTCACCGAGCTGATATCAGCGTTGGAGACTAATTGAGCTCTATTGTTGTGATTCCGCTGTCAGTGGAAGTAGCACTTCTTTTCTTGACCTTCAATTTGCCGCCTGTCTGGCGGGCTGGTAATTTCATAGTCAACATGTAACGGTGGGAGTCTTTTGGCAGTGACAGGGCTTTCAGTATGCAGCATGTTCACACGGCAGAAGTGACAGAATAAAATCTACTCAGAATGCATGCTAAATATGGTTGATGTTTGAGTGTTGATTGACACTGTTCTCCCATAATAACATTAAAATGAAGTGAGGGTGGTGGTGAGAGCTGCAGTATAGAATTCGCCATTTGACTGCTAAAAATGTTGAAGTGTGTCGATAGCTTTGCACAGCTACAGAAACAGCTATTATGTGGATACATTGTATACTGTATAGATTTGTGACACAGCTACAAACTGTGCAAAGGTCTTAGAAGCAATTTTCCATCAATTATTATATCATGACACCATTTATGAGAGGAGATACAGCTGAATTAAGACTGAAATAGAGTTTGGATTAATGCTTTGGTTTCATTATATATTTCTATTGTCATCCATTAACTGAAAAAAAACCCAAAATTTTTCTTTGGCTGTATATTTGTGGTGCAGTTTGTGTACAATACAACTTACCTCGAGAAGCTCTCTTTCTGTTTGGGGCTATTGTTGTCATGCTTGGCAACAATAGCTGGGCTCTGCTTCATCACAGCAAAGAGACCAGTGATGTGATGAGTTTACAGTGTATTTATTAATCACTTATCAAACCCTGTGAGTCAGATCTCACACCTCCTACCAGGTGTGACTTAGAGATGCCTGTATTGGTTCTTGCCGTGCTCTGGTTGTGCCATTAAAGATCCCATGTTATGTAAAGGTAGATGCATGTCTTTGATTATTAAAGCACTATTAAAGAAGGCTGTATTGAGACTGGACCAGTATGTGTCTGGTTTCTTGACCTGCAAGTTGTTATTGACACACAAAAGGGCTATTAGCTACAACTGGAGGATAATAGCAATTGTTTCCCCATGGAGGGACCTTTAAAATAAGACTTTTATTTTCTTGCTTTACTTTTTGTGGTGACAGAAATAAACCTTTTTTTTTACTTCCAGAATAACAAACCTAGTATACTAGTGTCTAACTGATAAATGACCTGAGAAATGTCCACAGTGCTTTCTTTCCAGACGACTCAGTGAAGTGTAGAAATGAATCAGGTGATAAAAAGTAAGACTTCCTTGACGGGCTGAGCCTTTAGTTTGTGGAATATGGGAATTATTGTGTTTCCCTGGTAAATCACGTTTCATTTAGTCTCATTTCTAAACAGTTATAATGTAAATTTGTGTTGACAAAATTCTGACATTAGTCCATATTGTTGTTGAAGCATAAACACAGTCATTTAGTCGGAACCCTTCCTTTTACCAGTAACTAAAAATGTGTTGCGCTGCATGGCCTGTATTCCACATGATTACATGCGATGGTGTGATTGTGCTGCAATTAGCAATTTGTAATAAGCTCCTGGCAAGCGTATCCAGGGATGCAGGGGGAAACTGCCAAAAGTGGGGAAAATTAGGTGAGAGTTTAAAGATGTAGCGCTGCGGGCCTCTGATGATCGTTTTGTGCATCTGCAAATTCCAACACAAAACAGCAGGTTTCACAGACACTGTGTAAAAAAAAAAAATAAAAAAAGTCAGCTCACAGCAGAAATCATGCGGTGCAGCCAGAGCTGACTGTGTGATAGTGAGCGCCCATGTGCCCCTGCTAATCCCATCTGATGAAGCAGCAGTTGTGCTCTGCCTCAGTCAGTGTGCGCTGTATGTAGTGATCACTGTTTTGAGATGTTGGGTTTAGTTCCCAACAGATCATGTGTCCAAAAAAACCCTAAAAAAAAACAAACTCAGTATCTTAGTATGATGTATTTTTCTATTTTTTTTCTGGTGAAATGAACACAAAAAAGCCACACAGCCTCAGGCATTGAGCCCATATAATTCCACAGCAGGCTATCCTTTTGATGTCAACAGCGGCAACAAAGCCTCAATTTGTAGTTTGTATGAAGTGGGTGCAAAGAAGTAAACAGCGACTCTCTCTCTCACACACAGACAAATACACATGCTGATGGAGACAATAATGCAAACGAGTTGATTTAACAAATACTCATCCCGTGCATATTTCACACTGATGAGTCTGAACTCTTCTTTTAATGCAGCAAATTAAGAGGTTATGTGTTACAGTGTGTTACAGCACTGACGTGTTGTGGCAACAGAAGGTCATGAGAGTCTAATTGTGGTGTTTCTGTAAACTCATGGTGCTAAGTGCTCAGCAGTGTGGTGTAGCATTTCCTAAAGGTGAGGTACGAAGTGAGAGAAGCTTTATTTGTGAGACACTTTTTAAGAAGAAAAGCAAACAGATGGAACAAACAAGATAAGCCAGACTAGGGTCTATAACATGGCTTCACTATAAAGACGGGGTTTAAGGGATTTCAAAGATTCAGCAAATCTGATGGGAGTGTTGGTTATAACACGGCAAAGGTGTGATCACCTTTTGTTTTGCACTTGGAGCAAAGGATGGATAAAAGTCTGAGATGTGAGGATCAGAGTGGTGGAAAGAGGAACAAGGGACTCAAAGGTGTAACTGGAGGTGAGGTTATGCAGAGCCTTGTTATCAACAGGATGTTGCAGTTTATTCTAAACTTTACAGGAAGCCATTAACAGGGTTGATGTGGGAGTGGGGTGGGGGCCCACTGTTCTGACACACGTCAGAATAGTGGCAACATAAATATAAGATGCTGAATGAAGACTACACAAGACACAGAATCCGGACATCAAAGAAAGAAAAAAAGGCAGAGAGGGAGCAGACTGGTAGCATTACCCAGGCTAGAAGCTTTCTAATGCTGGCATCAGGGCTTTTAAGCTCTTCATTCCCACACCAGGGTGCAGTGGAGAGGTTAAAAAAAAGCTCACTTATCCTTGACCCCGATGTAAGAAGACGTGAATTCAAAGAGAGAGAGAGCTGAAGTGTTGGGATGGTATAATATGAAAGGAATTTACAAGTTGAGAAGCCATTTAGGTTGAGACATTATAAGGAGAATAATGAAGGTTTTATACTCTATAACCTGTGCTGGTATTGGTGCTTTTTCTATTTCAAACTACAGAAGATCATGGTTATTTCTCAGAGCTATTCAAGTTGTTGAGGAATATACAGTATATCCAATAAACCTGTATGGCAGTGATACTGTATGACTTGCAAGCAGCTGAACAAATGACCCACGGTACAGTGTACAGTGAGAAGTAGAGTGGCTCAAGGACCAAACCCTGAGGGACTCCAGTCAGCAGCAGAGCTGAGGACACAGGATTGTTGATACAAACGTTAAATATGAGTCAAATATGAATAAAAGCACCTGAAAGCTCCAAGATCCATCTACAGACATGGACAAAATGGTTGGTATCCTTCTGTTAAATAAATAAATAAAACACAATTGTCACTGAAATAACTTGAAAGTAACAGAAGTAAAGGACCAACGCACATTCTCCCAGAAGCTTTGTGGACAGATGGACAGATGAAACTGGAGCTTTTTGGCAAGTCACATTGAGTTCATCGTACACAAATGCAAAAATGAAGCATACACAGAAAGGAACACTGGACCTACTGTGGAACATGGAACAGGCTCAGTTCTGTTCTGGTGCTGCTTTGCTGCACCTGGCACAGGGTGTCTTGAATATGTGCAGGGTGAAATGAAATCTCAAGACTATCAAAGCATTCTGGAACCAAATGTGCTGCCCAGTGTCAGAAAGACCAGTCCAGGTCGCAGGTCAGGGGTCCTCCAACGGGGTAATGATGCAGAACACACAGCACCTAAAAACACTCAAGAATGGCTAAGAACACATCATTGGACTGTTCTGAAGTGGCCTTCGATGAGCCCTGATCTAGATCTAGATCAGTCTGGAGAAGGACAACCTTCAAACCTGAGACAGCTGGACCAGTTTGCTCACGAGGAGGCGACAGGTGCAGAAGTCTCATTGAGTTACAGAAACCACCGGACTGCAGTGATTGGCTCAAAAGGTTGTGCAACAAAATATTAATTTAAGGGTACCATCATTTTTGTCTTTCATTAGTTTGATTTCTAAAATAATTGGCAACACTTTACAATAAGGGTCCCTTAATTAAATTAGTAAGTACATTATTAAGCATTAATTAACTGTTTACAGATATATTAAAAATCATTATTATGTATTACTTAGGATTAGGAAACACATTAATTAATTAGCCTATGAGTAAGCAGTTAATTAATGTTTACTACTCAAAGTTAGTTAATCAATTATTATGTAATAATAAAAGTTGAATAATGTAATTAGTAGTTAACACATTAGTTTATATATTAATGCTTAAAAATGTACTACAGTAACTAATGTTAATTAAGGGACCCTTATTGTAAAGTGTTACCAAATAATATTGTTAAACCACATTTCAAAAGCAATGTCTGATTTTTGTCAGTTCATTTTCACTTATTTTTTTGTCGGTTTCAAGTTATTTCATTTGCATTTGTGGGTTTTTCTTTCTTTAACTGAAGGATACCAACAACAGTTTTGTCCACGTCTGTATAGATTGAGTAGACCGGTTGGCTCTGAGAGATGATGATGTTAGAAAACAAAACAAAACAGGGAGGACAGATTTTAGGAGTTTGTTGTAAACTGTGTCAGAGGGACTGGAGGAGGGACACACATATGTGCGTCTGTGTTTAAAAGGATAGGCGCAAACAGACAGTAAATTAGGACAGCTGAGTGGGGCAGACGGTAAAACAGTCGGGGGGAAAATTGGATCTCAGACCATACTCTAGATCCTGCCAACGAAAAAATAAGTTTTCACAGTGGTTAGAAGATGAGTCAGGAACAGCAGCGGGACAGCCCTGCTATCTGGAGCGGGTCTGGTTCAGCTTAAACAACATATTCTTCATATGGAGGTGGCGAACTTCAGCTTTAGATTTTTCCTCCTCTGTTTGTTTCTTTGTTGTCTGGGGCTGCCATTGATCAAAGGGGGTTATTGATAACTGGGCCAATCCTGGAAGTGCGTGGTGCGGTGGATGATGTATTTGTGTGTTATTGCAGTAGGTAGAAGAGTGCAGGAGGAGGTAATAGCCTATACTTCTGATGCACCTGTAGTATTTAGCCCTCGGCTTCGCTGTCCTGATTGCATATTGTTCTTCTTGTCAGAATAAAAATATAGTGTCAACATCACAGAACCTAGAGATTTAGATGTGGTATATGTGCTGTGGCTTTGTCACTTTGTAGCCCTGAGCTGAGCTGAGATGAGGAGCGAGCTGCACAAGTCTGATAGCCTTACCTCTCCCTTGTTTGTTTTACCTTAAACTTGTCCTCAGCCCCAGTGACATCTCCTGAGTACATTTATCAGACTTCACACAGCTCCATCTAGAGACGAAAAAGGTTTCATACAACTTCTTCTTTTCTTTTTCTTTCCTCTCCACATATGCAGTAAACCCCCCTGATGCCTGGTATCAAGCTTTGATGAGGAAGATTTACATATGTTTCCCAGAACACCAGAAAATGTTCAATATGAGCTTTCATGATCTGCATCTATGTAAACTCTGAGTTTGGGTCCTTTTTGTGTGGTGGAGATTAGCAGAGAAACCACATATTTACCTATGGGATTCTGTTTTTTTTTCTTCTTTTTTTTGATTTGCCTTCACCTGCCCTCACCTGCCAAAATCAAACAGGCACCCCATGTAGATAAAGTCAGATCACCACAGCAGAGGGGCGGCTCTTAGACAAATGTGCAAAGAGTTAAAACTGAAAGGTATGTGATCAGAATTTTATGGGGGGCAACCGCCGTTCCGACGTCCCACCAGTCCGACATAGGCCTCTAATTGTCTAAATGGCAACACTTAATTTTCTATCAAGCATCCCATCATTCCAACAATCCTGCCTGTCCGACATTTCCTTTAATCGTGTATTTTTGGTCACCGGTTGGGTTTAGGTAATGATGAAAGGAGTTGGTTAAGTTTAGAGTTTGGCTGGAGACAGTCCCAGATGACACAGGCTTAGGATGGGTCAACAATAGCCCCGTAAACCAGCCTCTCTAAGTGCATTTCATTTCATTCCGAGGGAGAGTCTGGCCTCATCCCCATTCTAAGCGTTTGGACTGAAACCCTCAGAAGGCCTTAGAGCCAATCAACGTCGCCCGCTGTGATTGACACAGCACGTTGGCCAATCAGGGACCGACTGGTGCAAAGCCCCGTCACTACACCAACTTGCTGATTGGCTGAATGGGGTTGTCTGTCAACGCTACTACCAAAGATATTAAACCGTCTTTGCTACTACTCCCGCCCAGCTCCCGCCCAGCCCAGACGCTTAGAGGGGGGATGAGGCCAGACTCTCTGAGAAATGAAATGAAATGAAATGCATTTCCGCGAGAGGCTGGTTTACGAGGCTAGGTAGAACCTGGACAGGTCTCATATATGTGGCTCACAGGGTCACATTCCGCTACACAATTACAGCTTTACTCGCATTAACTCCACTCTTTTCCATTACAGCTGAGTACTTAATAGTACCTCCTCAGTGTGGGCGGGGTCATGGCTGCTACGGCCACACCTTCTTGCTTTCTATTTTCAATCCTCTCGTCGCTTGTCTGCTCATGGTGGATGGACCATGGTGTGGTTTTCCACACAGCAGCCGTTTAACTCAGGTGACAGAATAACAACAGTCTCAGTAAACAACGGTGGTCTCTGTTGCTGGTGTGTTTTTTAAAAAAGTAGCGGGTTTGATTCTTATGCCAGACGTGGCGCTCGTGACTATTGCAGTGATGACACTCCAATCAGTGCCCGGCAGTCAGTTGACGTCATAGTTTAGTATCACCTCAGCTCGCTTGGAAACTTGGCTGAGGTGATGCCAAAAAAAGTACCAGGTACCAGGTACTATCACTAGTGGAAACAGAGTAGAGTCAAGTCGAGCTGAGCAGTGTGAGTGGAAAAGGGCCAATTTAGGGACAAACAACCTCCCACACATACAAAGAGACAAACATTCACACCTGTGGACAATTTAGAGTTGTCAGTTAAGCCAGTGTGCATGTCTGTGGACTGAAGCTGAAGAACCAGAGAGAAGTCACACAGACACATGCAAACTCCACTCAGACAGGTCTATGGAGCCCAGGAGCTTCTTACTGCCCACCTCCTGCAATTCATTTTTACTTTCTCAAAAGGTTGTAAAACATTGTGTCAAAGTTACAGTCAGCCATTCTATTATTACCGGTGTAATCACAGCTCACAAAGCCAAGTTTGACTAATTCTGTCATTACTGGGACGATCATCTGGCACAGATATCGTAGCCTCAACTCTCCACTTCTTACTGTAGATTTAAAATGCTAATTGAATGAAGAGAGAGAATACTAACTTGACAACCCTTTCATTTGCAGGTAGTTAATGTGTAATAATGATCTAGTAATATGAAGAAAGTGCCAACAAATAAGAGCCAAGTAAAATCAGTGTAATGACATTTTTAATATAAGTTGCAGCTGTATAATTACTGGGAATTACTAGAAAAAACCTAAGCTGAGTTAAAAGGGTTGGTCTCTATGTTGGAATTAACTGTCACCGTAAGTACCATGGTCCACGTACAGTCTTAGACAGGTGGTTTTTCTGTAGAGGTTACCACTCACATTGATATACAGTCAGAACATGGTGATTAAATTATCACTGCAGATGCAGAAATGACCTGTCTCCTGCTTTAACCTCTATGTGAACCATATTACTACTACTGCTGTTATTAGTTTGCCATTCCTTCACATTGCAATATCATTTCTTTATAATCAACAGCTTGTAAATTGAATATCCTATATTATTCACTTTTCCAGTGTTTAAAATGTTTTGAATTGTTGATCCATAGAAGATGTATGCAAAATCATCTCGGTGTATTTTTTCATCTCTCTGGATCTCTAGTAACAACAGGTCATTGAGCCAATCAGAAGCAAGGAGGCTCTGAGTCTGTCCTCTGATTGGATGACTGTTCCTTCTGTGATTTGATGATTCATTCATTCATTTTCTATACTGCTTATCCTACACTAGGGTCATGTGTGAGCTGGATAGGCCTATTTCACGACTTCCGGGTTTAGGTACTTCCGGTTTCCGTTACAGGGTAAAACTACTTCCGGTCGCGGAAGCGCAATGACTGAATCCAAAAATAAAAGCTTCTGCTGCGTAAAATAATACATCCATGTGCGTACCTCAGTGTACAAATTCTAGACAAAAACAGCCGTACTTGCATTTCCACGAGTTTCCGAAAGAAAGACCCGAGAAAGAAGTGGGTTTTGGCTACTGCTAAAAAAACAAAAACAGCAAAGACCATTCTGGACCATTCATTTCCATGCTGGTTTTTCGAGCAGGGTAGGCTATACGAAGAGATGATGGAAAAGACTTTGTTTAGCTTGCTTTTGAACGGCAAAATATTAAAACTAAACCGTAGGCTACACTGGTTTACAACCATTACTGAATTACTGTATATCAATGTCAGTTCTCCAACAAAACCTCCTTGCTTCAAGGTTTTATTTGTCACTGTCCAAATGGAAGATTAGCGGCTAATCATTAGCCTACTGTAATAATGCCATACATAAAACATATTAAGCGGCAATATGTATTTAATCATCAAAGATGTTCACTCAAACCCACATTATTTGAAACAACCTTCAAACCACACACAGCCAGTACCACTACTAAGCATAAAGTCCGCTAGCTTAATGCTAACTAAGCATAACGTCCGCTAGCTTAATGCTAACTAAGCATAACGTCCGCTAGCTTAATGCTAACTAAGCATAACGTCCGCTAGCTTAATGCTAACGACGGGCTAACAAATTAGCATTCAGCAGCAACTGACAGTGATAGCAGTAAAGCTGCTAAAAGTCTTAATATACTTTTAATGCGAGAAAGTCGCCGTTAAATCCCCAGCCTGTTGTCAGTTTATCCAGATGTTGCCTGTTAGGAAATGTGCTTGTTTTGGGAGAAATGCAAAGGGAGCAGCGACCGGGGGCTATAGTCATATGCTCGTAGCTACATCCATGTAACTTTATCCACAGGTTTTTAGAGGTTTACCGCTGACTGGTTAAACTTTTTTTTAGGAGATTAATGTTAGTCTCACTGATGAAATCTTTTGTGGTGGTCGTATTAGTTTGTTTGAATGAAAAGTGTAGCCACTCTGTCAGTCGCTCTAGCTGCAGCTGACCGGACCGGATGTAGATTTACCCTGTATGACGTCACTTCAGAATCTTGTGAAATAGGCCTATCACAGCTAATTTGATTAATTAATTTAAAAAAAAGGCAGAATTCATCCGAACCGGGACCACCTCCTCAGGCCGCACTAGTTTTGGTGCGCATAAGAGTGCGATGGTGCTTTCACACTGACCCAAGCGGGACCAAATTTAGATTGACCTAACACTGCAGGTGTAAAAGCCTGGTGGGTCCAGGTCCACTGCTTTTTGTGACATCACAAAGTTACACTAACTGATGATGGCTTGTTTTGAAGCTGTGTGCATTCCCCTGTGGTCTGATCTGTTTGACATTGTCACAGTGTTAATGTACAGTAGAACCCAAACCTGCTTTGCAACCAAAAAAGCGTTATACTACACGGAACCTTTAAACGCAAAATACATTTCCTACATATCATTTTACTGCTCATTTAGCTTAGCTGTCATTATAGATTGAGTGATGATGCTCGTTTTGGCGGCGCTGAGACATCCTAAGAATGTGTTTGGATACGCCGCTATTCACTTAAAGCAGAAGTAAGCGATCCGGTCGTTTTGGCTAACTTATCGATGGAGTAAGCAGCAGAGCAGAGTGACTGACAGACCCGTGTTTCGGACCAAACACTCTATATAAGTGATTGCTGTCAGAAGATATAACTATTTAAGACTTAGATTAACACAAACATTCTGCTTACTTCTGCTTTAAATCATTTACCAACCAGTGGAGAAACCAGAGAGGGATGTCAAGAATGACATTTGGGGAACAACAGTGCCTCATACAAAGGCACCGACGGCTCATTGTGTGAGAATGATTGTCTGTGTGGTGACTCAGCAGTTATACACACACACACACACACACACACACACACACACACACACACACACACACCTGAGAATCAAGTGAGGAAATGTCAGATCAAGAAAAAGAGAAAAGCAACAAAGCGCTCGTTCTCGTCAGTTTATGGTTTGTGTGGTTGAGATCATCCATCATCCGGCTCATTTAGAATAACAGTTTCATCATATACCCATTTCATATGATTTTGTTTTGTTTTTTTTCTAAATGGCCTGGAGCACCATATTACTGAGCTCTCCTCCATGAAACAACCCTGTGAACTTACCAGGAGATAATCAGTGAACAATACCAGCCGGACCCACGCTGGGATCGACTGTGCCCACATGATTCAGAATCACTCAAAGGCAAATTATCCCAGAAAACTGTTGCTCCATTCTTCCGCTTGAATAAATTGCTTCTTCTCTTGCTAGCAACAATAGCTGTCTTGCTGACAGGGGCTTCGGCAAGAAAAAAAAAAAAAAGTGTCACTCAATGTTCCTTTCCCATCTATCATGCAGCTCATTGTGGGGAACAATTTTTCGCCTGCATGCTCCTTTCTGCATGGCGCTGCGTATGGCGCGGCCCCGTGGCGTCGGCTGCTTCTTGCAAACAAGGAACCCGCTGATCTCAGTCGGTCGAGAGCCGGTCCTCCGGTCTGTGTCGTCAGGCTGTCATCCACCGGTGATGCTGAAGAGTGTGCACAACTCGCAGCAGCGGCAGGAGCACAAGCAGAAAGAAAAAAAAAAGGATATCGGGTTATCAATTATAGCTCCTCTGCAGCATTTCTTTTGATGGTTTACACATTTTCAAACACGCCCGATAAAACAAAGAGAGCTTTACTGAGAAAGGTGGAAAAACAAAACTCATTCCTGTATTCTAAAGCAGGCATGAAGAAATAAATCAGAACCTAAAGCAGAATATCAGAGGTTTACCAGCTGCAGGGTTGGTTCTTTAATAAACAGAGCATGTTTTCTTGTCTTTGGAGGAGCCTTTTCAACGCCGCTAATGATGTCATCAGGGTTATTTATCTTGGTCTAGACTCTGAGACAAGAATACCTCACTGCCCTCTTTGTTTGAAGGTTTGGGTTTTGCTGTGGTCAGATGTGCGTCACTGCTGTGTGGTGAGAAGTGAAAGATCAGGAATTCAGCACAGCCAGATTATAAGAGGATATTAAGATATCCTGTGGCATAATGTTGCATTGCAAAATGGATGTGTGGATGCTAAAGACTTTGGCTGTGGCCAAAAAAATTCCCCAGTGCTTAGGAAGACTGCTAACTGAATGAAATGACCAAGGAGTGTCTAAGCAGCAGCCATGAAAAGAGCTGGAGGTTCAATACTTCCTTTCTTATCTCCTTTAGCCGGATACAGTGGATACACAAGGAAAGGAAAAATCCCACAATTCCCTGCCACAGCAACATTTAAAGCAACCCACCATCCCACATGTAGGAAAAAAGCGCCTGTTTTATGTTTGCAAAATGTATGGAAATCCTTGTTTGACTGATTGAACCCCACATCCAGAAATCTAGGTCAGGGTCCTTCAACATGGGGTCCACAGAGGTATTGCAGAGGGGTCACAATTTTTTTTTTTAAAGGAGACATATTATGCCCCCTTTTCCACAAATTAAAATAGTTCCCAGGTGTCTTAAAGACATGTCTGTGACATGCTTTGGTCAAAATACCCCAAGGATCAAACATCACAGCTCTTTTTTTATCCATTCAAAACAGCCCTGTTCAGAACGGCTGGTTTCAGTGCCTGTCCCTTTAAATGCAAATGAACCACTGCTTGCCCCGCCCCTTCTACTGGTACCAGGATTATGCAAATTCAAATCGTAGTTACATCACTGTCAGACAACCGAGGGAACAGCTCATAAAACCACATTGATTTCAAACTAGGGAGCCTGAACATTACAGATTTTTTTGTTAAATTTCATATTTTGGAGGCCAGAAGACAAGACAAACACCCAAATATATGTTAATGAGCCTTCAAGAAGTGATATTTTCATAATATGTCCCCTTTAAATATTTTTTCCTTTTCACATTTACATTTAAAAAACCCCATCAATTTGAATAGCTTGTACAGTAGCATGATTATCATGCAGTTAACGGACATTGTTGATATGGCATTGGTATCAGGTGTGTTCATAAATGGCATGGGCACGGCCCCCTACTGACTGTACACTCTATACATGGCACTAGGCCCAGTTTATACTTCTCCTTCTCTTCATCAGTTTGGGGTAGCCTGTTTTATAGCAAATCTTCCCACTTTCATCTCATGAAGAACAGCCATGTTGAGCCAATGAAAGCCTGTCCTCCTGTAGAATTCACTAAAATCTATTTTCTTTTATTTAACCAGTGTATGCATATATTTGAATTGATCATGGGCCAGATGGAAAAAAGGTGTTTTGTCTAGTTATACCAGAATTATAATTTAGCTTTGCTGTACTCAGGACCTGACAGCGGTCAGTCCAATCAGAACAAACCTCATATCCATACATGGGGTTTTAAGTGTTTCTGTGTCTAATCAGCTTTCTATGCTGGTTTTATAAGCTTTTAGCGGGAAAACACCTTCTACCTTCTTTCACCCATGAGGAATGTATCATTTCAGTGGCAGCAAAACACTCCAAACCGACCATCAGGATCTCATGTAGTCATCTTCACCTTTCTGCACCGCTTCCTGGAAGAGATGACGCGTGTAGAATAGAATAAAAAAAATTTGAAAATCACTTTTCACAGTATTTACAGTCAATTGACTCACTCCACGGACAAAGCAGCATTTTGTATTTCCTTAGCTCGACATCCAACCTGACAAATAGAATTTCTTCTACCTCATTCTTACAATTAAAACATTGCTTGTACCCTGATAAAAGTCATGAAGCTGAAGCATGTTTGTCAAACAACAAAGCTACTTTGTATTCCAGAAATGTGACTGGAGTTCTGACCTCAAACAGCCTCAAGTGCACACGTACGGTACGACTGCACTGCTGCTTTCACAGCTATAGTGAGAACTGTGGTCACCACCTCTCACACACTGCCTCTCTTTCTCTCTCTTGTCCACAATGCCCTCAAGCTCGGGTGATTAGTCGCTGTAATTAATGACATTGACACTAAAAAATGCATCAACATCAATAATCGAACACACGCGCACAGACACACACACACACACACACACACACACACACACACAGAGCGAACAGCAGAGCAGAGAAGCTGTGGTGGATACAGAGCCAGGTGAGGGGAAGATAAGAAGTAAAAGGCGAGTAAGTACTTTATCAAACCACGTGTTCAGGCATTTAGAGAATCAATATTTCCAACTGTTTTGTCCTCTGTCTCCCAGCATGCCTCACACAACCACAGAACACCAGTTCAGTTACCAGCAAATTGTTGCAAGAAGCTGAAAACAAAGCTGTGTATTGTCTGACTGATTCTCTTTTTTGTTCGTTTGCCCTGATATCTTAAAAATGTGGAAGGTAGATGCAAACTGTGAGTGTTTATTTTCATTATTAATTCATCTCTCTGGTTTGTCTGAGCCAAATACAATTATATAGTTATGACGGGTAATAGCAATGAACTGGACCAAGATATAGCTGGTTAGTGGCTGACAATTCATCTCTTTCCACATAAGTGGGTTCAAAGTTATATTTACTTTTATTATTATAGGTGACCTGATCCAGCAAAATGAGTCACAGTGATCCAAATTTCAAAATTGAGATTTTGGTATCAATGGAAAGAGGGGAAAGTAAGCTTTAAAATGATACTCTATAGTCAAAGTCATACATCAACTGGTTTTCAAGATATGGCCATTTTAATTATGGTCTTCCACTCTCTTCTTCCAGTTGAAAACCTGAGAAAATTGCGTTCAAACAATTTTGAACATCTCTGGTTTAAAGCTTCCATGACAATTCAGATGCCGTTCACAGCTCGTCTCTATCATAAATGGTCAAAGTTATTTAATGTTGTGCTCGTCCTTAGAGGGTTAAAAATTGCAAGTCACATATTATTTATTATTATTATATTATTTATTTATTTTAACCAGCAGGATTAAATGTGGAAAACACCACACTTGCCCTGCTCCCTCATCAGCTCCACTGCAGTGGAACCGCCAGCAGGCCATACAGACGAGCCTCCATAGGATCCTGTATGTGTGAATGTAATCAGTGGGGTCTGTGTGTCAGTGAAACAACCTTGACTAAACAAAGGTTAAAAAAAACAACTAACCGGAGCTTTGTGAAAATAATAAAGTAAAGCGCATGCACTTACATAAATGTAGCGACTGTTCCCGGCTGCCTGAATCATATTTCCAGACACAGTCATTGCTGGAGGAAATTACAGCCTATATTGCTTTTATGGAAAGCTTTAGTGGGGGTGATAAAAATCGTTCAGAGAGCTTTTCTTTTTTCAGGGGGGCTACAACAATCCCCCATGTCGCTGTGCTGTGCTGTAAGCGGGGAGCAGAAACTCTGACGGCGTCACGGACGTCGGCGACATGCGTGAAGATCCCTGAGCAGTAAATCTTTAAGGCCTTAGCCGGTTACCGCCGCTGCTTCGTTCTCCTGACGAGGATGGTGAAGAGAGCTGTTGTTGACTCCCGACAGACACACACAGCATCTTTGTGCCCGGGCCTGAATTGAGCTGTGGTGGTTTGGTGTTGAGACGGGGCTGATGTCCAGCTCAGCTCAATGGCTCCCTTCTCTCAGAGACTCCCCCCCAGCGGCCGCTATGACACCCTGTTAATGCGCTTAATGCCCCTGGCATTTATGAATGGTTCCAATGACATTTTAGACGGCATCGCAAGTGTGTCATTATGTTTATTCACTCGCTGAAATGTTTTGTTGCGGGGGGTAAGAAGGGGGAGTAAAAAGGCCTTTTAAAGGTTAGAGTTCCAGTCATCCCGCCGTACAGCGGCACAATGGCGAGGTGGTATTTTCACAGCTGTTGTAGGCGGATGAGACGCCGTATATTTTAATGGAGAATTACCACCTTAGAGCTGGATGTGAAACTTCATTATCAGTTATTGTACTGAGAATGACATCAGCTTGTAACAGGGCCGTTGCTAGGAATTCTGGGCCCCCTGAAAGAATACTGAAGTGGGCCCCTGACTTTTCCACTTTTTTTCTTAGACTACGTATGCATTTTTTTTTATTTAGCCTACTTTGTTTTGATGCTAAAGCAGCATTACTATGAGTATTAGTCAGGGTCTAAGCAGAATAATTCAGTCATACAAAGATTAGACTACTGGGGTTTTTATGGGCCCCACTGGGCGCTGGGCCCCTAGAGTTATCACCACCTTTCTCCTCTATACAACGGCCCTGGCTTGTAACAAGCTGCCTCACCGTGACACCAGTCCACGCCCGCTCACGTCACCGGTCCGGTTGCAGGGCAACGAGAGGTTTATTAGACACGTTATTGTCATGGTGGCGCCGACACCCGGTGTGGAGAGACAGCGAGAAGAAGTCACTGACCACATTTAGGACCACAGACCAGATCGAGGCAGTTACTCAAGTTCTCCTCGCCACCTCAGAGACCCATGAGGAGGACGCCACCGACAGACGAGACCCGACCGACTGAGCTTTTATTCAAACCACTCTATGACTATGAATTTGGCAGCGGTTGTGTGTTTTGCTTTGTGACTATGATTGTTATATTTCTCTTGTGACTGGTTTTGCCCAAGAGGACTGATGGATGCAAGTTTTCTTTTGAGTTATGAGCTGAACTGAGAAAGGACTCGCATTAAAAGTGGAGTTATTGATTGAAAGTTTTCCTCATTTGAAAACATTTGTTTTGGGCTGTCTGATGATTTGGAGTATACATCCTTGGTGGGGGAATTTAAAGAGGAACTATGCTACATTCTCACTTTAATTAAACAGCTTCAGGGTTATACTGCTGGTTAAATAAATGACTTGTAACCAGTTCCATGGAGAATGGAGGCCCTCTGCCTTCCACCTCTCCTTCCTGAAAACCAACCTTGTAAGATCGGGCACCGCATCACAAACACGCCCAATAATCCGTAACCTCTAGTTTATGACAGATAAGACTAGACAAATATACAGGTGGTAACGTTATATATAACGTTATCCACCGATTGCTTTTTCTCAGTGTGTGTACTACCTGACTGTCGTTTTGTCAAGACTAAGCCCATGAGTGGCACCCGGGCCCCGGCATCAGAAAAACTAAACTAAAGAAAAATCTTACCACACACACACAATCTGTCACAAGCTGATGTGACCAGGCAGAAAATCAGTTCTGGTATTATCTTCATAAAACCTGCTATGAGGCAGGTTTTTTTTCTTCTTCTCACATTCAAGTGAACAGGAGCAGAAACAAATAGAGGCCACACATCTCCTCCGAACTCCGATGAGCAGTCAGATTGTGATTAGAAGTCAAATGAGTTTTCACAGGGGCAAAATTAGCTCAATTACCTGCATTAATGGAACTTAGTGGCGGCGCTGGAGATGGATTAAAGATGGCCTTTGGCAGATGCACGGCAAATTACCGCTTTCAAGGGTAGCGCCTAAAGTGAGGATCGCTTTGTGCTGTTTGAATAGATACGGAGAGGGAAAAATTGCGAGATAATTATTACAGTGAGTGTGCAAGAGCCTCTAATAGTAAATATACATCAGAAAATGTTCAGTACAATTACTGCCTGAAATGAAGGCATGAATCATCCTCAGATAATCTTCTTGATTTATAAAGGGTCTCACTATGTAGCTATAGCTATATGTTCAGATCCAACATCAACAGGGTGAAAAAATATGTTTTGATCACCTTGTTGATGTGGAGTAGATAAAACCTGTGATAGCCTATCAAAGGATTATTGATTATTGGAAGAAAAAAAAGTTATTTAATTTACTACCTTATAATCATCAATCAGCCATTTATGTATTGCTAGAAGACAAATACTAATAGTGTTTATGGCTGCAGCATCATGGTATTCAGCAGATGTACAGTTGTGTGTCATCAGCAGAACTAACAACCAATGTGAAAGTTTTTTTTAACATTGATGAGGATTGGTTATGGTCAATTAGGAAGGTCTCAGAGGACAGAGCTGATGCCTTATTTTCATCAGAGTTGAGTCTGGGTGTCAACAACATTATCTTTTGAAGTATTTTACAGATGAATGGAAGCTTGATGACCATAGCTGATCAGAGCACGGCGGACTGGCTTGGCGTTCTTTAATCAAGGTTTTCAGCAGCTGTTTGGGAAGATGACAGTTTGAAGAGGTGTCATTTTAATGTTCAGAACATGAAACACTGTCACACACCTGAGAAAATTTGCTGCAGCCACGACGTGGCACATGAAACAACACATGAGGACGAGTTCCTCAGTAACAGCCCAACAATTGTATTTTTATGTATGTAGTCCAAAAACAGTCCAAAAACATACCAGTAGGTTGATGGTGACTCCAAATTGTCAGTAGTGTGTGAATTAATGTGTGTGTGTGTTATTTGGCTCTAGGGTTACAAAGGGGCGGACAATTTCCAGTAAATTTCCGGTAAATTTCCAGAAACTTTCCATGGGAAGTTAAGCTGGGGAATTTTGGAAATATTCCAAATTGGAGACTTTCCATGGGAATTATTGGGAATTAACTGGAAATTGGGGGTATTTTAAACAAACTGTATCATATCCAAACATGAATGTAAATATGTTGTTTTGTCCATGCAAAATAATACAATTAAAAAACATGACATTTCAACAGATTTATTTGTGAGTAGAACTTGTGAGAATCAAGTTTTAATTATCGTATGAACAATCAATTATTTTACTAAACAACAAAATATGACTGTTGAATTGTTAAAATGTTCCCATTTATTCCCATATATTCCCGTTAATTCCCATGGAAAGTTTCCAACTTTGAAAATTCCCAGAATTTTGCAACCCTATTTGTCTCTATGTGTGTTCCTGTGATAGACTGCTGACCTATCCAGAGTTGGCTCCACTGTATATATAAGCAGCAGTATAGACAATGGATGGATGGAATATAAATAGTAATATTAGTAAAAACCACAGCTATTCTTCTTTCGCTCTACTTGTTCACTAACAATTCCCAGCACATCCAGTACCAGCACCCTGGGAGTGAATCATTTTCTTTCCACCTGATCTTTTTCTGCTGTGACATGTCAAAACGTCTGCAGCGGAAACTCAACTGCCTCTTTGGTTGAGTAGTTTGATTGTAACCCACCAAAGCCACTTAACTTTAAAGATCACACTGCAGTAACTCTGACTTCTCTGCTCTGAAAGATTTCGGCAGAACCTGAATGATTCAGGCAGCTGGACAATAGCTGTGAAACACGTCAGTGGTTAGAGAAATGTATTTTGTCAGACTTGTTGTTGAAGCTGTTGTTAGGGAGGCTGGCAGTAATCAGGGCAGTTCAGCCTAATAATACCTTCTACTCAACACTGTTTTCCTGCTGTAGACAAAAAGACATCAGAATATCATCTCTGTGAGTTTACAGTAATGTGGATTTTCATTTAAACTACCTTATCATCATATCAATGTACTATTCTATTCTAAACTATATTATAAACTCCTCTTAATCTGTGGAGAATCTTTGATTTTTTTTTTGTTTGTTTTGTGCCAGGAGTTAATTTCTTTCTGAATGGGCCAATAAAATGCCTTTGATCGGTTGGGTGTTAACGTGTGGGACCATGAAAGGATAAGAGAGAGATCAAAAAAGCACAAGGCCAAATCTCTTCAAAGGAGTTTGTATGATTAAATCATTTTAAATGTAGTACTACTGTAATCTCAGCAAAAAAATAAAATAAAATCTCACACAGATAAATTCCCTCTAGCCAGAAACTGGTGTTGGATCTTTTAATTGATGGCAGGTATCAGTTTCTTTGTCATGGTGGAGATAGTGAGATGACACTACGCAATAAAGTGTTGACTTATAAAATGTGTAAAAGTAGCAGAAATGGAGAAAATCGATGGAATTAGTGAAATGGCTGCAATTACAGGTTGACAGCAATATCTGTAAAATTTGCAAACGTTAGCCACCGTGCCCCAAACCAAATCAGCACAAAGCCCAGAGTGGCTTTGTTTCGCTGCTTACGAGGCAAACACTTCATCATCTGGATTCAAATGACATCGACCAGATTAGCTGCTTCCACTGTAACTGGCTGCGTCTACATCCACAGCAGCAGCCCTGTCACACAGATTGTACATGTTCATGTATCAACAGTTTCAATTAAAAGTCTCCAAAGATTTTACAGTGTTGTTACCTTGTGCATCCAGACGCAACGAACATTCATATTTCAGTGGTGATTGTTATTGGCACAGGCAGACCCTCCCCACTGTGTCAGAGCAAGTACACAGCAAACAAATGTACATACAGAATAATATGCAAATACATGGCTAAGAACAGTGGAAGAACTTAAAGGGGAATTGCCGTTTCTTTTTTTTCTTTTTTTACAATCTGGACCTTATTTCTAGCATAAAATACAATCTTTTACTCGACCAGATAACTTTGGTGTCCTTCCAACAAAATTAGCTCCAGCCGAGAGCCGTGTATATCCATATAATGTGAGTCTACAGGGCAGCGCAATGCAGCCTCTAAATAACACATTATCTGCAGAGAAACTCGTTAATTTTACCAATATTTTGTTATAATAAACTAGTGCTATTCCCCTCTGAGTCCGGGGTTAGCTGTTATCAACATCTGGGGTCTGTAGGTTGGCCTACTGACCTCTGACCTGGATGATGTCATCTCCGACCGCTGCCCGGCTCATTCTGATAATAACCATTCTGCTTCGGCATTCAGGTCCATTTTTAATGCAACTAGCCTGAGTTTAAGTGAGTCCAGGTTGTGGAGAGGAAGCCTGTGGAAGCTGAACTTCATCCAGCTGCTCATTTTGTTCTGACACACAGAAACACGCAGAAACAAACCGTAGCATTAGCAGTAGCAACTTTAAGGCGCGGCTCTCAGAGATGACATCATCCAGGTCAGAGGTCAGTAGGTCAACCTACAGACCCCGGATGTTGATAACAGCTAACCCCGGACTCAGAGGGGAATAGCACTAGCGTATCAGAACTAAATATTGCTGAAATGAACGAGTTTCGCGGCAGATAATGTGTTATTTAGAGGCTGCCTGTACACTCGCATTATATGGACTCGTAATGACACCAAAGTTATCTGGGTGAGTAAACGATTGTCTTTTATGCTAGAAATAAGGTCCAGATTATAAAAATGGCAATTCCCCCTTAAATACTGTTATATAGATGTGATTTTTCCAGAGTCTCAATGCCGACGTTACAGGACAGTCACAAAGCCGCTGAGGCTGAGGGATGCACAGTGGCTGAAATTAAAAGAAAATGGTTTGACATGATAATGGAACCAAAAAATAAAAAAAAATCCACTGTCTGAACAATGACAACCTGACGAGCGGTGACAACCGTCGAGGGAACTGGAGGAGATGACAGTCTCGCAGGTAGAACTATGAATTCAAGAAATAATTGGAGAGGTGGAAGTGACAGGTGTCCAGTCAGATGCTTCACTTGACGGCAATGCCTCGATTCTGAAGCTGCAGTCACAGACATCCACAGACAGGGACGTCAGGAACTCCACCCCCACCACCCCCCTCCTGCCAGCGACGCATTCACACACAAACCGATTGTTAAAGTTACATTTTGGACAGATGAAGATCCAACAACTAAACGGGGATCAGTTTTCCATGCATCAAATCACAGAACACAGGTGTTATCCAGTGGCCAATGCTCCCCCAACTTCCCAAGCTAACGTCATACCTACCTCTTAGTATCCACACAATCTTATATATATTTATAATTACCCTAAAATGTATGTGTCCCTCAAATTTAAACCCTAATAAGAAAGAATGATGACTTGTGTGCTGTTAAATACTCAAAATCGTCTGTTATATGAAAAAAAAGATCAAAATTAAGAAAAAAAGACATCTTGACAGAAAGAAACAATTGCCGTATATGGTTTCCTGCTTCAGCCTCATTATGAGAACACTGTGTCTAATATCCACAGTGTGGCAGGAGGACAGGGCTGGAGGTCTGCCAGGTCACTACAAGAAGCACAGTGACCCCACCCTTAACGGTATGTTTGATACTGATGCCACTGCTATTTATAACTGACTGCTCTGTCCGGGAACACAAAAATAAGAATAACCCTACCTTATGGATTCATTTTTATTGCGCGACAAGCAGTCACTGTTCCCAGTGCTCAGATGAGAGGCTGTATGCAAATTATACAGGGAGGAGACAGGAAGGAGGAAGAACATTTAAATACAAGAGTCATACCCCCAATTCCAATCCGCCCCCTAAAGACTCAAGCCCTGAACCCTCACTGACTAAAGTGACGTCAGCTCTAAGTGACAGAGTGTGAGAGTCTGTGAGGGTCCAGATGCTGTAAACATGAATGGAACAGCACTTACACACTCTCACCACACGTTACCTTGACAACAAAATGTTTTTAACTCCACCCTTGGACCGATAAATTTACTGTACTTTCAATACGCACAAGGTGTGAGAGGGAGGCGAACTCAAAACAAAATATTCCTGGATCAGATCTGATCAAATCATCATCAATAATCACAAACTGCACGTTAATACTGACAGGAAACTTCTTCTTTTCTTTTTATTTATTCCTTTTTTTTTGGCTCCTGTCCATTAACAATAAAGAGACTGGCGGAGCTCTCTCTGACTACTTGTGTTAATTTCTTTTTTTTTTAACACTTGCGTTCCGACGGCACCCCATGTGTTATGGTTTGACTTCACAACGCTATGAACTGTGGGTAATTCCCCTACCCAAAGTCAGCATCGGTGCTGACTTACGGTAAGGAGGGGGGGGGGGGGCAGTAAGGGCTCATTCACTGACTCACTGACTTGATGATCTGACAGTGGAACAGCCCTCACACACTCACGGACTTCCCGTGAACGCGCCTCTAAGTCAGTGAGTGCGTGAGGGGTCGGATTGGAATTGGGCCTTAATGTGGGACATGAAACTATTTATGTTAAAGCAGATATCAGCTTCACGGCCGTTTCGGCTAATGCTGTGTTCAAGGCAGGCTTTTGAAACCGTAAGTTACAGCTTCAAGTCACAACTACGACTTGGTAGCGTTCCAGGTAACCCGTAGCTCGTGTTTTTACCGGTCTGTTGGATGGCAGCACACGGGCCATGCAGCCTTCTCTCCCCACGTGTATCAATGAGCCTGTGGCCGCTTCACCACTCTTCCTTCCTTGGACCAACTTTTGATAGATCCTGACCACTGCAGACCGGGAACAGCCCACAGCCCACAGCCAGGGTCTCTCTCATCTGTCGTCCTCTTCAAACTGGATCAGATCCTAACACTGAACATTTTCCTGCTTCTAACACATCAACTTTGAGGACAGCATGTTCACCTGCTGACTGATATATCCCACTAACAGAAACCACAATGAAGTGTTATTCAGTTTGTTTCTCTTCACCCTGTCAGTGCTCAGAATGTTAGACCTGATCGGTGTAGTTGCAAAATCTGCAGTCCAGCCTTCATGATGAAAAGCAGCAGGAGAGAAGAAACAACAACTTTGTATAACTAATGTATTGTAACTAATTTAAAGGAGACATATTATGTCCCCTTTTCCACAAATAAAATAGTTCCCAGGTGTCTTAAAGACATGTCTGTGACATGCTTTGGTCAAAATACCCCAAGAATCAAACATCACAGCTCTTTTCATCCTCTCAAAACAGCCCTGTTCAGAACGGCTGGTTTCAGTGTCTGTCCCTTTAAATGCAAATCAACCACTGCGTGCCCCGCCCCTTCTACTGGTACCAGGTAGGGGTGATTGGAAAACTAGTTACATCATTTGAAGACACTTGAGGGAAAAGCTTGTAAAACCACATGGATTTCAACCTAGGGAGCCTGAACATTACAGATTTTTTTGTCAATTCTCACATTTTGGGCACCAGAAGGAAAGACAAACACCCAAATATATGTTAAAGAGCCTTCAAAAAGTGATATTTCCATAATATGTCCCCTTTTAACATGGAAATGGGGGTTGATCCTATGAATTATGTAAAACCTAAATTGTGACTTGTTTCTGTCTGCTTTGACCTGTCTTGCTTGACTCGGCATGAACTTTGACTGACTTCCTCATAGTAACTTGAGACTTATTGACACTTGCAGGTAAAGACAGGAGGTGTTTGACATCACATACATTCAAATTAAGAGCTGCAGTAAACACATCCCTGCTAACTACTGTCTTTAATGTCAGTCAGCCCGGCCCTATGCTTCCCACAGTGTTGCCGTGTGTGGATGCCGTGCAGAGCACCATGGGAGAACATTGATTTTTTTTTCTCTCTCTCCCTTGGATAACAAGGCTTGACCGAGTTGGGTGCTTGCCTGAGTTCGATTGCTTCCTCTCTCTGCTGGTTGTCTGCGCAGACCTCAGATGTGCACATCAAAATCCCGAATGTCTTCGCGCGGCTGTGGATGTTTTCAGAGAGAGACGCTGAACAGGTTTTGACTGATGTTGTACAGCACGGATCTTCAGACAGGTTGATTAATAACAAAGTGTTTGATGTTCAATCAGGCAGACTGGATGAAAGAGGGAAAATCAGGAGACACATTTCTGATGCAATTATCAGCACTTTTGACTGAATTTAGCCTCTTCACAACAAAACTGGGCTTTGGACGGATCTTAAAAAAAGTTCAATATTATCACACTTCCTATTAATTAACAGCTTCAGATTACCAGCTGTATGTGAAGTGGTTTTCAATGCATAGACAGTACACCACTCCGGGTGAGAATCACACCAGTTAATTCCAGCCAGGCACTTTGCAGCCATGCGCACCAACAGATACAACACCACGACAGGTGACTGTCGACTTCATGTAGCTATATGAAGCTACATAAACCAGCTGACACTTCTAACAGAATTACAGAAGGATAAAGCAGCACATAAGGTGAAGACATTTAAACAACATGAACTGCAGCTAACAAACGCCAACAAAATGCACATTTGTTTTCACTCTGTAACAATTAGAACTTTGAAATATTCCAGTAAACACTCACAACAAAATGTGCACCTTGCTACCGCTATAGTTTTTGTACACAGAGGCGCTTCTTCTTATTATTACTGGTCTGTTTTGGGCCGCCCACCGACCTCGTAGTGCCCACCCATTGGCTCCCAGACATTGTTTGAAAATTTGTCATTTGTCAATTCCTTAGAAACATTTTTTTTCTATAAAATTCCAGTAAACATACTGCCTTTATATTTCTTATAAATAAAGACAATAAAGCAAAAAAAAAAAAAGTTTTTTTTTTTTTCAGGTGTCCTAAAGGAAAGTCAATGTAACAAGAGAGAGCTCCATTCACAGTAAATTCAGTGTGTGTGTGTGTGTGTGTGTGTGTGTTGCAGAAGCAAGCGGGGTCTCATGTTTATTCTATTGTTTATTGTTTATTGTTTATTATGACCGCGTTATAATATCACGTGCTCAGCATCCACTGTGGTGCGTTTAGATAGCGGGCAGCTTTGCACCTGGTGTTACATTTAGACCGGTGACGTCATATTGTGTTGATGGAATAATGAGATTATCACATCAGTCATAGACTGTAGTGTAATATTTGCTGTTCTGTGTGCTTCATGCTCCCTGGTATCTATTCATTTTCGAAGCTTTAACAACCAGCTTACAGAACCTTGCAGGTGTGAATGCTTGTTGCCAGGGACTGTGAATATCTGCACTTTCCGTTTTGTAACTTTTGAAACATTTAACCTGTTGTTCAGCTGTGTGAATGAGGCAGAAAGGAAGTTCACTTATGAGTGTGGTTTTAGCCATTGACACTAAATACTTTACTTGTGTTTGGCTTTTTTTCTTCTCAACATTAATGTCAGAAGAGGAAATAGAATGAACAAAAAGGTTTGTGGTCCTGGAGTTTCCTATTTGGTGAGTTCAAGGACGAGGGAGGAACTTGAACACTTGACATACTGTATGTGCAACTCTGCTTTATTGTGTGTGTGTGTGTTTTTATTTTTATTTTTATTTTTTTACAGAAAGCAGGTGCTTGTTTTGTGTCCACATTGGTTTGGATCTATCTCTGTATGAGAAGTACAGTAGATAAAAAAACACCTGCACAGGAATGACAAAACACAGTCCAGACAAAGGGAACAGCGGCAGATTGAACTTTAAAGGCATGACTGTCTTTTATTTTGGAGAAAAGCTTGACAAAACTCCTTTGTACACTCTGTATGAAGTCACGTGGCATCTTCAAATCATGATACACACAAACACACCAAGACCGAAGCTGGTGTATGAACCAGACTGCCGACAGTCTCTCAGCACTCATCCTCCCCCAGAAGAGAGACCAAGCATGTCAACAGTGTGCTGTACAGTGGATTGCTTGACAACAGCAGAGTGGTGTCATCTGTCTGTTTCCCAGCATGCCCAGCACTCACATCCACTGCCAGTTTCCTGCAGCCTGGATGTGGGCTGTTATAAATAATAGAAAGCCCTGTGGACTGGGAATACGTGTACCAGAAACAATGGAGAAGCCACACTGTTTTGGCTGTGCCGAGTTAGCATCTCGTCATTACACATTAATGAGGATCAGGACTCGTAACCTGCTCTTATTCTTTGAAAGCTGTTTGATTTTTTCATGAGCGGTTTTGACACTGGCTGTCTGGGCGGAGATTTTTTTTTTTTTTTTTTTTCTGAAGTTGTGAGTTGACTGGCAGCTTTCGTCACAAAGAGCTTGATATCACAATAAAAAAGGGGTCAGCTTACAGCCATGCAACTTTTATGGCTGAGTCCCGGGTGTGAATAGAAGAGATATGCTTTAGAGTGCACGTCAAGTTCAAACAGAGAGAGAGAGAGAGAGAGAGAGGATGAGCTTTTCATTTCATCCAGTTTGTAATTACTGTCATAATATCATAAAGTAGAATAGTGGAGGATTTGTGCGATTATAACGGTGGTTATCGTGTCTCAGTTTAACGAGGTGACCTTAAAACACTCCTCTGCAGGAGCTCAATGTTTCACTGTTTCACATCGCTGGCTTATTAATAAACACCTTCTAATGTTCCCAGAACCCGCTAGTGAAAAAAAAAGAATTCACGTTCATTTTTATTTGTGCAAGGAGGAGCTGTTAAAGGAGTAGCTGCTCACTGACCTCACAAACACAGTTGATGCATCATGAATTAGACACCGCTGCTTTGCCCCTGTCATTACACGCTAATAAGGCTAACTGTTGTCTGTTTGCTGGTGGTGGAGATGTCTCACCCCTGACTGCACAGCTGCCATACAGGCCTGTAGCGCCGCATTATGTAATAATGTAATAAAATTTCACCTCATGATGTCGCATTTTGTAATAATCTGCCACATTTTGTAATAAAAGTCTTGAACGCTGTTATAAATTTTGACGCATTTTGTAATAAGTTGTTACATAAAGCATTGAATTACATTTTTTACATTTAACAAGTGCAACACTCGCATTTTTTAATAATTTGGTGCATTATGTAACAACTTATTACAAAATGTGGTGTTATATCACAAGGTGAAAATGTATTACATTATAACATAATGCGTCATTATTACGTAATGTCGTGCTGCAACACAGTGGTTAAGATGTGCAGAATATGAAGTAATCAAAAGTGCTGCATAATGCATGTGGGTTATTACTGGTCAAAATAGAGACATGCAGTGGAGAGAAGTGTTAACTCTCTATGTCTAAGTTTATGTTACAGAACTAAACAAACACTCACACAATCAAATTATATGGTTGTTGGAATTGCACAAACATTCACAGTGTGCAGTAGGTTGGAAAAGAAATGCGATCTCCTCTCCTAACAGCATCACAAAAAGCTAATTGGCGTCAGGCTTTGACAAACTTGGAGTCCAATCAGATAAACAGGACTGGAGGTGCAGGTTGGAGCTACTTTGACACATGAACTGCATGTGTCACATGATCAGTGGACATGAACTGTTTGAATGTTGTTGTGATTTCAGCATCAATCTTCATTCCTTTCCTTCTGGACTTGCCATGCCAACCAGCTAGTTTGTCACCCTCCTGTAGTGACTCACTGTAGCCTCCAAACTGCCCCCAAGACTTAGCTCTGCCCAGAAGACGTAGTATAACCTACTTTTCCTGTAAACACAATGATGGCTGAAGCTCTGATCGAGCGATAACCACCTCCACCTGCTCCCAGTGAAAATAAAAAAAAACATGTTCTGTGGCAGAGTAAACTTACGTAATAGCCCCTTTAATGGTACATGTGGACTCATCTCACTGTCCCCACACCTAGAAATGAAGGTGATAGTGTCCATAGCTACTGTTGGATTAGATTTAGTGATGAGAAACAGTCTTACTGGTGGATGGATGGATGGATGGATGGATGGAGGGATGGATGGATGGATGGATGGATGGATGGATGGATGGATGGATGGATGGATGGTTGGATGGATGGATGGATGGATGGATGGAGGGATGGAGGGATGGATGGCAGGTGAGGATAAAGGGAAACACAAGCCATTGTTGCTGTTGACAATGTTGGAATTAAACAGGGGAAACAGGACTGGTGATATAAAACATCTCATTACCACCGGGTCAGGAGCGCCCATTGTCTTCAGTTTGATTAGTTGATTTATGTTCACAAAGTGAATCAACTAATAAATCAGGGCAGCAGCAGTAAACAAAAGACTGAATTAGCCAGGCAGAGCATGCTGCTCTTTTCAAAACTGCATCAGTGAAAGCATCTATAATTCATATATAATTAATTCATTTCTTTTGGGTCTTTCTTACTAAACATCATATAGATACAATACAAAACGATCCATTAACCGGTCAAATGGAATATTTCATAAAGGCTGAAAGGGAGGTGTTTATGTAACTCCCTAGGAGTCACGGTCCTCATGACAAACAGGTGAGGTGACAATGTGAAATCTAATACTTCCCCTCCTGTGTGCCCCATTATAGAACAAAACAAAGGAAACAAAAGGGAAATGTGAGGTGTTTATTAAAGTTATAGTTGGACCGTTTTACATCATGATGAGTACAAATAAGAAGGTCAAAAGTAGGTAAGCAAAATCCACCCCTCCAGCTGTAAAGGTGCTGGAACGATAAGTTGCTTTCTTGCCTTCACCCTCCTCCGAAATCCTGCCTGAGCTGAGAATGATTGACATGTGTGCAGGTTGCAGCTTCAACCTCTTTTTCTTCCTTAAATTGGCTCCTTATGGTGACCTGGTTTAATTACAAAGACGCAGAAGCGTGACGTTAAAGAGAACAACAAGAAACATCACAAAAGAAGTTGTTTATTTCCCTCGGCGACGCAGGAGGAACAACGGGAGTCTCTCAGAAGGGACGATGAAATACAAGCATGACATGTACGGCTTTTCAAATATGAGGGGAGAAATGAAAGTCTTTGTTAGAGAGAGGATGCTCTATTGTGAACGTTGCCAGTAGCTCTTGATGTCACAGTCTCTGATAATAGACTGCCATTGCCTTAAGACTGTTTGTTCACCTGAAGAGTGGATGAAGCATGATGCATACAAAAAAAAATAAATCCATAATGAACAAATACAGTACTTAGCGAGATAAAAAAGAACAGGAATTGATCAGCATGTTGCATCTTTTCTCCCATAATGCCACAGTTTGCTGTCAAGTTTGCAGATTAGTCAGGCAGTTCGTACGCCGAGGTCAACTGGAACAGATGGAGTACAGCCACCAGTGATGGGCCTTTTGGTTGATTCACTTCACTGTGAGTCAGTCAACTGGATCATGAATCCCCATCAATTTACACTGCTGTAGATCAGTACATTATCCTTGTTGGTTTGGTAGGCTTGTCCTTGACCTGAAGCTTCTCTGAGGGTTCTGAAGTGGAGTGAATTGAGGTTTCATATTCTTCCAGACGGTACAGTGACAGTCAAACACTACGCCTTAGATTTCCCAAACCCAATAAAGGTGGTTCACCTCACTCACTTTAATGTTCCTGCTGTTGTCTTTGACTGAATCAGACCTGCTGCTCCGTCTGACTCTTTGTAGTGACTCATGATCGACGGAGCTCCGACATCACACCAGTGACAGGGAAGTCTCTGTGTGTTGACCTTTCACTGGACTCTATCTATCTATCTATCTATCTATCTATCTATCTATCTATCTATCTATCTATCTATCTATCTATCTATCTATCTACTATCTATCCATCTATCTACTATCTATCTATCTATCTATCTATCTACTATCTATCTATCTATCTATCTATCTATCTATCTATCTATCTATCTATCTATCTATCTATCTATCTATCTATCTATCTATCTATCTATCTATCTATCTATCTATCTGTCTGTCTGTCTGTCTGTCTGTCTGTCTGTCTGTCTGTCTGTCTGTCTGTCTGTCTGTCTGTCTGTTTCCTTCTTTCTCTCTTTATTTCTTTTCATCTACCATTCTCTGTCTTTTTTTCTTTCTTTTGATCCTTCTCTATCTTTGTCTCTTTCTATCTATCCATCCCCCTCTCTCTGTCTGTCTTTCTTTCTTTCTTTCTTTCTTTCTTTCTTTCTTTCTTTCTTTCTTTCTTTCTTTCTTTCTTTCTTTCTTTCTTTATCTCTTTATCTCTTTATCTCTTTCTGTATTTTTTCTGTCTACCCTGTCTCTCTTGACCTTTCACTGTACACTATCTATCTATCTATCTATCTATCTATCTATCTATCTATCTATCTATCTATCTATCTATCTATCTATCTATCTATCTATCTATCTATCTATCTATCTATCTATCTATCTATCTATCTATCTATCTATCTATCTACCATACAAAATTGAATAAAGATAAAATACATTTATTTAATAGATATCAATTTCTGCCAAACTAATAAATCTCGATCATAATATGTAAGCAATTGTTTCTAATCCCGTTAAATCACTTTAATCTACTTACCTATATAAGGCCCATTTCTAAAAGAGCTATTACCATATTTCGCTTGTAAAATACACATGAATAAATGCATACTGGCTCTGGGGTAATAAATTCATAATGCATGCTATCGGCTCCAGTGGAAAATGAATTGAAACCAGCTGGTCTATTGTGTAGATACATACAGTCCTTACTAACCTACAATATCCAGTATTCACGGTTCTAAGAGGATGTACCCTCATGACTTTGGTGATCCCCTCACTTTCCCTCCTGCACCCCATGAAGTTTGTTTGGTTTCAACTGAAACTACAAGCCTCTCTATTCGATAGGAAGACCTGTTGGTATTCCCATTCATGGATGAATAGGCATCATGCTAAAGATAAGCTGCACTGTGCAGGCTAATGGGGCTCTAAACTTTCCTGTAGACCACCTTGTCTTGTTTTAACATTGCTTCCTCTTAAGAACAAAAGACAGCAATTTCATATGTACAATCAATTTTCACACCATTGTCTCTTCAAATGTGTGACACATTTTACAATTGATTGGTTAAACTTTAGAAATTGTCCTTTTGCTCCTCGGGACAGCTGAATCAAGCTATTTTAAAAGATCAACCAAACACTTGCAGTCAGGAAATGAAATCCCATAATATGAATGCACATAATAGAGGGCAAGCATGGTTTCATAGATCAATCTACTGACAGAAATGTGCCTATTTAAGATGAATATTTTCTACCATCAGCTACATTTGGCTCAGCACTTCTGTCAAAGGATCTGAAAATTGGTTTTAATGTTAAAGTGAAAGCAGGTGGCTCGGAAAAATACACTCAGAGATTCATCCATTTATTTTATTTCATTCTCAAGGATTCCTAACTCCATTTCTGGTTGTCTTTTTGTTTTTGTTGAACATTCAAAAGTAATGGTAAAAAAGAGCCAAAGTTCAGATCTCTTCAAGACACTAGAAGCATTTAGCATGGAGGTTTTAGAGGACGAACGGTAGCTGAGAGAAAAGGACTGAAGGGGTGCTCAGCCAGAGCCTGAACTGCTGAAACACTTCACATTTAGAAATAAGTGCAATTTTAAAGAATGCCTGGTTTTTTACTTATAGCTGGCCAACAGAGACACAGTAAAATAGAAAGGCTACAGTTTGAATTGCTCACATATAATGGAGAGTAAAAATAGTCTGTCTGTCTAGACTGCTCCTGAAAAGACTACATGGTCACAGTTTCTACAGAGCATCAGCCATGTGCATCCTTTATAATTTCCATTGATCCATGGTGAACGCAGGACCTGAAGGGCAGATACTGTGCATTTTATTCAACTATCGCAGACAATCTGGCTCATTTGGAGTCGTTTATGTGCTCTCTTATAGTCAGCAGATGTCTAATTGAGGTTAATGGAATTATGAATGAATAAACTAAGCCTTGGGGGAAAACACACATCTCTGGACTGGGATTTGTCTGCGAGGTATAGCCTGTTGGATCTCAGCAAGAGCTCACTGGTGTATGTTTAATTCAGGAGCGATCACATGTGCTCGTGGATTGCAAGTGAGGAGTGAAAAAGAAAAGCTTTGAGCTTTGTGCTGCCAGTTTATTCCACTGCGGAGGTCAAGTCAAGGATACAAGAGTTCCACAGCAGTGCTGCGCAGGATTAGAGACGTGTTTGCTTTTGCAACAAAGGAGTGAGCTTCTAAGCTAACACAAAGTGATTGTGTAACATGTGAGTCAGACTTGCCAGCAAATTAAATGTACCTTTGTTGAGGGTTGATTGTTTCCCTTCAATTATCACAAAACACAATTCTCTACATTGTCTTAAACCTTTTTTGTGTGTTATAAACCATAAACCAAATACTTTTGTTTCTTTTTGTATGATTTTCAGAACCTGACTCTTTTACATCACCTCATCATTCCACCTCCAGCTGTTGCCATGCAAAAAGACTGTGCTCCTGGTGTGCATATTACCAAATGTTCTGGTGGAACATAGGGTAGAAACAATATGATGACCCTACAGTCAAGATAGATAGATAGATAGATAGATAGATAGATAGATAGATAGATAGATAGATAGATAGATAGATAGACAGACAGATAATCTTTATTACAGACTCAGGTCCATTATAAATAAAATACAACAACACAATACAAGATTTAAAAAAGAACACCATCTTAGTTTTAAAACATGTAAAGGCACCTATTCCAGTGTCTCCAAAGACCCGACAAGTATTTTGTATCACTGTGTGTACAGTAGCTAGTGCCGCTATAATGCTATTGCTTACCTGGTGAATCTATACAGTACATGTAGTTTCTTAAAAGAGCATGAAGATACTATGATACTGCAGATTTTCATCTTTCAAAAGAGGACAAAGCCCTTTTGACTGACATTCAGAGGCAGCCTTGCTGTTAGCGCCTGCTGACTGGTGCACGTCATGCTGTGGAGTCTAAGAATGTTGATACCAGGGGTTTTCACCGTTCATCTCCAACCATGACACAGATGGGAGAACACATCATGCTGTTGAGTTTGCATTCATCCAAGAAGACTTAAACTTAGACTTAGACTTTATCCGTCCCAGAAGGGAAATTTGTTTCCACTCAACTGTACATTACATAAAGGACATCATACAAATAAACACACGGAGCAGCAAAACAGACCGTCACACAAACAAACGTGACAGATCATGAACAATGTATGGCACAAACATTAACTGTAGCGGACATGGTGACGGGCAAGTAAGAGATGGATGTCAACATGGGCTTTGGCTGCCGGGATTAAACTCTTCCCCATGCAAGCTTTTTTGAATTTAAGTGTCTGAAACCTACGACAATGAGGGTAGTGGGATGAGGAATTGGTTGAGTGGGTGTGTATTGTCCTGTTTTATTGAGATTGCAAAGCATCTAATGGATCTACTGTATTGTTCAGTGGAAAGTTGAAACTAAAAAGCTAAGCTAGCTAGCTGAGGTCTTAAGATGGATACTAGCGAGTAAGGATAACATTTAGTTAGCCTAGCTTCTTTTGTTCTTTTTAAGATTCCCACCGACATTTTCTAGGTAACCGTTTAATTTACAGGCCGCTACAGTAATTACATGATAATTGCATAGTAATGTCAATAAATAGCCCCAGAAATAACAAGTAATGTCAAGAAATAGCCATAACAGTCAATTTCATAGTAATGTCATTTTTTTCATAAAGGCAAAAGATTACACATGCTTTTCATGCTTTGAATTTTTTGCGAAAGGCCATCATTTTTCTCCACCAAGTCCTTGCAATTACTTTGAAATTGACTGTTATTTCTAAGCTATTTCTAGACATTATGATGCAATTACTTGTTATTTCTTGACATTATCACGTAATTAGTGGCCTATAAATGAAAGGGTTACCATTTTCTAATGTTATATAAATTATATATTATACAATCGATTAGGTTTAGCTAGCATTAACATTAGTATTACTGTATTTTCACTAGAGGTAGTAATATCGTGACTATGACCATTTACACTTAATAATATCCTAATAATATAATAATTCATAATACATTTTTAGTGTCTCCCTGCACAGACATTCATATCCACAATAAGAACTCAAACACTAAACACTAGGTGCTATCAATATAGGACAAAAACAACAACAACAACAACAACAACAACAGAAACACACACAAAACAACACATTTTGCTACAGTACACCAAACCGACAATATGCTGTAGTAACCCATGTGGCTGAAAACACAACAGTGAGTCAGTTCCCACAGTCTCCCTTGTTAAAATGTCCAGCTTCACAGCAGAAGTTGTTCTCTGCAGTTTATTTCATCCCTCACAACGAGTGTGCAGAGGTGAACATTTATAGAGATACTTAAACCTGCGGCTCAAAGTTATACATAATTGAGCACATGGCTACTCAGCACAGCTAATTGAAATCACCAGGCACAAGGCATCATTGTCCGGTCTGATGACTATGTTCCTGAGTCATACATGTATGCAGCGGCCTTCCCTGCCACCAGATCTCAACCCAGTCCAACACCTTCTGTAGCAACATGTTGGACAGTCCTCTCCACCAGCATGTAGTTTGTAGATTTTTCTCTTCTTCTTCTTCTTCATTTACAAAACACAGGTGACTAAGACACAAGAAAACAGAAACTGAGACTCTGATATTTTAATTGCCACATTGTGACAATAAACCTGCCGCCCTCACACTTCCTCGCACCCTCTGTTTTAGACAGCTGACACAAGCCAGCGTATGTGAGGGAACCTTAGCTAATGAGATATCTGACATTTAATAATGGCTGAACAAAGAATGGTAAAGGCTAAACGGGCTGCATTTATATAGTGTTTTCCAACTCTTAACAACCACTCAAAGCGCTTTGCACTGTGAGTCACATTCTCCCATTCCTACACAAATGCATACAACGCTTATACTATTTATGTAAAGTGCAGCTCTACCACACACACACGCACACACACTGGTGCAATCTGGGGTTCAGTATCTTGCCTGTGGACATTTGGACACATGGACTGAAGGAGCTGGGGCTCAAACCTCCAGTGAGGTTGAAACTAAGCTTCCTGACACATGATTTAATGTGGAAACCATTTGCATAATAGCACACTTGGTCATCTGGAACACACTAACTCACTGTTATTACAGTCCAAATGAATGAAATTTACTGACATCGTAGAGCATCCAACAGTACAAATAATGTTCAAAGCCAGAAATAACCTATTACAAGGACACAGAGACTGTTCAACAATCGGGATGTGGGTTACGGCCTCAGGAATAATTTCAACTTCAAAATACGTTGCGTTTGCACGACCTGCAATATGTTTTGCATATCTGTGAGTGGCGTAAATCTATGGAAGTGGAGTGAAGTTTGAAACTGTAAAAGAAATACAAAGATTTCATCATTTTGAATTACAGGCATGAAATAATGTTGGTTGTTACCAGGTGGTATGGGGATTGAAACAGATTATTTATTTCTTCTTATATTGTATTAATTTATGGAGAATGGATGAGAGCCTATAAGTTTTACTTGTACTTACTCCTTCCTTTTCCAGTATGCAATTTATTAATTTGTTTTGCATATTGTTAAAATGTCGTCTGCCATGTTTTAATGGCACGTCTTTTGTTTATTTTAGACATTTGTGTTACATACAAGTCAAAGGAAATAACCATGGTGATGCCATAATGATGTCATTAGGGTTATCTTGACTGAAGCAGGGGAAAGAGAGATGTGAGAGGTTGCTTTATGGGGAATCCAGTGTTGCTGGATATTATCTAAGTCTTTGGGGATTTGATTGTGACTATTGGTTTTTTTTTCTATCTCTTTAAAATCTCCATAATGCATGACACTGTACCACTAAATCAACAGAACACACCTTATAATTAAGTCCATTCATCCAACCACCAAATTAACTTTTCTGGTGAATTTCCACTGAGAGGATCTGACTAATATGCAGGTCTGTGGCCAAACAAGTAATGAGTGGTTGAGAGCTGAAGGGTTGTCTTGGCTGATGCTGTTGAACACTAATGATCTCTCATAACAGCAGCTTGGCTCTCTCTATGAAAGGTCAGTGTTCAGAGTGGGGGGGCCATATCTACGTTATCTACATGTTTAAAATACAGTAGGAAGGATGTGATAATAGTTTCTTGTCATTTACAGTCTCAGTGTTCTGCGCCTATACAGTGTTATACTGTGTAGGAGACAAAGACAGATGTAACATCCTGACAGTGAATGTGTTATATATTTGTGTTGATGAAATGAAAGGTTTGTCCCTGTTCCAGTCCATTATATGCAATAAGTCTGCAACCTAAGTAAAAACAGGTTAGTATTTGGGGGTGGTATGGTGGCATTGATCTTGTGAGTCATTGTGTGTGTTGCTGTCCTCCAGGTAACATCATTTCTGCCCACAGACACACAGGTTATGTTAAAGGGATAATTCAACATTTTGGCAAATTGGCCCATTGCCATAATCCCCATAGTCATAACAGTAGGTTTGTTACCTTTAATTGTCGGTGCAAGCTATTTTTTAGAATGGTGGAGAAGAGCTGCTCAGAGCAACGATACGGAGGCTCATGGGATTTCTTGGTTTCCCTCATCAAACTCATCAAATACACAATCCAACAACTCCACAATGCTCTGGTGGACAAGTTGGGACCTGCACATTCACCACACTATGAGATAATAACACAACGTTATGAGACAAAGTTGTTTTCGAGGCAAATACAGAGACTGCTTGCCCAAAAACTGCCCCTGACAGGAACGCACATCAGCGGTTTTGCATGAATTTTCTTCAAAAACATCTCTGTCTCGTAACGTTCTGTTATTATCTCATAGTGGTGCAGGTCACAACTTGTCCACCAGAGCGTTGTGGAGTTGTTGGATTGTGTATTTGATGAGTTTGATGAGGGAAACCAAGAAATCCCATTAGCCTCCGTAGCGTAGCTCTGAACAGCTCACGGCTCTGCTCCGCCATTCTAAAAATAGCTTGCACCGTTAATTAAAGGTAACAAACCTACTCCCACTCCTATGGGAATGGGCCTGTTTGCCAAAATGTTGAACTATCCCTTTAACTGGATCATTTGTATTGCGTAAATTTCACAGTGAAATGATATCTGTCCTCATGAGCTAGCCCTCAGACAATATGTTGAACTGTCTTTTGTGTGTGTATGTGCAGCCCAGCTCTGGCCCTGTGAGAGCCGGGGTCGGCTCCAGACCTCTGTGACCCCACTGGGGATAAGTGGATTTAGATAATGGATGGATGTGTTCAGGCATCATTAAAAAAAGAAAAAAAAGCAAGTGTAGAAACTGCCTTATCTCCTCGGGCATTGTGCTCCACTGATACATTGAAACCTAATCAGTTTTCATTGTCAGGCTCAATTTACAAACTGTGCCCTGCCTGAGAAACCTCAGGCTGTAATTTGGCTCATAAAGGAGAAAAGGTCAGACATAAAGCTTGATGATATTCCAGCACAAGCCTTTTGGTGGACCAGCAAATCACTTCTAAAAGTTTGACTGCACAAACTATTGTGGGAGAGCTTTCACAACAACGATATACAGTTTCACACTGCTATTCTGGGACATCCAAGCACCTGTTAGACTATTTGATTATGTGAGCTTTTGTGCAATTGACCTATGGCTAAGCCCCGCCCCCTCCACTCACTCGGACAGGCGCTATGGCAACTGTCACTAGGAGACATTTCACAGGAGGCAACTGATGATTTTTGGAGACAGAAAGATTAAATATCATCTCGAAGTCACCAAAACTTCACTTAGCTTTACTGCTATGGCTGTCGGTTGCTGCGAAACGCTGATAGCGACGGGCTAATTTCTGTTAGCCTGTCTATGGAGTTTTACATTATACGTTAGCATTAAGCTAGCGGACTTTATGCTTAGTTGTGATACTGGCTAACATCTAAACATCTCTGACAATATGTTGCCTCAAATACGTTGTTGACTTAACTTAGAACAGATGTAGACATCCTTGTTAAGTTTATCCACGTTTAGTTGGTGTTGTGGTCTACTGCATAACTTTATCCAGAGCAGACACTTCTCTCGGTTGAGATGTGGCTTGGGAAAAGGTAAAAAAAAAAATCCACCCCGTCGCCCAGCCTCTCGGGATACCTAGTGTCGGAGTTGCATGTACCCCATGCACACCGTTTGACCATTTTAAACTTAAAATGTCAAGAAAAAACATATAAAAACGAATGAAAACTGACTAACTGCAATGCATTTCAATGGACGTGGAAGCAGAGAATGTCCGAGTGTATGGGCTAGCTATGCGCACTGTGATTGGCTCATCGCGTTTGGGGGCGTGTCTTAGCCAGAGGTCAATTGCCGCCTTCATAGGTGAATATGTTGTGTCTGTTCATGTAAATTGTGCAATGTATGGGCCCAAAGGTTCTGTAATTGCTGTTCCTGTTAAATGATGATGAATTGAAATGAACTAAAGTTGGAAATGACTCAGAATAAGAGACGTCAGGTGCAGACTTTCTCCAAGTTTCAGTAACACATATTCCACAGCCCAATTTTGAAGCAAACTTGCGGTGTGAAATTGAGATTGGGGTTATGTCTGTGTCTTCCATGATTCATTATAATGTATTTGAAACTTAAGCACATTAGATTTTGTACACTTAATGATTTATAAGGCCACAGGAGAGTGAAGGCCAACTTTCCTCAAATTTAATCCCAGACAAATGTCAAGGCTAGAGCTAGCAGCCGGCAGGGCTGGAAAACATCCAGGAGCAGAATGAGCAGAATGAAAAATATGTCTGCATTCCCAATGCATCAGAGTTGCACATAACAGTTTTGTTATATTTATGGAGACAAATGGTAAATGGAGGGCAAGTGTGTTTTTTCCATAATTTTTCATCATGAACTGTATGACACTGGTACTCAGCGAATCCCACCCTCTGGTGTTCTGTGTTACCACCAGTATAGAAGGACACATCTTCTGACCATGTGCTGGATGATCAGTGACCTGTGACCACAGCGTGGCATGCAATCTCATTACCTTATATCCAATTGGAGTTGTGTGTCTTTACGTGGTTTTTATGTGGTCAGTGTTATTTTGCACCTAATCTTAGATCATTGTATTGTAATAGGATTAACAAATAATTTGCAAAACAGTAGTTTTAATGTGATAAAACTCCACTGTTTTGGATGAATGGTGGGACTAAATCAAAACAGTAAAGGTAGAAGCCAAAACAGCTTGTGGAAAGGTGCTAAAATGTGCTTGAAGAGTTGAATAGAATTCCTGCATTGAGGTGAAAATTGTCTGTGTTTGTCACAACAAACATCTTTTATGTAATTACACAGTAATTTGACCCATTATCCTTACAAACACATTGATTAGTGGAGCTTTAAGTCAGGTTGCGCTGAATTAAAGATGCACATTTGCAAATAAATTCCTCTGCTATTTTTTATTTTATTCTTTTAAAGATGCCATGAATGACTGTTAAGAGACAAGGGGTTATTGTGGGACTGAGGTCCATCACACAAACTCCACAATACAATGACAGATTAAAACGAGGGGGATCAATACTGTAAAAAAAAAACAATAGAGGATATAATTGGTAAATTTGTTTCTTTGTAGAAAAACAAGACTTAATATTAGACCATCAAATCTCTCCTGTGTTGATACTGAGGCCCTTGGAGGCCTTCTCTAAGCATGAAAAAAAAAAAATCAATCATTGATTAATCACTTACTTTAAGTGAATCCAAGAACAATATAGATTAAATTAAATTCCCTCGGTCCCAGGATGTCTGGTGAGGCTCAACTGTGGGACTGTGGGAAATGTAGCAACAGATGCTGTTCATGTGGGTGGTGTACTTATGGTTTGCCAAATAATCTTACACTTCGCTGGGTGAGAAGTGAGAGGAAGCGTCGTGTCAAGTGGTTTTTAAAAGCGACTGTAAGCAGGGAGTTTCAGTTCAAATAAAAAATGGAGTGTATAATTAAATATATTGGAAGTCAGTTATTCTGGTTCTCATATTTCTCACCATGGTGCACTGCTCCTAAATTGACTGTTTGGAGAAATATTTGCTTTGAGCCTGTTTTCTTGGAAGTAGCACAATTTGTATCCTCTGATGGAGAAATGGTGCATCAAGTGATTTATCAAGAGAAAAGACAGAAAAAAGTTTAAAAAAATATATTTTTTCCAAGAAAGAAGACAGAAAAATCATCAGCCCACATAACACATGTGCATCAAATGAACTCATCCACAGTTTCCAGTACTGTCGATCATTTCCTAGAGAAAAGCTCCTGTTGAAGTGTCCATTCTGCCATACACATACAGCGCTGTGAAAAAGTAATTTTCCCCTTCCTGAAGTCTTACAACAACCATCAAATTTTATAGACAAAGATAACCCAAGTAAATATAAAATTCAGTTTTTGAATGATTTCATGTATTAAGGAGGAAAAAAGCTTTCCAAACCTACCAAGCCTTATGTGAAAAAGTAATTCTCCCTGTGATAAACCTAATCCTTTTGGAAAGCTGAGTTGAATTTCACTACTCACACCCAGGCCAAATCACTGCCAGACCTGTTGAATCAAGAGTTCACTTCAACAGAACCTCTTCACAAAGTGAAGGAGGGTAAACAATCTCAAAAAGCAACACACCATGCTGCCTTCTAAAGAAATTCACACATAAAAAAACAAAGTTGACATCTATCAGTGAGTTACAAAACATTTGACAAATATATTAAAAAGTAAGAATTCAGAAAGGGGACAAAGCCTTTTTTTTTTTTTTTTTACCTCACTGTACATAAGCAATGGTGTCAGCGCTGGCCAAAGGTCAGTAGATACATGCCGGCAGTCTGCAGAAGGAGGCGTGAGTTGAAGGGCACTCACTGCCAAATCCAGTAGGCTTTGGCTACCATTCAAAGAAAACTGTCAAAGAAAAGAAAAGAACACTAGCAACAGCTACAGGCAAAGAGCAGCTGGGGAGAAAGGCTAAAGTCATTACTTGTTCATGAATGTTTTTAATTGTGTTTTCAGGCATTCTTTCCTCCATCATCAGGGAAAAAAGAAAAACATGAAGTATTAATAAATGCTCCTTTCTCCTCCTTCTTCTTCTTCTCTCTCTTTTTTTTACTATATTCAAGCCTTGTGTTTTATTTGCCAGTGGCTAAAGACACAATGACACACAGTAATCTTATCTACAGTATCTGGGCACACATCCATGCAAGCTGACTGAATATCCACTCTAAAGAGTCATCTGCAGGTATTTTGGTCATAAATCTACTGAAGAAAATAGGAACAAAATAATACATTTATAATTTAAAATAACATGATGGAATATAATATGTGGACATAATTATATGTCCACTGTGTGTGGTGAAAAAAACTCTGTACAAATGTTTCTCACCAGAATATTCAGCATCACTTGTGTCTCAGCGTGTCAGGGCTCACTTTCACGGTTGAAAAAACAAAACACCTTTACAGATCTATGTGATACAAATCTACACAACAGTCAGAGGAGTCAGGATGCCTCCTCTAGGGACATAGAACATCTGTATACAGTTTCATGGCGATCCAATAGTTGTTGTTGTGATGGATGAGTCTCAACCAAAGCGGTGGACTTCACTGCCTCCCTCAAAAAAAGTCAGAACACAACATGCCTTTCTCGCTCATTTCCCACCCGTTATTTGAAGGTGCTATAATCATATAGCAGCAATTTATGTGTTCAGCCACCGAGGTAAAATGTTTTCACCTTGTCAACATATGCAGCCTATCAGCACGCTTTCCTGCACAGATTGTTATTCAGGACGTGCCGGCATTTCATGTAAAGAAATACCCAAGGTTGCTCAAAGGAGACTCAAATGTTCAGACTGTTGTTGCGTTTGTGTCGGATGCTGGTGGTGGCGTGCGTCATCCTCCCTGCTTCCTGTTTGCATGAGAAGGTGGATGTTACAAGAGCTTTGAGTAATTGTACAACATTGAACAGTGAGATACAAAAGGCGGTGGGGCTGTGGTACGAGCATTAAGTGCCTGCTGTTGCTTCAATTAAGCTGTGCGTTAAGTCTGCTCTTGACACACCACACATGTACCAACTGGAACGGAAATCATAGTGTGGGTTTGTGCTCAGCAGAGGAAAGAGGCCACTATCCCTGGAAACAAGCCACCACACCTACCCTCCGTTTCTGTAAACGGGTTAGGGCGATAGTGAAATGCACTTGAGCTACTTAGTGTGTGGTAGTGAATTAGCTGATTAGCTCCATGCATGCTACTGTACTAGAAGAGGCTTGATGTGCAATGTGTGCGAACAAAGAGCGTGGGACTTATGGGTTAGTGTTTTTTTTTTTTTATCTCCGGAGGTTGGAAAAATGTAAAATATAGCTCATGAAGAGGAGATGGCACACAACAGAGGCCACAAACTGATATATACTGTATGTATGCATTACTCCGCTATGGAGGTTCATTAATTTCAAATGAGAGAATGCATTATTCCCGTATCGTATCGCTGCAGATGCACTAAACCTGGGCCACAGAGTTGCACGCATGCGGTAAAGCCAGCCCTGTTTGATGAGTTTCTGAGCTAATCAAAGCAAAAAAAAACCTGAAAGAGGGCAAAGAGGATGACAGTGCCTCCAACCCGCAGGGCATGAGTCATATGTTTGTGGGTTTTGTGCTATTTTGAGGATTTTTCCATGCAAACATTGATGTATTGCACAGTAAAATAACTACGTAACAGAGCAAATCTCTATAGAAACTCAAACGCATATTCTCTTCAATCTGGTAGAATTTGATATTGGTACTGCTAAAATGTTAGTGGGCTTTTTGTTTTGCTGTCCATCCAAAACAGCACTGTGAAACCAAGGCAAAGTGCAGTATCTGCAAAGAGTACTGTACTCCCTACATTCTATAACAAAGTGCCGTATCTGCACCAAAACCAAGGTAAAGTGCCGTATCTGCCATAAAACGGTCAAAATACATTTAATACAGTCCACCTTTATCTAATCAATTATAGACCTGGTAGTTATTCATAACTTGATGCTTAAACCTGACAATGAAAAACACAAAAAGCTGTTTTTCTCTCTTTACAGATACTGCACTTTGCCTTTGTAGGGCAGCTCCTCTTTTTATACCTATTTATACACATTGGAATACCTTTGAGCAGATGCACTGATCACAATTACCAGTTTTGAGAATCTATACACTTTATCTGTCAAGAATAAATCCCATTGTCACAATCATTTCATGAGAAGAGGTTAAAAAAAAAAAAATCCAACTTTATGGGCAACAGTGTACATATCATTTTTTTTCAACTAGCTAATTAACGAGCAAATAAATGAACTAATTAACCATGAATTAGTGCCAGCCTTTGAGCAAGATGCCCAGCTGTGCTAACAATGCTAACAGAAGTGGATGCTTGACACAGTTACTACAGCACAGTCTCAGCTCCACACCCACCCTCCCCCATCCTCTTTTGCTCATTTCTTGGATGGGCTGAGAGTTAGTCAGGCTCCTGCGGAGATGGAGACACGGGGGTACGGTACCACGCCCTGAGTTTCAGATCTGTGTTTTTAGAAGCGCATCAGTGAGGAAAAAAAGCTGACGAAATGTGTGGAGAAGCAGGATGACACAGGGCACCAGGAGGCACCGAGTGACTTGATGAATAAGAAAATGATGTGAATCATGTGCTCTGGTCTTCTGAGTCAACAGATTTCAACCCAATTAAACAACTAATGGATCATCAAAACACCAAATGAGGGAATATCTTTTGGTAGAACGGTCTCCTTCCCTCCAGTAGATTTACAGAGACTTCTAAATTCAAGTTCATTGCATTGAACCTGTTCAGTTTTCTTTCTGATTTTATTTTATTTCATGCATCCTGGTTTGATTCCATTTCTTACAATTCATAATTCCATCATAATTTATTTTTCTATCATATTTATTGCTGTTTTATATTCTTTGTTTTGCTGTGAATCACTACAGATCAATGTCTGCATTGTGTTGAATGTGCTATAAATAAAGCTGAATCGAGTTGTATGTGAAAATAGCTTAAATTTGTTTCTGAAGTTAATAATCCAAATACAAAAAGCTGTATTTTTGACGCTCTGCATGGCTTTACACAGAATTTACATAAAACTTAAATGTGAGTGGTTAACAGCACAGATCCATTATAGATTAAATGTGATCCAGGCATAACGTTGTAGCTACGTACATGATACAGTACAGTATGTGCCTGCGCCCTCTGAGATACCGCTCCGCCTCAGGCTTTGTGGAAACATATTTTCTGTTTTTGATGAGTAAACTCGAGGAAACACCACAACTGCCCGAGGACACGCCGCGGCTACGCTAGCAGTGGCAGCTTCATACAGCCCCTCGCAGATGCTAACAGCTCTGCCTCAAGGCCAAAGGCCAAGCAGGAGGGCCGGGTGCTGCTAACCTCCAGCTTCAACAGCTTGTTGTGTGACATGTTGCCTTTGGAAAAGAATATGTACGCTCGTGCGTTAGGGGTTAAGTGCAGGGAAGCTTCATCTGGAGATGTGGGCTGGTTTGATGTGCTTCAGATCAAGTGCGTGTGTGTGTAGTTAGTGTCTGCGAATATGCAAGAGTGTAGCTGTGGGTATGTACATGAAAATTAATGAGCGTCTTCACACAGGAGAAAAAAAAACTGATAACAAACATGAGGATAAGCGAAGCAAAAACACTGATGTGTGAAACAACAAAGCTCATATAGCTCACGTTGCAGCTTCCTAATTATCGGTGTTAGCTTGGAAGAACACAGTGTCACATGTGATGACAAAAACAAAGTCTTGACCCTCGCCCCCCCCCCCCTCTTTTCCGTGGCTTTGAAGCACTTTCCATTCTGACCACAGAAAGAAATATCAGATTGCAAGTGACCCCGGCCTGCCGCTCGAAATCCCAGCGCCGCCATAAGAGGCTTTACTACAGACTAGAGGCGGGAGAATAGGGATAATTTAATGAAACATTAGACGACAGCACTCCACAGGCCTTTAACAAATTGCTTTCTCTGGATGCCAAGCTCAACTCAGTTCGGGTTTCCTCAAGGAAGAGTTAAGTGAACGCGCGAGGAAAGAATAAGGGAAGTTATTCAGCTGCGGCGTTCAGGAGGTTGGATGTGGTAAATGCCCTGGGAAAAAAAACAACAACAACTAAAAATATAAACACAATTGAAATATACTGTAGAAGATGAGGCTGCCCCAGTGATGGATAAGCCCTGCTGGGAAAGTCTACCTGTGAATTCATGAGAACTTTCCACAGGATGGATTAAGTGTGTCAGTGAGGCTGTTGACTTGTATCCAGGTAGAGCAGAAGGCACATTTCCTTTTATCCACAGATACCTATGGGCATAAACAGGTGGCTGCTGTGCGCTGGCAATGGTAAGCGAGTAAAAAAAAAAAAAAAGGTTGGCCTTATTAAGACACCGGCATCTCCGAGAGAAGTTGTGGCTTTCGCGAGGCAGGTTCACCCCTCATTACCTCTTTGTGCCACAGAGCGTCCTTTACCTTGGGATTTAAAGCTGGCCACTGAGCAAAGCCTTGAATTAGCTTAATGAGAAGAGCCAGGCACGTGACTTAAAGCTCACATGGGGAGAAACTCACAAACAGGCACTTAGAGCATATGATTGTAGTCTGTGGATGGGGTTTCTAGGTTTGTGTGCAAGGTCAGCGGTGACTTTACATTACTTTATGTTTGTGTGCATACATGTGTCTCTCTTTGCTTCTGCTAATGTGACTGGAGTGTTTGGAGTCTGGGTGTCTCAGCGCTGTGGGCAGATAAAGAACACATTACGTGCATACCTCAGTTCTGCATTGTTGCCTTTCAGTGGCTCCTGAGTGTAAGAGATGCAGCAATGTTCAGAAACCACTGAAAAGACGGGACCTCGCACTTTAATGTGAAATATATAGCATTGAGGAAATGCGTCCTTTTGACAAATACAACTACGTCTGGTAGCAGATAGTAACAGCTGTGTAACCCATACTTTAACAATATTTATATCATTACACATGCAATATAGATAACTAATGTTTTTTTTTTCCTATGATGAATAACACAGGCTTTGTAAGTTTGTCTCCTCAATACCATGAAATGAATTGTAAATAAATTAATGACAGCCTTTGTTTAATTATTAAAGAGCATCAGCACGCGTGAAATATATGATAACAGCATTAAATATGCCTCATAACAACATATATAGATTGTGTTCAAGTGGTATTAATCCATTAGCGCTGAGCAATTAATCAGAATATTATTGCAATACAGCCAAGTGTAATATTAAAATGGTAGGAAATGTAATTGTTTGATAATGAGAAAAAAACATGTCACAGACAAACCAAAAATGAGACGTGGTGCTACACAGATTCTGCACACAAATGACACAATGACACAAATGTTCATTTCCTGTTTTATTTTGTCTCATGTTAGTTTTGCATCCTGTCTTTGTCCTGTTTGTCTTCATTGTGATTGTCCGTCCTGATGTGCTTCACCTGTGTTCATTCACCCCTGCCTCCCTTGTGCATTCAGGTTTCTGTCTTCTCCTCTGTCTTTGTCAGTGTGCCTTGTTTTTTTGTTTTGTTTTTTTATAATGAGATGTTCTGTTTGTAATGATCCTTTTTTTCTTGTCCCGAGTTGATTCTCCTTGTGTTTGCTCCTAACGGCCTTGCAGATGTGAATGAACATGTTTTCAAAAATGCAAGAGATGACCGTTCTAACAGAAACCATGACGGATAAAGACACTTCTTTTTCCCCTTTTTCAGTAGTCTCATCATTGTATGTTATACAAAATACTAATTAGATAGCAGAAGATGTGTTGCACTGTTGCTTAATCACTACCAGGCCGACACTTTTAGACAAACACTGCATGTTGTGTTGCTCTCAGACAAAGCCTGCTAATGATTAGCAGCCAGCAGCAGCGAGTGCTGCGTGTGTGTACCTCTGCAGGAGTGTCTGTTCTCCTGTGCACTCTGCAGAGACGGCCATTTAAATGAATTCTTTGACCTCAGCTCTTGATCAAACAGAAGGAGCTGTTTTCTCTCCCTCTCTCCTCATTATTCTCCTGCTGTTTCCTCTCTGTGGCTTCGTCTCACCGTGCGCTCGGACGCCGGGACCGTCACCGAGAGGTTAGAGTTCCTCGTGGCTTGACAGTTCATTGGCGGTCGTGAGCGATTGCTCACACCGTTTTTATTTTATATATCTATTTATTTTTGTGACCAGGTGTTTTTTCAACAGAAATGTCATTGTTGAGTGACGCTGCAGTGAGCAGAAAACAACTAGTCAGTTGAATGGAGGTTGTGTGAGTACGAGCCTGTCCATGTAACTACGATTGTGCACGCATAGGAACATGTGAATGTTTTTTTTCCCTTTACATACTGTATACTATACATTTACACATATGAAGATATATACATTGCTTTTTCTTTTTTTTATATTTTATATGTTCATTTATATATTCTTCATTGGCTTTGTGGAGAGTGCGTGGGCGGGGTTGATGCCAGGCCTTGCTTGGAAACAAGATTTATCTCAAGCAATCTGCCTGGTAAAATAAAGGTAGAATAAATTTAATGTGTTGTGTTGTGTTCTGAAAAAAAGTCTATAAGTAAAGTGCTTAAAAAAAAGTAAAAACAGAGGGGACGGACAAAGCTTTTCACATGTTGCTTCATCAGATTCACTCTAGATTGTCATCAGGTGTGTGCTTAAATAGATCATGATCATGACAGCCTGACAAGCAATCAATGAGATAAAAGTACCAATTTACAAGCTCATCTACAGTATAAAATGCAAATACATACAAATACCATAAATAGCATGAGAAAGATATAAAGAGTAATACAAATTCCATCATTTGACAAGTGTCAACTCTCATAATAGGAGACAATATAGATGAAACAAATATTGTAGATCATAAAAAAGTATAATAATTAGGACCCATTACAATAATGAGATACATTAAAAATCAAAAAGGAGTGTATACAGTATAAGTAACCACAAAATATAGAAGTATCAAAAATTATAATATATAGGAATGCATATCCAAAAACATATCAAAAAACATGGGCTAATGTAAACCAAATCAGAGACACTCCACAAGCAGTTAGTCAGTTGAATGGAGCTTGATGTTCATGCTTCAGACTGGAGTGAAAGAGTGAGAGATGGATGAGCCGAGGCGACGTCCTTGACTGTGTGAGCTGTGACCCCAGAGGCCAAACGCGGACTGGCTGGTTCCACTGGGTCTTAAGTAGTTCTTAATGTCACCCCGTGGCCTGCAGTTCTGGGAGCAAGGCGTCAGCTGTTGCTTCATAAATCAAGAGTTGTAAATCAAATCTACCTCAGCGAGAGAGCTATACCGAAACCCTGCGGGCTTGGGTGAGCGCCCTCGGCCCTTTGCGGCGAGTCTGCACATGCGGCGGCCGGCCTGTTTTGGTGCTGTAGATCAGTAGCGTGTGAGATCTAAATGAGTCCACGGGCTTCTTTTTGTCAGGTAATGCTGACAAGCAGAACATGGAAATCACATTAAGCCCCTCGTGTGTCATCATCAATGTGCATGGCTGGCTTTGTAGACAAGTATTAAAACCTCTCGGAGGCAGTAGTCTGGAAAGCACCTTTGATCAAGACATGTCCAGGAGCTCAGTCAACCCACGAGCAGGTGGATCTGTTTCAGCCAGGAGATGGAAGGAGTCGGTGTTTGGAAAGCCACGGGCATGCTTTCATGTCAAAGAGGCGCTGTACGCGGAGCGCTCACAGTGCATAGCGTTCATGTGGAAATATCTGAAGGCCTACCAGACCTACTTTGGTGTCCCTCTTTTATCCTTCAGAGTAACTGCCAAGTTTTGAAAACACTGACCTATCCAGAAACACAGTTCACTGTAGCAGCCTCGTTTGCTGCAGCTCATTCACAGACCTATTCTGACATAAGTGGATGGAGGGAGGGCGCAGGGTGGGACTGAAGTACAGTTCTGTCTGTTTCTTTACACCTGAGTGTTTTTACATTATTATGGTCTGTGCTGGATTCTGTTGCTAACGCCACTTTGGGGAGGATTCAGATTCAGAATAACTGTATTGATCCCTGGAGGAAAATCTTTCCTTTGTTACAAACTCTGCATAGTAAGAGAAAATCAACATAAAGTGTGATATAGATAAATAAAATATGTTTGATGAAATAAAAGCAGAATAAAATAGGATACAAATAGAATGGGAATAAACACAAATAATAATAATACTTCACATAAGTACATGCACTTGGCGTTTAGTATAGTCAGAATAGGGCAGGTGACTCTTAGAGTGGATGAGACAACATACTGTGTAAAAATCTCTCTAAAGACCCTGACTGCCACGAGGTACAAGTGTTTCACACATAATAACGTGTATCTCTATTGCAACAAGTGTAATAAAATATCATTCGGAGCAGTAATTGCTAATACTAGATATATGCAATGGCCCCTTGGCCACTACATAAACCTCTCTTCATTGCTTCTCAGCTTCTCAGGATTAGCCATTACCACATTTTTATAGTGGTGCATGCGGTGTCTACTGTCCTGGCACATTTAGATTTTTTTTTTTTTTTTACATCCTAAGAAGTGCAGGCAGATGTAACCTTAACAGTCTGGTTTCATGCCTACTGGCCATGCTGACTGGTTGGAGGAGTTTGCTGTTGAGATCTTTGTGTACATTCCTGTGTATAACCATAGTAACTGTTGGACAGGTACTTTCAACAAATATCCTGTCAACGTGCACATGTTTTTGTTTGGTACAATATACTACACTTTCCTGCATCAAGTGTTTCCTTCATGAAGGTTATAGTCTTCTATTTTTGTTTAAAGGGATAGTTCAACATTTTTGGCAAATTGGCCCATTGCCATAATCCCTGTAGTTTTTGGAGTTTAGGTTGGTGCAAGCTATTTTTAGAACGGCGGAGCAGAGCCGCAAGTGCATAGACTGCTTGCCAAAAAACTGCCCCCAATGGGAACGTGCATCAGCGGTTTTGCATGAATTTACCTTGAAAAACAACTCTGTCTCGTAATGTTCCGTTATTATCTCACAGCGTGGTGAATGTGCAGGTCACAACTTGTCCACCAGAGCGTTTTGGAGTTGTTGGTGAGTTTGATGAGGGAAACCAAAAAATGCCATGAGCCTCCGTAGCGTAGCTCTGAGCAGCTCGCTGCTCTGCTCCGCCTTTCTAAAAGTAGCTTGCACAGACAGTCTGTGATGCTGCTATGGACAGGTGTTGCTATTATTTTGTCCACCCCATTCAAATCAGTGAGATTAAACTAAGAAGCAGAGATGTGAGCAGCCAGGCAGAGAATCAGTGATAGGTGTCAGGCTGTAATGTGGCTGTTCATATAACTGTGACTGTGAAGTAGCTGATGCCAATTAACTCATAGAGGCTGATGCTCATACACTTGCTATTTTCAGCACACGAGTGTGTTCACATTGACATGTATGGAAACACAGAGAGCACTGTTGACGTGGAGGGACGACTCAAGTGAGGAAAGCAGCTTGCAGGTGGACAACAACCGTGGCCATATACTGCAATCATCATTCACAGTGAGGGCACGAGGGCGGTGTTTGATTTACAACATCCTAACATGATGAAATAACTGCAGCACTACAGTAAGCAGTGTACACACAATGCTTAAGAGTGAGTATCCAGTTTAAGACACATTCTGCATCTGCCTAACATTTAGCATGCAGAGTGTGAAGGACTCAAACAAAACAGGAGAGCCCCAACAGAGGTCAGGTGGGCCGGTGTGACCTGGCTCTGCTCTACCTGCTGGATTCAGGTAATCACTTGACTGTGAGCTGTGTGAGGGGAATGAGGAGCAGGAGGCTATTTACTGTCTGGACAGGTTCAGTCCGTCTTTCTTTTGGAGTTTTTACACCTTTAATGACGGGACAGCAGGAAAGAGACAGGAAATAAAAAGACAGAGAGGGGGAAAGACACACAGCAAAGGGCTGCCGGGGGAATCGATCTGGGGCCGTTGCAGCGAGGACAACATCTTCTGTATATGGGGCGCCTGCTCAACGCCCCTGTTTGAACTGGATTAGATTATCTCTATAGATCATAGTATATAGTCACACGTTGGAGATACAGGCAGTCTTATAAAATGTTTGCAATTATACCAAAGCTGCCAGTGGCATTTATACAATAGCCTACTAGGGCTGTCAAAAACAACAACAACAAAACAATTTGTATTGCATTAAGATGAATTTCGTTCACTTCCTCCAGTTGACACAATTTACAGTGGAGAGGTAAATGAGACGGTCTAGCCCAGTGGTTTCTAACCTTTTTTGACATGCTGCATTTTATTTGAACTCAATTTATAATCCAGAAAGTGAAAGTATAGAATACAGTTGTTTAATTTTGTGTGTAGTGTTTTTAATCATAATTTAATTTAGAAGTAATAATTACTTACCCCGTGTGAATTCCAGGCGACCCTACGTGGGGTCCCAACCCCAAGGTTGAAAAACACTGGTCTAGCCTATGGAGGAAGGCCTGCTGCAGTTCCAGGCCCCAAAGTGTGGCTCCTGTCGCCGAGCAACCTTAACAGCTGCAGGTCATTAGATGATTACTTAATGGGAATTGGCTTTATGCACAGCTCCACTACTTCCTGAACTTAAACAAGCTCCTTTATTTCCTGTCTTACATTATTGGACAAACTGATTAATCCAGGTGTGTCTGACCATTGTTGTGACTACTGAGGTCAGAGTCAGACACACCTGGATTAATCAGTTTGTCCAATAATGTAAGACAGGAAATAAAGGAGCTTGTTTAAGTTCAGAAAGTGGAGCTGTGCATAACGCCTGTTTTCCATTGACCAGAACATCACATTTACAAACAACCTAGAAACATATAGATCAATGTAGAAAATCTTATTGAAATTATCTCAATTTACACAAACACATTCATGCTATCTGTATTGCTAAAAAACAACAACAAAAAAAGTTTTTTCGCCAGGTATTTCCAAGGTTATCAGTATCATGGTTAAAACGCTAGTACCATCTTTGCACAGCTTAAGCGAGTCAGTCAGTTTAACTCCATAGACATAAAATTCAGCAAATCATATTTCATGCGATACAAACTGTTACAAACTATGTTACAGACGTGAGCTGTGTTGGCGGCCTTGTTCCTTTTAGCTGCTCCCTTTAGATATAGATGAAAACACTTTTGCCTTTTGTCATGAACATGTCACACAACTCAAACGCACGGTTCCAGTGATGTTGCAGCAGTGACAAAACAAGACCTTGTAGAGGATGATGCATGGTGAGTAATTCCACAGATTGTGAGGCAACTTTCTTTCTTGTGTTGTCTGCGTTCTGCACCAGAAAAGTCACACAAACAGACTCAGTTTAGCTCTTAGGAATGGTTTTTGATTTCGTGCAAACTGTTTGAAATTGAATGCATTTGATAGCAATGTGTCAACAAAACAGACAGAATGACGCCATTGGTTGTGTGAGTATGTAGTAAGAATGAGAGTTGGCGCTCTCCTGCAGATTTCTCCATGAACCTTTTTGCTAATGGAGTTACAGAACTCCATCCGAAGAGGGGTGTGGGGGGGTTAAATGAGGCAGTGAAATGACAAGAAATAGACTGGAAAATATGAGAAACAGATTGGGGGTTGGCCTCAAACTGATGTGTTTTGGTCACCATAGGTGCCCAGCAGAAATCTTGGTGGGTGAATGCATTTTAACTCCCCCCAATTCATATGAAGTAGACACAGCTTGTCTCCTACTATAAAAATCTCTCTGGATCAAACACACTTCCCCATGCTGTGTGTTTTGGTGTTACTTGGTTTTTGTAAAGCTTCAAAGAAACCTAGTCAAGTTAAAACCTATTCACTCACAACACAGTCAAGTGGGTTTCTCCTACCTTAAAGGAAATTGTGTTACATTTGATACTTATCCGTACAAACAAATGAAATCCTGAGCCATGTCGCTGGGAATCACATTTTTCATCAGTCATTGCGACAGATATTGTGAGTAAATGGACTAGGTTTGACAGGTGGGATGACTGTCAAAGTGTTATCAAGGAGTGAGCTAATAACTAAAGACAGGAGAGAGAAACACAGAGATAAGGTCAACACAAGAGACTGTCGGCTAGCACAAAATCCCCAGCCCATAGGTCGTCTGTGTAGCAGGTCGTTGTTAAGCATTGTTGTCTGCCCTCTGAGACGACCTCTAGTGGCCATTATGACTGAAGGAAGACGTGTGGTAATTTGGTATAAAATGTGAAAAAGTGTACGTCAGGAGGTTTGGAGGGCTGGATGGGTCAACGATAGCCCCGTAAACCAGCCTCTCTAAGTGCATTTCATTTCATTCTGAGGGAGAGTCTGGCCTCATCCCCATTCTAAGCGTTTGGACTGAAACCCTCAGAAGGCCGAGCCAATCAGCGTCGCCCGCTGTGATTGACACAGCACGTTGGCCAATCAGGGACCGACTGGTGCAAAGCCCCGTCACTACACCAACTTGCTGATTGGCTGAATGGGGTTGTCTGTCAACGCTACTACCAAAGATATTAAACCGTCTTTGCTACTACTCCCGCCCAGCTCCTGCCCACCCCAAACGCTGACAGGGGGGATGAGGCCAGACTCTCTGAGAAATGAAATGAAATGCATTTCCGCGAGAGGCTGGTTTACGAGGCTAGGTCAACAATAGACAGAGGAGAGTGGCGTTTGATTGGTGTGGACTACAGTTCTCAACCAGCCAGGAAGGGTCGACCAACCAGACCGGATGCACGGATTCAGTCTGAAAATCTGTACAAATTACTGGCCACCTTTTCTTGTTCTTTTTTTGTTTTTATAAAACACATCTTGCTGGTACAGTATGTTGTTCATAGTGAAATGCATTGAATCGGCACTGTTCATTTTGGTGATGATTGTCTGCTAACAGTAGAATCTATTAGAACGCAGTTAATGCCATCAAGTGTTTTTGTTATTTTTTTGTCTAGCTTAGGGCCAGGAATTAACGCTGTGAGTCTGGTTGCTAGTTGGACTGAGAACTGTAGTGTGAATATAGTAATTTATGTTATTTCTATTGTCCAAAAAAAGTACACTGTTATTCCTGTAACCTTGACAAAAGATCATCTAATAATGAGGAAGTCATTTTACCTGAAATCATGATGTTTTACAAAACCTAAGCAAATAACTTTAGTCCATCTTTCCATTGTCAATACACTGCTTATCCACTTAGGGTTGCGGGGGCCTTGAGCCAATCCCAGCTGACGCAGGGCGATGGTGGGGTACAACCTGGACAGGTCACCAGGGTATCACAAGGCCATGGGCAGTTTAGAGTCGCCAAGCAACCCCCACATACCGGGGAAGAACACGCAAACTGGGAATCAAACCAGGACCTTCTGTCTCGGAAGCAGGAGTGCAAACCATTGGACCACCATGACGCCCAATAGTTTTAGTGTACACACTTAATTAAAGCCAGGATAACCATGGTGATATGTGTATGCCGCTCTCAGTACAGGCTGTGTGTTTATTATTGTAACCATGTCAACCAAGGCCTGATATCTGTTTAAGCGCAGGAGAACTAGTTTTTTCTTTCCCATTGCACTACAAAACTGACCACTTCTTACCCTCCATGACATCTTCATGTTCTACTCTTGTGTTAGTAATACAAAATATTCCAGTCTTTATTTATCAGTGAAATAACCATATAAAACCATCTGTGGCAGTTGTTATCTTTATCACACTTTCAAAAGATAAGATGGGATGTTAACTGGCTGTTGAGGCTGAGGCATCTGAGTTTAAAGCCGCAAGACTGAGATAATGTATGGCATATTTAAAAAGCATCCACTCTACAAAGCCTGACAAGATGAATCATAACATTACACCTAATTGCTGACTCATGTGTTAATGATGCATTGAAAAATCTAACATTCCTTATTAACCTTTCCAGTTTCGAGTTCGCACAGCTGTCGGCAACCCAGAGGCTTAATGACACATACTGTACATTAGGGTTTTTTTTTAATTAGCGTTCAAATGGCTAAATTGCATTTGTGAAGGTTGAAAAGAGATTTTTAAACATAAAAAAACAAGATAATGTGAAGCGGTTTAAGTCTGAAAGAAATGATTTAGGACTGTAGCCTCTACAGGTGTTCATATACAGTCTATATTCATACTGTATTCAGCAATTGCATATTCAGTGTATATACATCACTTTGAACATAGAACATACCTTTTATTTGGTGAAGGTGTAAAGCATGGGAGCAGCTGGTGGAGCAAAAATGAACCATTTCCACTGGATATTTTGGGGGATATTCTGCACAACATCCAGGCCAAAATAGAACGGGTGATGGAGAGACTGTCAGTCCACAAGCAGATATATGGTTTCAAATATCTCAGCACTAACTCTAACGCCCCAAAGCATTTACTCTCAGCAAAAGGTTTACAGCTGCCATTTTGAGAGAGGAATAGCTGGTGTTGGTCCAGAAAGGCAGGATGTCTCCTCTGCTGGATGATGATACATTATAGAGACTATAGAAGGGCACTTGAAGAGATGAGACTTCAAAGGAGCAACTGAGATAGAAGCTGCCCAATCAGATCTCACTTCAGCGGGATAATAGTATTCGGATCCCCAGAGGCAGAAACGAGGATGTGTCATAAATTATGAATTTCCATGAGAACAGATATGGATGACGGTGTCATGCAATAATTGCCACAGCACTTAGCTTCAAGTGAAGCTGGCTGGTGGCTGAGTGATGTATGCTGCAGGCACCTGGTTGGAAAACACGCTGAGGTGATTTGCAAAGTCAGTGTGACACAAAGAGGCGCCCCCAATTATCATGCTGACCTAAGGCTCTGTGATGGGACAACCTCGGCTCGTGACCTGTAGAGCAGCGCTGTGGGGAGCGACGAGGAGGGTTGGGGGGGTTTGGGAGGTTAAGGTTAGGAGAGCCTTCTAATAGAAACAGCTCTCAGAAATGTTTTACTGTAGAAATGCAGTTGCAGCTTGCAACACTGATCCATATCAGTATTACAGTAACTGAACTATTTCAGATGTTTGGTCTAAAATGAAAGTAAAGCACAAGAAGTGTGCGGTATATTGTGTCCAAATTGTGCTTTTAAAGACCTTTATGTAAAGAGACAGTGCAAATACAACATAATCCAACCAAAATGATTTCTGTCACCCACATACATGTGTTTCATAGCTAAGGCAATATATATTTATAGAAAGACAGTCTGAATTGTACTGCTTTGTACAAATCTTTGTCACAATTGTTAGTATTGCCTTTGACTTTACAGTAAAATCAAATGCTTTAGTAATCAAGACAAACTGACCTACCTGATGACACAAAAGTGGGCGACAATAACAAACAATTCATTCAATATTGCGGATGGATGGATGGATGGATGGATGGATAGATAGATAGATAGATACAGGGCCGGCTCTAGCCATTTTGGTGCCCTAGGCGAGATTACTCTCAGGCGCCCCCCCAACAATGATCATAATGATCATAACGATAACATAGCAGTGTATCTCTATGTCCTCTCTGACCCTGAGATACACAATTTGCACAACAATCAGTAAAATTGCATTGAGTAAATCCTGGGTGAAGACATGAAAAAATTAGTCTCTTCACAATCATGAGAACAAACTGTTGTGGTGCTTGAAATGGGTATACGAAAGTCTGGGCTTCACAAAAGCAGTGGAATATACTGTATAAGGCGATAAATGTAGAAAAAAAATTGTGAAATTGCTTTTTGAGCATAAATGTTAGGCCTAACTGTCATTCTCACCAAATGTCTCAAATGTGGGATAACAGAAGCTAAATATGGACTTCACATTACATTTCAAACTTCATGAGATGTGTGTAGCCCGAAATGAGAAATTTTCTCCAAATATCAACTAAATAGACAAAAAACACACATAATTTAAAATATTTAGCCTATATAATGTACCCTATATGTGTTGTCACTGTGGTACTGTTTGAGAGGTAAAAAAAAATAAAATAAAATAAAAAATAAAAACTAGATTGATAGCTCAGCAGGTCTGAATACAGAGCTGGAGCTGATCTGGAGCTGTGGCCCACTGGCCCTGCTGTCTGAGCAGGCTGAAATCTCAACTCTCTCTTCTTTTTTCATAATCTTCCTCATCAAATTAGTCAGAACTTTAAACCTCTGAAGCACCGTCGTCATCCTCACTGCTTCTCTCTCTCTCTCTCTCTCTGCTGTTTCGAAGCGCTTCACAGTTGTTTTGATTGACAGATCGTCAAGGGCGTGCGGCCGTGCGTATTTGAAAGAGGAGAGTCTCCCGATCACAGTAGTTGAACCGCATCTCTACTGCGTAAATGACCGAAATATGAAAAACAAACAAAAAAAAAACATATTGAGACGGTCGCGCAAACGCGCCGGCATTTGTGCCACACATCAAATTAAAAATGTGGCGTTTCTAACAAGAAAACAGCTTGAGAGCATTCCTGCTGCAGACAGGTACCTGCTGTGTGTGTGTGACTATACACAATTTAGGAACATGTTTGTCATTGTTTATTTATTTGTTTTGGGGTTTTTTTTTCTACACAGAAAACACTAAGTGGGGGGGGGCACCAGCGGACATAAATCATTATTATTGTCATAATTTTTTTTTCTTCCCCTTGACTGGCGGCGCCCCTCCAGCAGTTGGCGCCCTAGGCGACCGCCTATATCGCCTATGCCAAGAGCCGGCCCTGGATAGATAGATAGATAGATAGATAGATAGATAGATAGATAGATAGATAGATCTATCGATCAGTCTTTAATTGGAACATGGAACATGAGGAACAAGATGCAGTAGGCCTACTTAGGTCAAGCAATAGGTCAGGTCATTAAATAATAATAATAAAACATCAAATGAACATTTTTTTAAATTGGTAACCTATAAACAATTTAAAATAACTGTCAAACCATGCAGCAAAAAAAAAACAAGCTTTGAATTAATTCAACACAATGAACTCTCAGAGAAAAGGCAGCCTCCCCTCTGCCACCTTCAAGTTGGCCTCTTCCACTTCCTGTCCCGCCACAATAAGAGGCCATCTTAAATGGCATTGCTTCCTCTTTGGAAGTAAGGAGAGCTGCCAGAGCCATGCAAAAGAAGCAAAGGAAGGTCAGTCGCCTCTATTCAGACATAGAGAAAAGAAACTTAAAGTAGCCAGTCAGTTAAAATGCGTGCACTCAAATCGACCAGAAACAGAAAACCATGTGTTAGTGTGTCATCATTTGAGATATATATGTTTTGTGAAAGGAGAAATCCTAAACTTAAGTGGTGCCATGTGGTGTGGCCACCATATCTATCTCTACATTTCATTTTTCAATACATTGCATCTCTTTTGTTGATGTATACCAGCAGATATGTTACAGGTTGTGATTCTTACTGCTCTGTGTGAAAACAAACAATGTAAACATACAAAGCAAACAGTTCATTTTAGCATACATTCAACCAACCACCCACTGCATTACATGCAATAATTCACAATTTCTGCATCATTGTATTCAATATGCACATTTCCATTGCACAAATAATACATGCTGTAAATTTAATCATTGCAACATCCCACAGTTTTACTACTCAATACACAGCAGCTCTTTCAAGCCCTGCAGAACTCCACCTGTAATAATGAACTATGTCGAGTCAGTTTCTTTCTATGTATCATCCAACAAAAAGCAAACTGACAAAGAAACAAACAAAAAAAAAACTACGCCGAGAAGAATGAATCAAAGGCCAAACCTGACCCAGGGTTTGGGTGTGAACGCATTAGAAGCTGCAGAAAATGTCTAAGATCAGTGTCATTGCTCATCCTCTGTCTCTCTGCTCATTGTTTTCCTGCAGGTGAAAGAGTGAACGGATGAGGTGGAGGACTTCTTCCTCTGCACACACACAGACGTCACCTTGCGACGCTCATCCGTGGGAGGAGGAGAGAGGATTGTTTGTTGCCCGCAGGAGGAATTCAAGGTCACTACACAGTGCGCTCGCACTCACACACAGACACACACACACACACACAGAGACACACACACACACACACACACACACACACACGCACACACACATACACACACAGACACGGAGGGAGGCTTGAACACCAATAGATGGAGAGAGGGAGTGTCTTTGCCTCTGACAGTTTTGTATTAAGAGGCGTCAAGTGAGTGTGTATGATGTTAGGCAGGATCTGCATCACCTCTATGAACAAATACTCAGCCAGTGAAAAAAAATCTGTTGGAAATCTAAGAGAGTAAAGGCTCTGAATCACAATCATGATTCAGATGAATAAAAGACAGTTCTTTGTCCCCTTTCCTTCTTTTTCCCTCACTGTTGTTCCTTCACCCTTACTTCTGTCCTTTATCTCCCTCAGAAAAGAAAAAAAAAACTTTATATATCCAAAGAAAATCAGTGATAAACACTTCCAAACAAACGTTAGACTGTCCAAGGTTTTTTTTTCCCTGTGAAGTCCACACACTGTGGAATTTGGATTTTAATTGCTTCCCCACAGATTGCTGCCTCACTGAGAAACTGGGTTAATTGCATAAGAAGAGAGAGCCACTTGCGACCTTCAATGAATGCTGCCAATTACAGTTACTGCAGCCTGTGTGCTGCAGCGTTGGAGGTTATTTATCCACAGATATGAGTGGGAAAGGGAAAAAAAAAAAAAAAAAGGTGATAGCCCACACGTCTTCCTGTTTTATATGGATGTTGACATCGGTTTCGGAAAGCTTTTAAAGTGTCAGTCGTGCAAAGCTGCCCTGACAGGATCATGTTTACTGTGTAATTCTGCAGCCTACACGTGTCAGCGTCAGGGCAGCAGACGTATGGAGCTGTGCAGGTTGATTGGATTTATGGAAGTTGCTTTGATTTAAAGAGTAAATGGGATTTGAAAAATGTAAAATGTCTGAAATCATAACAGCATCAATATGTCTGTTTACTCCCATTTTTACTGTTATTCCTCCCTCCCTGCTCCCTCGTCCTCTTCCTCCCTCCTCATTTATTTGAAGGTATTGTAGACAGAAGAGTCCACACAGACAGACCAGTCCAGCCTTCCTTTCCTTCCTTCCATCTTTCATTCATTCCACCTCCCTGATTCTTTTCCCTCTCTTCCATCCTTTATGATTTCCTTCCTCCTGGGTCCATTCTGTTCTTTCCTTTCTCCCATCCTTGCTTCTCTTCTTTTTTTCGTTACACCCTTTTCGACTTCCATCCTTCTACAAAACTTCCCTTCCTTCCACTCTTCCTTGCTCCTTGTCTTTCTTCCCCTCTTCCCTCCAAATCCCCTCCTGTCATCCCTGACTGCACTTCCTTCATCCATCTTTCTCCCCATATTTCGTTCCTTCCTCTCATCTTTCCTCAGTCATTTATACACCTCCTAGATTCTGTCTTCCCCCCTGTATTTTTCTTCATTTCATTTTCCTCCTTTCTTTTCTTCCACCATCTGCCTCCTCACTGCTATCTTTTCCCCCATCCCATTCCATCCTGTGTTGTCTTTCTTTCTTTCCTTCCTTCCTGCTGTCTTTTGGTCCCATGCGCCTACATTCTCTTTTGTTCCTTCCTTTATGTCTTGTTTGTTTCTTCTCTCCATTCTTTTTTCCCTGGCTCTGGCTGACTGATTTCCTCCTGATTTTCCTCATTTCAGTTGTACTTCCTTGTGAATGTGAACAGCTCACAGAGGCAATGATAGCTGGAGATGAGGTTAGGTGCTGTGCCATTCCCCTCAGAACCGACGCCCGGCACCGAGTCCTTGTAGAATATTAAACCAAACGATGTCACTAGTCGAGGATAATGAAACCTGTTTTGTAGGTTGAGAATCCCAGGGCACTGTGAAGGACAGCGCGGGGTCAGCTGACAATACAGACAGACTCTAAAGTGTGTTTCATTTTCATTCAAATATTCTGAGCTCTGACTCATAAAGGGTTTGATTTGTAAATGCTTATTCAATTTCCTTAACAGTTCCTGTAATTCACAGACATTTGTCAGTTTCCTTCAAAAGTGATCCTTGGTTGGCGTCCTTGTTGAGTAGCATGTGAATAATGTTAACGGTTAATAACGACTGATTGATTAATTGCACAAAAAGGAAAATCACACAGTTGTGTGGCAGTGAAAACTAGTAACCTCAACCAATTCAGCCCAAGAGCAGATTACGGCAAAAAGACAGTCCTTGAAATGTAATCACCAGATCTGAATGCATCTACAATTAGGAGCAGATTTCAATAACTGGACCTGCGTAGTTGGTGCACCAGGAACAGTCATTACTGTCCATTAGAGCAGTGATACAAACACCAGGTATTTTAGGATATAATGCTCTGGACAGAGTCAATGAGTCAAAAGAGCAAACAAAGAGCTGTGTTAATGGTTTGGGGGTGAGGCCACTGGTTCAACCATGAATTTTGACGAGACAATTTTGAATGGAAAGTTGGTGGGTAAACTGAAAACGGACCTTTCAACAATGTCCAAGTGCACGGACAAAGCCAGCAAGGAATGGCTCAGGAAGAAATGGGCGGGAGCTGGAAGGTTCTAGAGCAGCAATGGGCAAACCATTCCACAAAGGGCTGATGTGGCTGCAGGTTGTCGTTCCAAAGAACCAAGAGGCCACACTTTGACCAATCAGCTGTCTGAAGACTGAGATCAGTTGATTAAATGAGTCAAGTCTGGTGTGCTGCTGCTTGTTTGGAAAGAAAACCTGCAGTCAGCCCTTTGTGGAATAGTTTGCCCATATCCTGTTCTAGAGCCCAGATCTGATTCCCCTTGACATGTTGTGGAGAGGTTGAAGATTGGCAATTCTGCATGTCAGAGACTGGTGGTGGACAATTATGCAAAGTTATTTGATACCCTGAGACAATCATCCAGTGACTGGATGAATACCAGTAGAACAAAGACATCTTTGTATCTACATTAGAAACTATTTACTTCTTCAAACGAGACTGTAAGAAGACTGAACAAGCATCAATAGTTTGTTTCAATAACTGTCGATGCTGAGGTGGTGGGTGGGAGGAATTATTTCTAAAATCAATGACCATAAAATGAAAATTATCTTAATGCCTCAGCTGGTTCTCTGTTGCTCTAACTGGCTTATTTCCAAATGTGTTGTAGCCTGTCATTTTCTTTCTAATGATACTGCTTAAACTTTTCTTGTTTGTTTTCATAGAGAAACTTTTTTCTGCCACATCACCTGTAAAACAAAGAGCTTGTGAGTTATTTCCTGTATATTTACCAGGGAGTTTGCACTCCTCTCTTATTAGGGACAGTGGACTCACAAAATGTGATTCTAGCTGCCAGCACTATTAAGCACAGATCCAGTCAAAGCATCCTGTGGAGTAACACAATTAACTATAATGAAATTACATTATTTTGTTGTTAAACTGTGCTAGATTTAGTATTAATTGCTGTTTACTCACCAGGCTGGTGACTGGAACTGCAAGTTGGTTGGTGGATTGATTGATTGATTGGTTGGTTGGTTGGTTGGTTGGTTGGTTGATTGGTTGATTGGTTGATTGGTTGCTTGATTGGTTGACTGATTGATCCCTGAAGAGAAAATGAGCTTCCCCCAAGCACACAAACAAAAAAAACACAATACACACAAAGACAGAACAGAGAGTATCCTTAACACACAACACCCAATGAAATTCACATTTGTTCAGTCAGTTCAAATACACAGTTCTGGAGGTTTTGTGTTATAAAGTCTGGAGTTGCTGTCGCGCTCCTTTACGCATCTTCAGTTCAGCATCAAACTTGATTCTCTTTACCTTCTTTTCTCCTTAAAGTTTGCGCGTCAACCAGCTAGCTCCAACTTTCTGATAGCAACTCTGATAGCTTTGTAAAGTAGCACTTCTCAGTATTATAAATGCAAGGATGGTTGAAGCTCATGTAAAGCAACAATCACCATATTCTGCTCCCAGCAAGAAAGCCATTTTATAAATAGTTCCACATTTGCAGCGTTATACTTCGGAGGCATTTTGGACTGTGCGATTCTGTATCACTGTGACTTTTATTGAGTTTGCTACCTTTCTCTCGTTGTCCTCTCTAGAGAGTCTCCAAATAACAGCGCAGAGATTTATTTTGCATTTGGCTGTCAAATGTGTACTTGTAGTGCACTCGCTGAAGTTCAGCACTTTTAGATGAATATTCATGACCCAAGCCAACGCTGCTGTGAGGAATGGAGAAAATATTGTTACCTGAAAAAAACAGCACCGAGACATTTGTGTTAGGGACAAACTGGGTTTAGTGAAAACAACCTACATGAACAAGAACTGAATTACTGCATCATTTGTTAGTGAATATCAGTAAGTCAGTCTTTTATTTCTCTTTGTTCAGAAAAGGGCTCCAGGCCTGAAGGAGGACAATATTCAGTCTGTCACATTTAACACAGGCTAATTGATATGCCATATAAAGATCCTCCTTGAAACCCAGACTCCCCACCATTACCATCACACACACACACACACACTAACCACCCTTCATAATATGAATTTTAATAATAGCCAATGGAATATTGATGTGATCTCAATATGTCACTCCCCAACATATTGAGTAAGTGAAATAGGGCTCTTGGTGCACTGATTGCATTACCCTGTAATGAGCTAGGGCTATTTGATTAGGAGGGTGTTTCAACTTTTTAACTCAATTCAAATATCCACTTCTGCCTTTGCTGAACATGGATTGGCAAAGGCTTTATTTTGACAGGTTATGCGAGAGAAATAAATGAGTTTAGTCGACTTCCAGTAAAATTAAATAGCAACACAAGGAGGAATTTTCAGAAACTCAACATATCGTATTTACATACAAATCCCATTCATGATACCTGACCGGGAAATAAAGAAATAAAATACAGTGAAGCCTACAAGCCTGGTCAGACAGTCAGCTTTAATATCCTGCTGCATTCCAGACTCTCTGAAACAGCAGCTTTCCTCCTGGGGGAACGGTATCTTTGTCACTCCATGCTGTGCTGAGCTCTGTGTGGGGGGCCACAGGGCCAATGCATGGATGCCAAATATAAATGTTGAACATACATTCACATAAAGTATCATAGTTGACTTCCTGGGCTTTGGCTAAGGTATGCAGATATATGCACATAATCACTCACTCCAAATGCATCCAATAGTGCTGGTTACTGTCTCCCTCTTTCTCTCTGCGTCAGCCGACAGGCCGACTGTCTGGAACATAAATCAACAGCAGGGCATATACACAGATGGAGAAACTAAACGGCTTCATTAGTCAACATATAGAGCCTCCTGGTCAAATACAAGTTGAGATTGTTCACTCAAATTCTTATTTGAGCTGAGGTACTGGAGTACTTGATTTTTATGCTGCATTCTTATATAGATCCATGGTGCATTTACAGAACCTAATGACTCTGAAAAAAACCAACTGAATAACTGACTGAATAAAAAAAAGCTTGTAGAGTGTGATATATATCCTCTGGAAATGGCCATAAAAGTGGCAGGAATGGCCAAAGGCAACTACTAGAAACTGTAAAGTGTATCAGGAGCTTTGTAAATGTTGGTGCAGTGGTTTGTGCTCCCGCCTCTCAGCGAGATGGGTCTGGTGGGGTTCAGTGTGGAGTTTGCATGTTCTGCTCGTGCCTCCTATTCAGGTTCTGTCCACCCACTCTCCACATGCCCAGCAACACGCACACTACACAGACTGGAAACTCTAAATTGTTAATACTGTAAATTATCCAATAGAAGCACAGGCTTTTATTTGCTTCACCTGCCGAACTGACCCGGCTTATATGAGACAGACGTTTATATGGGACAGGCTTTTTCAGAATTTTGAACAAATCTTATTCAAAGATGGAAAATCCTATCAAATCATTCTGTTCTTACTGTTTGAAAGAATGTGAATGAGAGCCAGATCCGGAGCATGCATCTATTTAGAAGTTTTATTATGTATTCTTTTCTTTCTTCTCATTTTATACTTTATTTACTTATTTTATTTTATCTTCTATACCATATGTATCTAATACCACTCCACCTGCCTGTCATCTACTGTACACACACACACACACACACACACACACACTCACACCTATATTACCTATATCATCGTAACTTCACATGGTCTCCTGTTCGGTCGTGCCGGTTTGGGTCAAAAACATTTAGACTACAGATACCTCGGGTCAGACCACGGGCTTCCTCTTTCAAATCAAATCAAACCAAGTTTAGTGTCATATCGCTGTAAATACAACAGTAGTGCAGACAAAATGAAAAAACACAAAATTTAAAACTTTTTTTCTTTGCAGGTTTTCATTCACAAGAACTTGCAAAAAAATAGAAATAAACTCGGCTTCTTATCAAGACTTGGCTTTAGGTGCCCTATGTCAGCTGAGACTGGCTCCAACCCCATGCAACCCTGCATGAATAAACGGTTTAGACAGTGGATGTAGAAACATTGCCTCCACAATCCACATGCTTTCTCAAGTTAGACAGCAAACTTTTGTCAGCGGAATCTTTCTTTATTTCTAAAAGTTTAATAAGGTCGTGGCTCTCTGGTGAAGAATCCATTTCTTCTAAAATGAACGCTTTGCGCGGTTTATCACATTATAACTGTCAAAGAAAATTCACTCTGCTATCTAAAGGCTTTGCTTTAAAGTGATAACTTCTTAGACATGTAAGGTCATAAGTCAATTAAGAATAATTGTACTTTAAGAGAAAATAGTCAAAACTCAAGTGAGATATTAGAAAAGTATATTTAAGTGCAGTTCATGTAAATAAAAGTATGTCACAGATGTCACCCCTGGGCATAAATATATTATCATGAAGAAAAAAGGCAGGAAATAGTTCTTGTGACAATAAGATCATATTTCTATGGGCACATGACCCACTGCAATGGAAGTGATGTGCCATCAGTTCTTTTTGAATAAGGAAGAGATGTGTTGTTTCCTCTGCAGACATCTTGTGAGTGTGGGTGGTGCACAGAAACATTTTTTTTTTAAGGATCTATAAAAGGAATATGGGGAAATATATGACGAGTTCTAAACATCACCCAAACAAATTGAGTTCAAAGGACCAAACCAAACTTGACAGTCAAACAATGTCTGCTACATCCCACAGTCATGCAGATTATATAAAAACTGGCTGATGAAACTGTAGGAGAGAATCTTCAGTGCAGCAAAATGTTTTTTTTTTCTTCTTTTTTTTTGCCTCCCTTTGCTGAGCTTTGATCAGAAAATGTCTGGATGGCGAGATCCCTGAATAGCTCAGCCTCCTACAGCTGCTGTTTATGAACTCGTCCCAAAACTGTCACCCTGGTTGACGAACAGTAGCACAACCTCCAGGGATGAAGGTTTGGGAGCGGGATCACATCAGCCCCCCCCATCATCAATAATCTTTCAGTGGGGCCCCGGTGCTCCTCTGTATCAGCTGTTTGCCGCCCGGAGCTGCCCGGTTTGTTTATCTGCTTCACCTCCTTCACATGTTGCGGATGAGAGTGTAAGTCAGCCATGTAATCGCCAACGTTGCTCATGCTTGCGTCATTACAGCTGAGACGACGAAGTGCTGGGAGGGTAAGATGCTGTCTGGTGTTTTACCATGTGCTGGTACCCAGATGTACTTTGAGCTCTGTTTCAGTTGGTTGTGATTTGGTTTTTTCTTGACACACACTGAATGGGGTGAGAGAGGAGTGTGATGTTGTGATGTATCAGGTTAGGTGGAAACCAAGGTGTCATTGTTATAGCAGCTACAGACAGAGTTTCATCATTCTAGTTTATTATGAGCCTTCACTTTGTGAGTTTGTGCCTGGAGTTTTGTGACTTTGAGCTGTCTGTTTGAACTTTATCAGAGGTTGAATGAACAGAAACAGTGTTTAGGGCTCTTGTGTCTCAGCAAGAAGGTCCTGGGTTTGATTCAGAGGTGGATCTTGAACTGTGTGTTCGACATCAAGCTTAAATGCACAAGATAAGATGACGGCAAGTCAGTCACTACAGGTCTGGTCAGTCCAAATGTTGTTGGGCCAGACTGTACCCCAATCAGCCACAACTGCTAACTAGTAGGTACTGCTACAACATGTTATGTGTGTGTAGACATGTATTGTCTACCATACCGTATACACAATTCACACAATTGAAACCTGTTCTAAATGCTGTGCCGCTCTGTAGTACCACTGTGTGAATATCAGAAAAAACACACTTTGGGTGGTCAACAAGTACAATTACATAGACTGTACAATGTTAACTAATGATGACGCTGAATCAGTTTAGGGAGGGGCAGTAATACGGTAATAAGGTATTCAGCGGTATATTAAAATAGCAACAGTATCAGTTTCATTACTGTCATTAAAAAAAAAAAATGCAGTGCACTCATATAGGGGTCTGATATATTACCATTAATCTAATGTATTTTACTGCATAATTAATGAGTGTATGTCCAGCACCTACATGTGGTTGAGTTTTCAATTTTACTCCAATAGTAAAATGTTTTCCCTTTGGGAGATGTCTGATGAAGTTGCTGGACGTGACGTCGTCCAATGACGGCTCAGAGCAGAGAGAGAGGAAAAGACGGCAAGTCGCACAAACGTATAGTGAGTTGGTCCTCAAGAAAAACACAACCTCTGCAAAAACCTTGTCTGGATCTGAAGCACTGTGTTGCCATAGTTACCATGTGTGTCTTGTAGGCTTGTGCCGACGTTTTGTTTTCTTGCCGATGTTATAAAAACACACAGACGCTGATCAGCGCTCCGATGGAGGTTAGATCTTCTAATGTTGGACTCATTTTACAAATACAAAGTGCAGCCAAACACCAGGCTGAAGAGAGGAACAGCAGCAGCGCAGCACCGTCTTTTTTTTTTTAGCGGGGCCATCCACATTTTGTTATAAGCTATTTGTTAATACAAGTTGCTCATGTTGGCAATTTACATGTTTTGTTATTGTTTCAGTATTCTTATGTGGTGTTTGGTAGGCTGTTCCCTTTCTGAACGTCACTTTGGTGACTCTGTGTGAGCTGTACAACATACCGCGGTAACGGTATCAACATTTGGATACCGCCTAACCCTAATACAGTGATGAAGTGAGTAACAAGGGTGCGACCAATCACAACTTGTTGTTCCATTTCTTTTTTAGCACACATAAACATGCATACGCATTATTTCATGTACTTGCATTGACAGCTCATACTGTAACATGACCATCTCTCTTGTCCCATCCCATTCATCCACCATGCATCCAGAGGAAGAAAAAAAACACGACCAAACAAAAGAACAATTACAACAACAATCTTGCAGACATAATTACCCTTCAAACTCATAAACAGCAATTATCATCAAACATTTGTTTTGTCATCTCATCAACCTTTGCCGGTCCAGGATGCAGGCTGTCAAAACAGTTTGTGCCAATGCTTTTCAAAATATCCCAAAAGTGCCAAGTCATTTTACTGTGATGTACTGAAAAAGTCCACAACAATGCTCAGAGATTTTGTTATTGCTCTCATATAATATAGAAGCTTTAGACACTGTGTTGTCATGGAGAAATAGTAGGATACTGAATTTTACTGCTCTGGGCTTTGCAGGGTTTTCTCTGTGAATAATCTCAGTATTTGCAGTTCTGACACAGAGGAAAGAAAAATCTGTACCTAACCATCAGAAACTTAAAGAGTCAGATAAAGTAACTGTCTCTGATAAGCAAGATGGATCCCACTAACTCCTGAGCCTCCATCCCATCAAAGACTCTGACAGCATGGCAAATTAGATCTCAGTGTTAACCACTCCTCAAGAAGTTAAGTTTCTCTGTACACATGCATTCATCATCAGAGGAGACAACAGGCGCCTGGAAAAACAAAAACAAAAGAAAAACACCTTGATTAAAAAGTATTGATTGTAAATAGAAAGTCAGTTGGGCTATTTTCTGTAAGTCATGGATTAAAAAGAGCCCAGATGAGTTGTGCTAACTCTCATCCTTCTATTATTGTATTACCTGTAGTTTCTGTCTCAACCTATACCAGAAAGCCCAAGGCCTCCTGTGGTCGACTTTGTTTGCTGACAGCCTTTGAAAAATATAATCTTCATAGATTTTCACTATGGAAGCCACTTGAATGGAAAGTTGTTAAAGCCGGCGTTTGTATCTAGTACACTTCGATTGTTAAACCAGTGTGAGGATTTTATTTTTTCTCCCCACATTGTTGGAGCACAATAATATGACTCACCACTATAACATTATGAAACACTCTATACTGGTTTGGGCCTATACAAGAGGAATGGGTGCAGACAGTGCATGCTGCAGCCCACGAAGTCTCTTGACCTGAGGCTTCAGTAATAGTCACTGTATGTGGAGTTGACAGTAATTGCTGAACAGCTCATATGACTCACACATACCTTGTTCATGTACATCCAGCGTTTTAAATACAGCTAATGTGTCAGGACTGATATGTGCTATCCTCTTTCACCCACAGCTAACTCAGTTACATTAGGAGTCCTGTAATGTATGGATTGTGTGTTGAATTATGAGCCATCAGTGTTGGTGATGTTTTAATTATATCAAGACAGTTTAGAAAGTAGGGAAGAGTATCTCTGTTCAGTGGTGAGGCCAGAAGAAAGGACCCCATCCACTTTCTGGTTTCTGGTACTGTTTATCCATACAGTACATCGCTCTCCCTCGCTCTTTCTCTCTCCCTCTCACTTCATACATATTTATGAAACGGAAAGGTGAACTCCGGCAATCTGATCGACTGATTGTTAACTGTTATATAATGAGCGTATACCACAGCTACTATTCTAAAGCCTTATCACAGCATAGCACTGCGCGTCAGGGAAGTATGAAACTGTGACAGTCGGTAGCAAAAGGTAGCCGGTGCTTTGACGAAGTTACAGTAACAAATAGACTAAATTAGTTGAATTCACATGTTCAAGGTTAACTTTCACCTCTGGAGAGGGTTAACAATGATAGAGTGGACTATTTTATTTATTTATTTTTTACAGCAGGGCTATTTCATTAGATAATAGTATGTATTTCTGATTAAATCAAAAACTAAATTTAATCAATTGTGTATTCTTCTTTCATATTGCCATTATTGGTAACCGTTTTATAAAAGCAATACATAACGACAGGCCATGGTATACTCATTATATCACAGCTAAGGGGCGTTCTTCAATCTGACGCGAAGCAGAGGGACAAAAACCCTCTTAGCTGTGGTATAATGAGCGTACACCACGGCCTGTTGTGATGTATTGCTTAAATATGTCATTAGAATTTGGTACAATAGACAACAGTATCAACATTTGGAACAATAGACTTGAAATAGATATGTAGGCAGTAGGTATCTTTATGTATTATTTATGCTTTATGCTTATATATCCTTACCAGTATGCTGTATGTAATAGCGATAACAATAAACTGAAAAAGTGCTTGCTTATGTCAATTCATGCGGTTCCCTTAAAAAATCTACCACATGATGGTCGATATTCACCGAAAACCAAACTGGTGATGTGGACGAACCAAGTCCAACCACTGAGTCTCAATTCAAATATATTAAATATTAATAATATTATATTAAAGGGACAACAAGGAGTTTCTAATCGGTTATAAAAAAGTCTCACGTTAATGTGGATGAATCTCCGCTACCCACACTTGTTAATGGGCCCATTTTCGATAAATATATCGTTCTGTCTCTATCGTTATTTTGTTATTATTAGTGGTGGTGGAGATGCTGGTCGAGCCGACCAGCGTTTCTTTACTTTCAGTTTCGCAACGAGTCATGAGAATAACGTAGCTGAATCGCCGTTTATGGTCGGAACTACGACGGTATGTGAACCTCTTTGAACCTCTGACTTTAATTATTGATGAATGAAAACATGAGTCTGTCTTGCGCTGGTCAAATAATTTTACGGTGTGCGCGGAGGCTCATAAATGTAGTGTGAAAACGCTTCGCTTTTCCAAAACTCCTCGTTGTCCCTTTAATATTAAAAAGTCACATTTATTTAATGACTTGGAAGACAATCACTTTGCGGAATGTAAATAGTTCATGGCTCAGGAAGGAGAGAGACTGATAAGCATCCAATTATTCACTCATTAATCATAACTGAATTCAAATAAAAAGATGAAATAATAGCGAGGTAAAGTCATATTACCAGCCCCTGACAGCAATTTACACATTTTTGCTCGGCACAACAGCTGGAATACTTGAGGTCAGCAGGCTGTGGTTACAGCTACAAACTGTGGTTATGCTAAAGGCCGGTATACCACATGGTTAAAGGGGAACTATGCAAGTCGGACACTCTTTCACTACGCTCTGAGATAATAACAGAACGTTATGAGACAGAGTTGTTTTCGAGGTAAATTCATGCAAAACCGCTGAAGCGCGTTCCCATCGGGGGCAGTTTTTCAGCAAGCAGTCTCTGCATTTGCCTCAAAAACAAGTCTGTCTCATAATGTTCCATTATTATCTCATAGCGTGGTGAATGTGCAGGTCACAACTTGTCCACCAGAGCGTTTTGGAGTTGTTGGATTGTGTATTTGATGAGTTTGATGAGGGAAACCAAGAAATCCCATTAGCATACCTTTGAGCAGCTCACAGCTCTGCTCCACCGTTCTAAAAATAGCTTGCACCGACAATTAAAGGTAACAAACCTACTGTACTCCTATGACTATAGGGATTATGGCAATGGGCCAGTTAGCCAAAATGTTGAACTATCCCTTTAACACCATCTTTAGGCCAACATTTTTGCATGTGCATAATTATGTCATGCACACATATTGAACCCCATTGTACACTATGATTTCCTGATGACACTGCCAGTAATACATGTCTTATCATCCTCATGCAGTAAATTGTAATACTCACATACACAACGTTCATTCATACTATTATTTAAACACTTTTTATGAGAAGACACATTTTAATTTCAACACTTAATCTTGGATGCTTAAATCTGCTTTAATTCAACTCTATATTGCCGTAAGGGACGTCGCAGCGTCTATCTTTAAATAAATCTTTGCATATGCGGCAAGGAGGGTGCAATCAATATAGAGTGCAGGCGTACACTGACATTACAGGCTGTCTGGGGAACATTTCAGCAAAATACATTCACAGGAGTTTGTATTACACTAACTAGTGTAATTAGAACAACACAACTCATTGTTTTCCCCCCTTAATCTCCCTCTCACACTCCCATTTGTGTTAATTACATTGTATGTAAAGATTATGTCATAATCAGACCAAAATGCCGACTGATACAGAGCTGTATTATCTGAAATCACTTAATGACGTACAATATTTCTAAACTGCAAAGATAATTTTGTAAACACTGATCAACGCAGCAAGTGACTGTTTAGATCGCACGCTGCTAATTAACCAACGGCATTACTGCTGGAGATGTGAGTGTGTGCGCGAGAGTTGACAGAGGCTGACACGTGTGGATACAAGGTTTCACAGGAAGAGAGACAACGCTGAAATATCACAATATGTGATTAATTAGGCTCTTGTGGAGCTGTATCATTTAAAAGGGAAAAAAAATGATTATAGCGCATAAAACCATCTTGCCGAGGCTGCAGGGTTAGAAAAATATGTAATGATTAATACCAATTAATGACATAAAAACATGGCACATTCCTCAGGCATCTATCTATCTATCTATCTATCTATCTATCTATCTATCTATCTATCTATCTATCTATCTATCTATCTATCTATCTATCTATCTATCTATCTATCTATCTATCTATCTATCTATCTATCTATCTATCTATCTATCTGTCATTATTTATCTCTTTCTTTATGTCTTTCTATCTACCCCTCTTTCTTTCTTTCTTTCTTTCTTTCTTTCTTTCTTTCTTTCTTTCTTTCTTTCTTTCTTTCTTTCTTTCTACCCCATCTCTGTCTTTTTCTTTCTTTCTTTCATTCTTTCTTTCTCCCCCTCTCCGTCTCTATCTATCTATCTATCTATCTATCTATCTATCTATCTATCTATCTATCTATCTATCTATCTATCTATCTATCTATCTATCTATCTATCTATCTATCTATCTATCTATCTATCTATCTATCTATCTATAATGCCTTTCATGTTTCATTGATCAAGGCAGTTATTGATAGATGGATGTGTTTTTATCCATCTAATTAACTGATGACATACATTGTGCTGCGAAACAACAAAAGACTCACGTCATGCAAATGTGGAGCAACTTTTCATTTGCCTCATCAGAGGCTCTCACTCGGCGCGGATGCTAAATATAGAGCCAGCCGGCTCCGTCTCTTCGTTCGCCACTCTCTCTGGGGCGTTTCTGGGGTTTTTTTGTTGGTTGTTTTTTTTTTTTTTGCACTTCAGCATCTTGTTATTGCCATCAGCAGCTGGTTTGCCGGGCTCTGCAAACAGAATGCGGCGTGTTATCAACAAACACGAGCGCTTCATCAAAGAGAGGGCGAATGAATTCTGTGGAATTTCACTGACTGACGGCGTTGTGGATGTTTAATTGAATATCTTTTTGTTTGTTTTCACGTGAAGGTGATCAGACCTCGGCGTGTCATTCATAGGCCTGTTTGCTCGCTGATAAAGAACTTTGTTTACAGTAACACAGCCCATTAATGAAGTGATAAAATATTTGACTGACAGCATTTTTGGTCTTAGTCGAGTCATTTGTTTGTTGCTTTCTACATTTCTGCCTTGGTTTGCATGTTTGTATAATAGTCCATTAACCCAGTATTGATCTGTCAGTTCTACAAAATCCCATAAAGTGTTGATTGCACTCTGCGATGTAAAACTACACAGAGGTGGTTTGTAGTTCTTTAAACCACAGTTATATCTTCTTACAATGGAGCCCTCTCCAGCAGCATCTGATTGGATGATCGATTTGGGGATGAGAAATTGCAGGCTGTGACCATTCAGCCAGTTGACTCCCTGAGTGGGCGTGGCAGAGTTGAAGGTGAGGCAAAGACACTCTGTGAAGTGAATTTGACACAAAAATTGTTCTCCCAACTCATGATTAACAGTCAGACCCACGATCCACAGCCACAGCTGATTTGATGACAGCGGAGACGAAGCATGAAGTGATTGTTGCTCTGATAACTTATCACAGATGTCAACTCTTGTGTCAGAGTGATATGAACAGCAGAACCAACCTTCCTGAATCATATCTTCTTCCTGTTGTTTTTTTATGCCTCCTCATTTGCAACAGCTTCAGGTAGAGCCTTTTATATTTTCCATATGTCCACCCATCTTATATCCCTGTGGATGCTAAAGCTTAGTAACACTTGAGCAAATATTTTTAAATTTACCAACATTAATTCACTTAAAGATCAACGAGGAGCAACATTTGTGGTGAATAGGCCAAAGGTCAAGATCACTGTGTCACAAACCATGGTTTTAATCAGATTCAAATGTACTTATGGACAAAATCAAGAGATGGCATTCATTTACAATGTTGGATACTTGATTTAGAGGACGTGTAAGTGCGTATAGGTAGGCGTATCAGGAGTAATACAGTTTCAGGAGCTCTGAACCCATGCAAATGCTCCAGTTTGGAGAGTTTTTTTCTAAGGTCTCAGTTTGACACATCCCAGATGAGGAGAAGTTCCCTATATTATGGCAACTCACCTGGCCCTGGCGTCAGTGCCCAATGTATTTGGCTTTTAGTAGGAGGTTGACATTATATCTAACTATACAATGATAATATGAGATGTGGTGGAATTCAGTACTATTCAGAGACATACAATCTTAAAAGCCACTGAGAGGAGCGTCCTCTAAATATCATCACTTAAGTCTGATTGTCTAAGTTCAACTTCACCGTGACATCATAATGTCATGTTAAAACACTTGGCCATTATTCAATGTTGTAACTCAGGCAGGAGAGGTAGTGACCATATATCTTCAGGTGTACAACATCATAGCTCTGCAGCAGTTCTAGTGTTCTACAGTGTGTATGGTTTCTGTTTACAGCTGATCATACTGAACAAAGTTTATTTCAATTAACACTTTGACAAAAACAAACATTTCACTGTAACTGGCATGGATATAGCGACAGTAAATCCATTTCTCTTGCGGTAAGTCTACAGGTGTATGTGAGGCTTTTAGAGAATTACAGATTTACTGTGAGCTTGGTGATGGACTGGGAAAAAAATGTCCACAACAATAGAAGCTGGCAGGTTGGATCACTGTCTGCTGTTCGCTGGCAAAAATGAAAAAAAAAAAAGAAGAAAGAAAAACTCAGAGCTCTGCAAGGACAACATAATTACCAGGTACTACAATCAGAGATACAGCCATTACAGCTAACAGGCTGAAACCTTTAATTGTTTCTCCTTAATTATGTAACTGCCGTACTGTACTGCTGGCTGTCTGCTCGGCTCAGGAGACCACAGCTGTGCTTCAAGTGCAAAGCTCTGGGAGAGAGAGGACAAAGAATTCCCTTGTCTGACGTCCATTTTGCCCTTGAATAATCTTGATTCAAAGAATGGAGCATATGTCATCACATACATCCCGACAGATGGTTTCCTGTCTGAGGGGTTCAAGTAAACACCTGAATTTTCCATCTGAAACCACCCCCCCCAAAACAGTCAAGCTGCAGAGATGTCAAATCTTAAAATAACCTGCAAAAGGATCTAACTGAAGTAATTCAATCCATACAAATTGAGATGGATGAGTTTCCATCATAGTAATTATATTATAAATTCCAAAACGAGGACATTCAGCACTAGTTAAACTTCATACATACTTAATTGCTTATAAGATTAAAATATAGCCTTTGAGGCAGGTCTAATAAATAGAAATATAGCTCCTTGAAAGGCCACTTGATACTGGATCCAAAAGTGAGTCAATCCCCACAGACTTGTTAAAGATGGAACCAAGTTCACAGTAGAAATAAACATGTTTACTGCCTGATACAAAAACACAGAGAAGAGACAACCATATCAGGGCTGAATGTACTTGTAACTCCTATGTTTGCATTTTATTAGGCTTAACATTATGTAGCGTTCAGGCTGTGGCCTCTGGTTGCTGAGGGTCTGCTCACTACAAACCAGCATGCACTGAAATACTTACACACACCTCACACATTCGTTAGCCTTTTTTTGGATCGGCGTAGAGTTAAAGGGGACATACGTATAATGGAAATATCTCTTTCTGAAGGCTCTTTAACATACCGTATATTTGAGAGTTTGTCTTGCAGTTTTATGAGCTGTTGTCATCCAATGATGTCATTATTTTTTTTAAATTTGCATAATACCACCCCTACCTGTGAGAACAGGTACTGGTAAAAGGGGCGGGGCAGGGTGAGCAGTGGCTCATTTGCATTTAAAGGGACAAACACTGAAACCAGCCGTTCTGACCAGGGCTGTTTTGAGAGGATGAAAAGCGATGTGAGGTTTGATCTTTGGGGTATTTTGGCCAAAGCATGTCACAGACGGTAACACTTCATAATAAGTACACACTATTAAGCATAAGTTAAAGCTATAGTGCGTAACTTCTGTTGCCCCCTAAAGGATTTCTGCGTTATTACAACGATACGGCCGGCACCTATGGCCCGGTGTAACCGGCCCCTCCCCTCCCCTCCCCTCCCCTCCCCTCCCCACCACTACCCCTGTAGCTCTCCATGGTACCGGTAATGCACATCACACACAGTAACAGTAACACACCACATGCTGCTGGTCACGGACCGCGGTTCACGGACTATAACACTCACCGCACACTGCTTGTCACTGTGTACTTATTATGAAGTGTTATCGTCACAGACATGTCTTGGTATAATGTGTAGGAATTACCCCCATCTAATGGTGCAGTTGCATATCAGAACGTATTCTTGATGTTGCATTCACGTGAAATGGGGCAGACGTCAGACAGACAACAGACGCTGCATGTAACAGGATAAACAAGCGTCTATGTAAACAAGTGGTCCGCCAGCACGAGGCAAAACAATACAGGCCTGACAATATGTTGTCATGGTGATGTGGTATTGTTTACCTGACCCACGTTTTATCGTCTTTCTCTGGTGGAGTAAAATGACATCCGGTTGGTTTGCCGACGGCCGTCTGCCTGACTGCACCTGAATGCAACACCAGTGCCTCCTCTTCCTCACACTACACAGTGGTGACAGTTTTAACAGGCGCTACCTGGAAAACTTTCTCCCCGAGCCGACAGCTCCGGTGAGTTTCCATGGTTACCTACGGTCACGCTGCCACTCGACGTAAAAAATGGTGATGCAACATGGCCGCCTCGGTTCGGTGCGTCGCCCACTTATAATTTTGTAACGACTTGTAACAACTCATTCTAAGGTACGACAAAGCAAGTTACATACTGGGGCTTTAAATTTGTGGAAAAGCGGCATAATATATCTCCTTAAGCAGTAAGCCACTGCCAAGATGGTGATGGTGGAGAAGCCCACTCAAAGCTCCAGAACTGCTCCTCGGAAAGCTATGGGTGACATCCCATGCCTGACCAAAATGAATAAATATGTAATTATAATTTAAATTAGATTAAAAAATAAAAAAAAACATACAAAATGTGGGAAATGGAGGATGGGGAATACTTGGAGGATGGAGAATACTTGCTGCTATGTTGAAGCATTTCCAGTGTTTTCAGATGTCAGCATCAAAACGTGAAAACGTCCCTCATCATGTGTGATGGTCTCTGACAGGAAGCAGAGTCAGGAGGCTGACTGTCACACTCTGGCACTCAGGCATTAGCAACTTTACTTATATTTACATGTTAGCACCTTGACTACAGAACAACACTGAATCCATCCATTACTTAACCTACACTTCATCCATAAATGTAACAGGAGTTAGTTAACCTTAATTACACACTGTTTTTCATGAATGAATAACAAATGGCCTTTGAGTTAATAAGCTGTACATGTTCATAAAAATGTCTTGACGGTAATTAAAATCTGTCTTGATGACAAACGCAGAGTCTGTCTTTGTGAAGGGCATTCAAAGAGTCCGACTGATTTAAATACAGGGCAGCTGTCAGGGGATGCCTTCAGGGACCAGCATCATGTGGTGGTAAATCTCCATATTCATTCATTTATTTATTAATCGCAGGTTCTGTATTGATCCTGTGAAAGTATCAAAGTGCTCACACAGCATGTGCACCAAGTCCCTCCCTTACCCACCGTCCAAGCTGTGTTTACCTCACATCTGTTTTCATCTGTTTTTATTCAATCACTCAGTGAACAATCATCCGATCGGAAAAGAGTCCCAGAGCCCTGCTGAAAGGTTGTTTTTTTAAACTTACAACCACAATTACACTTATGGATGAACACTCGCAAATAAATCACAAGGGAAGTGGCACCTTTAACACATGAAATGTTTTAGAAATGGGAAGTGTAAAATCGCAACAGTAAAAAAAAGCAACAACACCACCACAACGCTGTGGTTGTTTATGGATTTGCATATTATTTTTAACTGCAGTTTTGACCCATTGGTTATTTGCCAGAAGAAAACAGACTGTGTGCCATCAGGAGAGAAAGAAAAACAAAGGCAGACTGTGTATTCATACAGTATGGGCTGACCTTTTAAAATGCCATCCGTTTTCATCAAGGACTGACCGTCCACCAGTGGAGACCAGTGTCGCCACTGCAGCACCACCATGAATTGTGCATCCGCTGAGTTAAAGGATCCATATTTATATCTGTTATATCTGTTTCAGGGGTTGAAGGGGTCTTAAATGCACATTTTTGAGAAATAATATGCAACATTCACCTCGATTTAGCCATACTTGTGTACCCAATTTTGCTCTTGCGACAAAAAATATGCGATCTTGATTCTTCCGGAAGCTTGCAGCAGTTCTGAGGGAATGCAGTAACCTGTAAAAAATTGAATTTTCAGGTGATGGATCCTTTAAGGTACCCAAAGGTTTATTGAGAACGTTACAAACCAATCCACAGTCTTTTTTTTTCATGTGAATAAATATCACCTTGTGTAAACAGGGAGGATAATGCACAGCTGCTTTACAAGGGAGATAAAAAGGTGCATTACTGTATTAAGCTTTTCTTTCTGTCTTTATTTTTTTTCAAGGCTGTTTTGGATGTAATCCAGTTCACCATTTACACCCTGCATACAGACACAAGTACATTACAACCTGACAGGAGACAAACACAGGCTCCAGGCTCAGGCTCTTTATGTGAGCCTCCTCTCAATATTCCCCCCAAACAGATTTTACAACAACAACAAAGAATTTTTGGAATTTAAAATGTGTCATTACCCTTGCATACATAATGCATCCCCCATTGTGTACGTGTCAGGAGCTAAAATGCTTCATCTTGCGTGCCGCACTGGAGGGTTCAACTTACACAGTCAATTACTGTATGCAGCTTCATCATATATCTTGCATGCAAATGAGACTATAAATACACCTACTCATCTCTTAGATGCATCACTCTGGCAGGCTGCGCTGCGACACTATATGTCTCTGCCCGTCTTTTAGCTCAGTCACATGCAAACTTGGTTTCCTCTCATGTGGCATCAGACATTCAGGGAGCAGTATATGCACACGTTTTACAGATGACATGATGGAGGCTCGACAACTCCACACTGGCCAGCAAACAGTGGAACATATGGAAAGATGTTTAAGCTTGAAGCTGGAAGTTACATAACAGAGTGAGGATACTGCAAACCACAGGATCCCTGGGGAATGTATTGTTGGGGGAAAAAAATCTCTCTAGGTTTTTAAAACAAGCATTTTTTATTAATTACATTTAAGATGTGATATTACAGTTCCAATGACATGGATTTCAGTAATAATACTGAACTAGAAAAACATTGCTGTGTTTACACAGCTGAACCTCGAGACATACAAGACAGACAAATGAATTAACCACAGTACTTGTGTATACAACTATGTGGGTCACATATTATTCTAGCTGGTTACAGTAGGAGATACCTACATGTCTTTGTCTTTGTGACAATATAATAAATAAATGTGGATGCTAACATTTTTTTATTAATTAATTTTTCCCTAAGTGCTCGTGCATAATAAAGAATATGATGTGAATGTAGCTTAGCTTCAGTCGACTCTCTCTGTAAACAAACTACAGAATTTAGATACTAGTTTAAACATAACTTCTTCTTTTTTTGTACTTTATTGGCATTAACAAAGGTTAACTGACATTTTTGATGCAGATCAGACTAAGATCACTTTGAGATTGAGCCCCATTCCACTTGTATTTAAGGTAAATACCTTAAAAAGAGTAAAAGCTGCATAGGTCACACTAACCTAAGAGTTATTTAGTTATTAAGTAACAGATGTCATTCTCCTCCATGAATAAAGGCTATTTCATCTACGTATAGCAGAGCAGTCATATGTTCCATCAGGTAGACATGTCGGATTTTTTGTATCAGTTGTGCTTTTGCAGGAGTTAGGCTTCATCTAGTGAACATGAACATAACTTTGATCATGTATCATGTTGGGGACCATATGGACCTTTTTCCTAGGAGTCAATCAATTATGTATTACAGTCTACACGCTGTTCCCGTCTTATCTTATCGTGAAAGTCTTTCTGTCACTTTGACACTTTTTTCTCCTATTTTTTGCTCATCTGTTTCACAACCAATCACCCTTTTATACTTTTATATTCATTAGGACAATTTTCACTCATTAACACTCATTTCCATGAGGTACTGTACATATGTCTTTCATTCAAAAGTGAAACTGCGTACGCTGTAACTCCGCTCCCTTGGACTGCAGCTGCTCAGGTGGAGAACTGATTCATGTGGTCAAACTAGCCAAAGCTGCTGAGTAGAAGCATTTATTTGCAGCTATAACGTTCTGGTTAGCAGTGACTGAATGTTTTAATACCTAAATATAGAAACATTTAAATGACATCTAAAAAGTAGATTATATACCAAAGCTAGACTTGTTATCAGATTGACAGATTACCTCATGTAATGTACTACTGCATTTTTGGTTCACAGACTGTAAGTGTACACAGAGCAGTAGTCACATGCCTCCTTGTCCTCATGGCACACCAGAGCACTTACAGTTTCCTAGACATTGATCACATATGGCAGCTCCTCACTGTAAATATCATGTATATTCTATCAAATATCCATGAGTGTTTGATGTCCCAGCTCCCTACACCGTCCCTAACCCTCACCCCGGCTCTATTCACGTGGGAGGTCGTGCAGCGACTGGTTCTAACTGTTAAGCACCGTGATAATGATTAAACGGCTAGTGGTTTGAGCCGGGGTAACATTAATTCCTTTCAAGCTGATTTTGCTGAAACGCGGATAAATAATGTAGCCAAAGCTCTACACACAAGCCGTGTCAACCGCGCCGGGGAGCTAAAGATAGAGCCGACAACAGGTCAGGCTCACCTCGCCTGCACCGAGTCTACACAGTGTTGAAGAAAACACGGCAGGTTCAGTGCAGAGGAGGTTCAAAAAAAGCCACAGCGGCGTGTTTAATGCCTCGCCAAGCTGTCAACCCTGTCACAGGACATAGATTATGCATATAGCAATGTAACGCTGAAGGAATACATAAAGAAGAGCGAGTAGTGGTGTATATTGCCGACCGTTTGCATCGGGGACATGGGCAGTTTAAATAAAAGGGGGGAGACAATGTGGTGTGTCAAGAGAGGAACAAAAGGAAGCTAAGCTGTGTGTCACCGAGCGTTTGATCAGAAACTTTTCTAAAGTTCGCTTTAATGTGTATTTCTACTTACTTGTTAACCCAACTCTGTTCTATCCTCATCTCGTCGTGTTCATGAGAATGATTTTCCATTGTGCGAGACGTTACTCCGCACAAGGCCGGTGCGCTTTGATGTCGCGCAAAGTCGTCTTTTACATCAGGCCCAATAGTGTAAGGTGACTTTAGTGAAACAAGCCTCTTTGAAGAACTCATTCATTAGCATTCAAAGGGGACGAGCTCGGTCCAACCGCCCCGGCGCCGGGATCAAAACACTGGCAACAGCAGGGCAGAGGAACGTGCCGAGCATTCCTCCTGACCTCCAGTCTTTGAGACACCTCGTACGCGGCTTAGGTGTCAAGTGAGAATCCCTCCGGATTGATAATGTCATGCTATACTAAGCATCCTGTCATGTTATTATGACAGATCTATTGGCACGGAGAGATTGGATGTGATTTGGAAGGACAGGACACTTTGATGATCCAGATCTGGTGGTAATAACGGTAAGAGAAGAGCGTCGGTGGAGGCCGCACAGAGAAAGACAGAGACAAAGAGAATAGGAACTCTAATGAATTTCCTCACAGCTTGTGTGAGCGTCTCTCTGACTAATAAGGACCTTGTGACTCGCTGTGTGAACTTTTCTCTGTTAAGTTAAAGTTGAAGAGGCACTTCGGCAATTTTACTTGTCAAGGTCAATATGGTGCTCATGCGCTGCTCAGCCTGGGAAAAGTGTTGTCTCATGTCCTCAGTGCTTCTGTGGGATCTTTATTATTTTATATTGAGAAATATATAATGGTTATTATAATACATACAGACTTTTATGTACCTATTTAGGCCTGCAGACAAACTTTATAGCTTCAGAGGAAGTCTGCTTTATAGATGGGGTGTTGTCCAGGCAGTGATGGTCAAATAAAAGACACTACTGAGTTGTATTGTAGTAGCATGCATCAAGTGTTTTTGGAGCAGTGACCCACACAGTGGTATTGTACTATTGTCAGACTGAAATATCAGATATTCTTCATAGGAATGTGAATTTATTTATTTAAAACACAACGCACAAAAACATTGATCTAGTGAAACAAGAGAAGATGCCTTGAGGCAGGTTGTAGCAACATTTGCTAATTTCCACCTGTAGTCCCTGGGCAGGTAAAAACATGGAGATAACAATATTAAGATCGTTGAAATATGACAGATAAAAGTGATATGGTGACCATAATATTTAAAAAATAGACAAAATAATCATCTAGCAAAGACAGGGAACAAGAGCGCCAAATCATCTTAAATGAACAGCACATACTCTTAGTGATCTAGCTATTCTGTCCTATGTATTTATTTGTTTTTATATTCAACTTAAATATCTCAGCAAATGTGAGCTGGATTGCCATGAAGCTATTTATGCCCTCCATACTTTTTGTTACCAACTGTTCAACTGGCAAAATATGACTGTGTAAATACTCTGGGTTGTGCTCTAGTACATTTTAAAGCTAAATACATTCCAACTTTCTACATGCATCACAGTTCAGTGGCCAGTTGTGTAATGACAAGACTGCAGCTGAGACATGTGTCCTTGTTTCCCTGGGCAATTAAAGACGCTCTGAAACAGCTCTATATAAAGATACAGGATTAAAGCTGGGGAAATACATCTTTCATTTCATGGCATCCTTAAGGATCCAACAGGTGGATACGTCGTGGTTTCAGTGTGCGCTCGTGAAGAAGCACTTTCCAAAAAGAGAAAACAGATTCCACTAATAAATAAACAGCCAATGATAAATAGGGAATCCTCTCTAGACTGAAGGCCTCAGGAGGCCATGACCTTGAGTTTAGACACTGTCTGTTTAGTCGCTGTCAGCAAAATGCTAAACTAAGATTGTGATTATGTAACAATACCATAATATCTAAAAAAAAAAAAATCACAATACATTGTCATTGTGAGCATATTAGCTGAGTAGGAAAACCCATGACAATTTGAGACAGTGATGATGTCTTCCAGTCTATGAACGTGTGAACACACTGGTGGCAGAATGTGCCAACACTGGCTGTTAGAATCCATTATGGTCCCCGTCTAACTTCTACAACAAAAGTAGCTTTTTATCTTTTTGTTGTTCTTATTTCTGCTAACTGTGTGTGACTGCAGAATAAGTGCAGCAGCTTCACAGAGATGCTAGCAGAGCGTATCATCTCTTTTAGACAAACAGTATCTTGTTCCAGCCAGATTAAAATAATAGTGAGCAATGTTGCATCATCCGTGAAAATAGTCTTTAAATCAACTACATTAAATGACACTATTCCAGCATACAGCAGATCCAACCCCTTGATATGGACTTTTTGAACATATTTTGTCTGTGATGGCCTTGAGTGCTCATCAGACAACGTATGTCCGCTTGATTGCTATATAGCCTACAGTCATCATCGAGCCATTTTGTGTGTCTGTGCAGGAATAAGTGGCCGTCGTGTTTGTGCAGATAAACTATCTGGACAGAGATATTCCCAGAATACCAGGAGCTACATGCTTTAATGGCTAAAAAAAACTAACTAAATTTCCCTTGAAAGTAAATTAAGTTCCCAATGTGGATCCAGATCAGCCCCTTGCTTCTTTTAAATGCATGCTGCTCCAAGTAATTATTTACAAGAAGACTAAATGAGGAAAGAGGAGGAGGAGGAGGAAGTCCAGTTGTGGCTTTGGTTTGGGATCAGATGTGTTTTCTGTGGCTCAGACCACCATTTAAACTGACCATATGGAGCAGCAGTGTCCAGCTGGTGGTCAGCTTCTTATCTCATATGGCAGTTTAATAAATGTAATATTGACAGTCGTATGCTCACACATCTGTGTACATTCTCTTGTGATGTAACTTCAGGGACGGTGGCTGTACAATATTAACTCCTCAGTTACTGTAGATACACAGAGCTTAAACCAGGGGTGGGAAAACTTTTTTGTTTTGGCTCAGGGGCCATAATGAATTTTAAAATGAACTGAGACCATCCCTTAAAGGTCCAGTCTGTAAAATGAGTAGAAAACAGTGACATCTAGCATTCTGTTTCTATTATTTACTGTATCTATTAAATTAATTAAATAGTTTATTTATAAACATGAAACTCTTGAAACATGCTCTCTGGTCGGCTGGACTTTGGTTGGCCCATTCCGTACAAACATGGCGGCGCAAGATGGTGACACTCTCTAAACAAGACCTTTTCTATATAAAAGAAGAATTATAAGACTATGAAAACCAAACAGATTTTATTTTATAGCGATTATACACTTCTACAAATATATCCATTGTTGTTATTTTCAAATTCTGCCAATAAACCTTGACAAATATTACACACTGGACCTTTAAAGAGTGCATGAATGGAGACAATAGATCTCAATAGATTTTTCTGATGTTATTTTCGTACAACTCAATAGGCCTATATTCGCTTTTAGGTACAATGGCAACATAAAAAAGACTAACATAAGTGTGCATAACAGTATTAGCCTCTTGTATAGTAGCCATTGATATTGGTTATTGATTATGAGCACTGGAATCTGCAGTAATGAGAAGAAAACAGCCGCACAAGGGTCAAAACTGAAGAAGTGTTGTTCATCATTATCTTCCCGCCCACGTTACATGAGTGCAGCTGGAGTTGCTGTGTCTGTGGACTTTAGTTGCTGCCTGAGCTAACAGGAGTTTATTGAATGGATCTGGGAGCAGTTGTTGAGCCTGCGAGGTGACATCACATCAGAAGGGAAATGATTTATTCACAAGTGGCATTATAAAACCAAGAGAAAACATGAAATATGAAATTATGCAAGTGAACTCCTCCAAACGCTGTTATTATGAAACAATAGAGTAACAATTAATTTATTTTACAAATAATTGCTTTGTTTATGCGTTTTATAGTAATTTATGTATTTGTATTTTTTATGAACGTACTCATTTCATAATTAATATCTTTAATGGCCTCCACACTTAGTAATTGGAAATGTTTAATGAGAAAAGCCGCAGGGCTCGGTGTGACTGTATGGGTTACCAACTTAAGGTGGACATGGCTGGATTTACATATTCACCCTCCAAGGCTTCTCATCTCCATGTGTAATGTCAGGTTGCTCCGCATTAAAAAAACAAAACAATTACAAACAAAACAAGAACACAGAGTCCACAGATACTCAGAGAAAACCTCTTTTCCCTCCGTGCCATGTTTCACTGTGTTACATCAGCAGTAATATACAGCGACAATGGTTGATGACCTACACGACATGTAAGCCAACTGCAGTGTCTCAATTATACAGCGTGAAATTGTAACTGTCCGGATTCTGGTTGAACTTTTACGGCTTTGGGCCTGTTTGCACTCTGACAATATAACGCTCACTACGGGGGCAGTGTGGGCACTCCGGGCTGCCGTAGGTGGGTACAGGAATGGATGGATGCATGGAGAGCGCTGCCTCACACACTCTGGAATCTCGTTAAGCGTCATTTTGTTTGCCAGAATCAAAGCAGAGGTGGACTTGGCAGCAGCTTCAGCCGCTACGACCGGGGAAGTGAGGAGGAGATCTCTGTGGCTTAGTAACACCCAGCTTTCCAGAAAGAGCTCATCAATGGGATTCTGGGAGGATATTCTGCAGCTTTTCAGTCGCAATAGAGGCAAAAATCTCATGGCATGATGACATGAAATCATTTTTTTTACCTATTCTATGTAATACCTTAGTTCGAGCTGACTCAAAGTGTCAGCTCAACCTTTGCAGAAGCAGCATATGAAAATATCGCAAAAAGGACAAAGCAGAAATTACTTATTATTGGAAGACATAAACAGTTTTTATTCTTCATTTTGATTGCTTTGGATGTATTTAGTTTTCGTTTGGTCTGCAGAGGCTGCGGTGACCTTTCAGGACCAGTGTGTGCACGCTGTTCCTCTGAGCGATCTCTGAGCATTATTTGGAATAGAAGTATTGAAATGAGAATTTAATGAAGAGGTTTAAAAACACAGTATACGTCCCTATGTCATGATGACACACTTAATGCAATGGATATATTTCTCATCACTGATTGGTTAGGAGGAAATAACAACAACATGACCAAAGAGAAACCTCAAATGAACAAAATGTCAGATGGAATCGCCCGACGGCCCCTCGCTGATGACCAGGCTCATGGTATTGTGGTGGGTTTGCATTAATTTGAAATTTCGATCTGTGCGATTTTTTTTTTTATCTCGAGCACAAATAATGACATGAGTGGGACTTCTTTGTTTGTGGCGCTCTGAGCAGTGAACTGTGATAACCTCAATAGCGATGTGAAACGATGTCCCAGTCCGTCTGCATGAACCGTGGCTTAGCTGTGAAGAGTTTTAATTGGCAAGGATGAGGACCCCACTTAAATGGAGAGCAGGTAGTGCATGGAGCAGCAGGTATGACACTGAATTGTTATCAGCAGGTAATTAAACAGCAGCTGGTTACTGGAGATGCTGTGGAAATGGTGAAAGTTCATTTAATCTTCTTTTTTTCTTCATTTAAGTGCCAGCAGAGACGGTCCAGGGGCCTCATTTACAAAACGGCTGTAGTAAAAAAGTGTAGGCGCCCACAATGGGCAAAGACAGTGTGTAAAAAAAAAAAAAAAGTAATCAAACTCTTGAAACTGTTCACACACACACACACACACACACACCTCGGTGCAATTAAGTTTGAATCACAATCAGCCTGACAATGCGTGCGCTTTTTGTGAGCCTCACGCTGCGCCAGAAAACACAACAAGTGGTCAATGCAAATCCCTCATGAATATTGATCCACACATTATTCCTGTGGAGGAGCAGCGTTACAAACACAACAAAGCCGACGCTCTGTTGATGCAACAAACAGCACGGTTTCCAACATCGGACGAGGTGATCAGACCTGGAGGTGAACGTCTGGAAGGAACAGTGCTCAGTGGGAATGTCAGGAAGTCATGGCATGGAAATGGAAAGACAGCTCAAGGTCAAACCTGATACAGTGGAGCAACTATCCAGAACTAGCCGGTTATCATGCCAATATTAATAGAAAAATTGATGTGATAGAGCATGACTTAAAAGGATAGTTCAATATAATATTTTGGCAAATTGGCCCATTACTATAATCCCTCTAGTAGTACAGTATTAGTAGGAGTAGGTTCGTTACCTTTAATTGTCGGTGCAAGCTATTTTTAAAAACGCCCGAGCCGAGCTACAAGCTGCTAAGAGCTACATTACAGAGAATGATGGGATTTCTTGGTTTCCCTCATCAAATACACAATCCCAAAACGCTCTGGTGGACAAGTTGTGACCTGCACATTCACCACGTTATGAGATAATAACGGAACGTTACGAGAGTTACAAATGCAGAGACTGCTTGCCGAAAAACTGCCTCCGACAGGAACGTGCATCAGCGGTTCTGCATAAATTTGCCTTAAAAACAACTCTGTCTGGTAACGTTGTGTTATTATCTCATAGCGTGGTGAATGTGCAGGTCACAACTTGACCACCAGAGCGTTTTGGAGTTGGATTGTGTATTTGATGAGTTTGATGAGGGAAACCAAGAAAGCAGCTCGCGGCTCTGCTCCGCTTGCACCGACAATTTAAGGTAACAAACCTACACCTTGGGATTATGGCAATGGGACAATTTGCCAAAAATGTTGAACTATACTTTTAAAGGTAGAGTCTGTAAGTTTGTTCAATTTGGGCCCCTCCTTTTAAAGTTCTCCTTTGAAGATCCACTATTACCACTGACATCTGCATCTGAGGCGGTTCCACCAGGGGCCGAGTCCTGGGCGTCGGCCATAAGCCCATAAGCCCATAGGTGATGATGATGGTAATGAGTCTTTTTTTTGTTTTTTGAGAATATCCTACAGACTCTGCCTTTAATATCGGTGTTGTTTCTTGGTGAGGTAAAGAATAAATGTCACTGAACTCAACAGCTTTTCTTCTATTGAACTATAAGCTATTAATTCTGATCAGTGGCGTGCACAGACTTTTTGAAGGGCAGGGGCGAAAAGGAAAAAAAGGGCACATAATAGCGCGTCCTCGCCACTGAAGAGGGCACTTTAGCACGCGTCTTGGCTTCCCTGAGGGCACTTTAACACGTGTTTTAGCTCCCAAGAGGCCACTTTAGCACATGTTTTGGCTCCTAGATGTGGCTCCTTGAGGGCACTTTCAGGGCTGCCAAGTTTCAGAAAATGACAAGAGTGAGACTGTAGCAACAAGGTGCGTTTGGCCGACGACCACAGGTCGGCGGCGAAAAAATTTTGGCCTTTTTTAACATCGATTTGGCCTGTTTTAATATCGATACCTTAAGACTAAAAAAACGTCGATTTGGCCTGTTTTAATATCGATACCTTAAGACTAAAAAAACGTCGATTTGGCCTGTTTTAACACGTGTTTTGGCCCCCAAGAGGGCACTTTAGCACACGTTTTGGCTCCTAGAGAGCACTTTAGCATGCATTTTGGCTTCCAAGGGGGCACTTTAACATGTGTTTTAGCTCCCAAGAGGCCACTTTAGCACACGTTTTGGCTCCTAGAGGGCACTTTCAGGGCTGCCAAGTTTCAGAAAATGACAAGAGTGAGACTGTAGCGACATGGTGTGTTTGGAAAATTTGGCCTTTTTTAACGTTGATTTGGCCTGTTTTATAATATGAATGCCTTAAGACTAAAAAACGTTGACGTTTTAACACGTGTTTTGGCTCCCAAGAGGGCACTTTAATATGTGTTTTGGCTCCCAAGAGGGCACTTTAACATGTGTGTTTTGGCTTCCAAGAGGGCACTTTAACATGTGTTTTGGCTCCTAGAGGGCACTTTAGTACACGTTTTGGCTACCATGAGGGCACTTTAGCACGCGTTTTGGCTCCCAAGAGGGCACTTAAGCACGCGTTTCAGCTCCTAGGGGGCACTTAAGCACACGTTTTGGCTCCCAAGAGGGCACTTAAGCACGCGTTTCAGCTCCTAGAGGGCACTTTAGCACACGTTGTGGCTCCTAGAGGGCACTTTAGCACACGTTTTGGCTCCTAGAGGGCACTTTAGCACACGTTTTGGCTCCTAGAGGGCACTTTAGCACACGTTTCGGCCCCCATGAGGACACTTTAGCACGTGTTTTGGCTTCCAAGAGGGCACTTTAACGCGCGTTTTGGCTCCCAGGGGGCACTTTAGCACGTGTTTTTCAACAATTGGGCCACGAGGGGGGGCGACCGCCCCCCCTGCCCCCCCCTGTGCACGCCACTGATTCTGATGCTGTAGCAATAGAACAACTTTTGAAAGCTGTTGACTTTGACTTGTATTTCTACAACCAGCGATGATACTGTAATGTAATCACTTAGACTAGTTGACATGATTGATGTAAAAAGGGAGTCTGCATATTTAGGCTTAATATCGCAGGAAGGCAGAAGCCAGAGTTTCCTGGCTGCTGACACATCCTGGCATCATCCTGACATCTCAGCAGCTGCAGTGGATCCACGACTGTCAGGTTGACATTGAGAGTGGCTGATAAATTTGAGACTTGAGATAGCTTCCCTTTTTTTTTTTTTTTTTACAACTGAATAGTGCTTATAGAGTAGGTATGGCTCCCTAGCACAGGGACAAATAACAGCGCTTGTATGGATATTTAGGATTAAAGTGACATGTGATGGTGTGTAATTCAATATCTGTGTTATCAAAGTGAGTGCATTCAGGCTCAGAGGATCTGATGTTGTTTTTCTGTTTTCTATAGATCCCAACTGTTAAAGTGCAGTTGAATCTTTCCTTTTTGTTATGCCAGACCACTGATGCGCGCTTATTATGCAGCATCACACAGATACCATTTAATTTGGCATCTCTTGTCCACTGCCATGAGACTGCAGCGTCTTCTGTTTCAGCCACTGAGATTTTGTGTCATTTAGTGTTCCTGCCCCGACCGACTGGTTTGGCAAAGACAGACGTCTGGCAGATGCAGAGCTTAAGAAGAAAGATATATTGTTCTGTAAAGAGAGCGCACTAATTGCACTGAGAATTCCAAATTGCTTCTGTTTATCCAGCCCGGTCGCCACAGCCTAGAGCGAGAACACACCTTTTTTACCAAAATAAACATTTTGAAACCTTGTTGTGTCTACCTTTCTCTCTCTCTCTTTCTGTGTGTGTGTGTGTGTGTGTGTGTGTGCTTTTATCTTCTCCCACAAGGATGACAAGCAGCAGTGAGTTCTGGGAGGACAAGTGCTCTGACATGGTTGCAGAATTTTAATGAGGAGATGTATTAATGCTGCATTATGAGACAGCAGCTCTTCCCTCCTGCCTTCAAACTAAAGGACACACACACAGATTCTGTCATAGGACGCCTTTTGAAAACATCATGGATTGAAATCCGTCTGTCTGACCTCAACGTTGTTATCTTTATTGTTCCCTACAACTAGACTCACCCATCCTCCGAGCCAACAGACTGAAATCAAAGACGTAGAAGGGTGTAATTACCAAATAGCTGTTTTTTGTCTCAGCTATAAAGAACAGTTTAAATGTCTGATGTTTTTAATTCCGCTGTGGTCATGGTCGACCAGGTGCCTGCACCAGACACGACTCATGACGAGCTGAATAGAAAAAGGCAATTTAGAGAAAAAAAATTAAATGATAGAAGTTTCTAATTAACTTCAGTCCATCTCACTTCTCTAACTTCGCTCCTCCTCTCTCGTTCAGGTGAAGTGGGAGACCCAGCACAGACAAATGTAACAACTACCAAGAGGAGCTGTTGTGCAAATCAGATCCCACCTTCCTGCCATGAATCGATATGTGTTTGGATACCTCACCTGACCGAGCCACTGATCCCAACACTGTGAGTACCAGAGCGGATGGCATTTTCACACTGACATCCCTTTATGTACATTAACAAGTAATGATCTCCAACATCAGATGAAGTTTCTCTATCCAATTGACAGCTTCCTGTTACTTTAGTGTCATATTACACATAAGTTGTTTGTTGGTTTCATTTACTGTTGACTGTTCCCTCATAGTTCATTATGCTCTTAAACTAACTATAGATGATATAGTGCCTATAGAAAGCCATCATATCTTGCCAATAATATCATCCCCTTGTCAAACCTTTTCTGAAAAAGTGTCACACTCAGTCTTGTTTAAGCTATTCAAACAAACAAACAAAAAAAACACCTGGATGATTCTGTTGTCAGGGATTTCATTATGGTCAGATGAGACTACTGTAGGATTTAACTCTTTGGACGAAAAAAGCCAGCCTCGTAAACCAGCCTCTCGCGGGAATGCATTTCATTTCATTTCTCAGAGAGTCTGGCCTCATCCCCCCTCTAAGCGTTTGGGGGGCGGGAGCTGGGCGGGAGTAGTAGCAAAGACGGTTTAATATCTTTGGTAGTAGCGTTGACAGACAACCCCATTCAGCCAATCAGCAAGTTGGTGTAGTGACGGGGCTTTGCACCAGTCGGTCTCTGATTGGCCAACGTGCTGTGTCAATCACAGCGGGCGACGCTGATTGGCTCGGCCTTCTGAGGGTTTCAGGCCAAACGCTTAGAATGGGGATGAGGCCAGACTCTCCCTCGGAATTAAATGAAATGCACTTAGAGAGGCTGGTTTACGAGGCTAGAAAAAAGCGGCATGTTCTGTGAAAACCAAACACAGCACACCACCACACACCATATGTACTGTGAAGCATGGTGGTGGCAGCATCCCAGAAACATGATGGGGATGTTTCTCCTCATCAGGGACTAGACAGTTGGTCAGCATTGAAAGGAAGTGGATGCTGCCAAGTTCACCCAAATTCTTGTGGAAAATCTGTGTCCCTCTGTAAGACATCTGAAAATGGCAACGATCCAACGATCCAACGATCCAACGATCCTTCTGTATTTACCTCGAAAACAACTCTGTGTGGTAACGTTCTGTTATTATCTTGTACTGTGGTGAACGTGCAGGTCACAACTTGTCCACCAGAGCGTTGTGGAGTTGTTGGATTGTGTATTTGATGAGTTTGATGAGGGAAACCAAGAAATCCCATGAGCCTCCGTAGCGTAGCTCTGAGCAGCTCGCCGCTCTGCTCCGCCATTCTAAAAACTTGCACCGACAATTAAAGGTAACAAACCTACTGCTATGGTTATAGGGATTATGGCAATGGGCCAGTTTGCCAAAATGTTGAACTATCCCTTTAAGCAAAAGGGTGATCTATGAAGTATTAAACCAGGGGACTAATATAACTCTCATCATGTTTTTCATTTTTTGTGTTGTAAGAGATTAAATATTAAATGTTAAAGAGTAAATTTGTAAAAAAAAAAAAAAAAGAAATAAAAATCAGTGAATAAAATATACACTGATCAGCTACAACAATAAAATGATAATAGTCTTCAAAACCAGGGATCAATACGCCCGGACCCCCCACATCCTGTGTCTGTCCCAGCAGGTGGAGGTGGCTCCAAGTCATTTCTTTCACCGTTGACTAAATTCTTGCCAGTGAGCTCCCCTCACACAGGCCAGTCTCCAGCAGAATGATCCAGTTTCCTTAATCCCGGTGCAAAAAGCCTTTTAACAGGTGGTTTTTGAATTACTCTGATTCTGCCCTCTCCCATGGAACCAATTTACCTTTGGAGACCCAACCTGGGGCTAATACCTCAGGATCACTGAGACACACAAACCCATCAACAATGTCACGGTAGCGATTCATGGTGGGCGCCTTCCGCTGGATGTCTCCCAGGCACATTCAATGTATTTCATCTTCCCTGGGAACCGGGGGAAACCTCAGGAGCCCCCAGGGAGAGCTGGAGAGGGACGTCTAGAAGACTGTTGGCCTGACCGGACCTGGGATAAGTGGAGCTTGGACTGGGGGATGGCTTTGTGGCTGATTGGTGTAATTTATTTCTTTTTTTTTCTTTCTTTTGTTTTTTTGTAGCTATGGAAACTGCAAATATGATTTTTTAAATAACATCACTAATGGTTCAGAATTAGCACTCTCAAAACAGACCAATGTATAATTAAGTACTTGTTAACCTGTTTTAATGCTGTGACTGATCAGCGTGCTCACACAATTTTCACATATTTATTTCATCATTTCTATTCTATTGTATCTTGTTTAGTTTGATTTATTTCCGATGCACAGGTATCTACAGTACGGGAATTTTTGAAATTCATGGAAAGTCAGAAAAAAAAGAAAAGATGGATGGTTGGTGTCCTCACAGTAAGAAAGACCCAAACTTTTTTCTTTATCCTCCTGAGACAAAACACTCTTCAAACTCTCTGTTCACAAAAATGTGACATTCCTCACCTAATCTCCTTAAAACCATCCCATCACATATCTTCAGTGAGCATGTGTGCTGCTTGCCCCCACGATGATTGGATGATATAAATCACTTCAGGGGGGACACAAACCGTAAGCGTTGTGATTTACCGAGCTGGATTAGAGTCTTAAGCTATCTCCCCGAACTCTCCTCTGCCCTCCTCGTTCTATCGCTCTCTCTGGGAGAAAATTGGCATCATTTACTGCTGCCACCGCAGAGCTCATTGTCCCCCATTATCCCAGGGACAAAGCTGCCATGACATTGAGTTAATCCGTGCTTGTTTCAATTTTGCTTTTGAGGGAAGAAAACAGATAAGGAGTTCAGGTAAAGCGATGGAAAGGAAGTGCCGCACTGGAGGCGACATGGACTGCAATGATTGGGACGGTTAAGAGAAAGATCAAATGCAATCTGCCAGGCAAATTGGGCTGATTTCCTCAGAGAAGTCATGGATGCGTTGGGCGTACCTGGGAGGTTTTTGTCTCTCTGGAATTGATGGAAAGCTTCTTCTGAAACTGAAAATTGCTTCCAAACAATGTCAGACACACATTCTGTACAAAGACAACTCTGCTCAGACTAAAATGAAAATTTGATGAAATCTAGGGCATGGAGAACGGTGCATGCAGACACTTTCTCCCTCATCAACATCTTTATAATCAGCACCGCCAAGTGAAACGTGAACTAAAGAGAAAACACTGGAAGTCCCTGGAAGGACAATTGTCCTGTCTTGGCCTGTTCCGCTGAGAGGGAAATGTCATCTGTAAAGCTCACTGTCTTAGACAAAGCTCTTTCCTTCAGTCTAATTATAGAAAGTCCAAGTTATACACCGCATTGTGGACCTAGACTAAGCTTACTTAATTACATCCACTGAGTATAGCTAAGAGAACGGAATTAGCTCGGAGAGAGGGAGGCAGAAAGTTGATCCAAATATGTCTGCCAAGTAAAGCCACTTTTCCAGGCTTCCAATAAGAAGGTGTACAGTAGTTTAGGTTTTGGTATTAAAAGGGAATTAGATACTTGATGTCTTTTTCTCCTGGCTCAGAAACCAGCAATATACTTAGCAACGTCTTATTTTGCCAGTTGGTTTATAACTGGCAGAATATAGCCTGTTGACGATCACAATGACATCACAATAACACTGTTACATATTGTGAGAAAAGTAGGATGCAGCATTTCTGGAGCTTAATACTTGGATCTTCAGGCCAAGAATTAGTCCTCTGGTACCTGAAGCAGTGATTTTGGACCTGTTCATATTTCTTTGTGCAGGTCTCTAAACTTTCTAAAAGGGTATGCAGTTTATTTAACATGACATAAGACAAAAAAGACATTGGGATAACAGTACATGATTACATGCGTTATATATACACCTGTACAACCTGACATAATCCAGTACTGCTGATTGGAATGAAAAGGTGTTCCAAATCCTCTGTACCCTCATGTTGATAAAAACATAAATAAGTGAATACTTAGTTTATTAATTGCCAAAGAGAAATCCATAAGAAATAAATCCATATTTATCATATGGGGTCCTTGAATGAAACCTTGAGACCCAATACTAAATATAAAATATTCAATAAGTTCACAATTAGATGAAAAAAAAGAATGTTTAGTTCACAACACTCACAAAATGCAGCTCACTTCACCTAATAGACACAGGGTCACAGTTGTGCGTCGCAGTGATGTTGTAAAATGATGAAATGTAGTTTGTCCACAATTTCAATCCTATCATTCCCTACTGAATAAACTATAACATTCATGAACAAAGCAGTGATTTCAGACTGATTCTGTCCAGGTTAGACGGTAGCGGGCCAGCAGCAGCAGCAGCAGCAGTGGCGGCGGCGGGGGCGGGGGCTCACCCACCGAGCCGTCACTGACAGAACGCTTGCTTGACCTTCACTGTGCTACTTTCTGCTGTGACCCAGTCATTTGTGAGATATATTGGCAGAAACGCAGCGCTGGATGTCAGGACCTTGGCCGCAGCTTCACGATTTGATTCAAAGATGGGCAAGCTCTGACAAAATCAGTGTCACCGACCACTGCCAGTCAGACGGTACTGAAAGTAATTAACAACACACACACACACACACATACAGTATATCCCTTCTCTTGTGTTCAGGTTTTAAATGCATAAAAGTACCACATAGATTTGTGTTTTTTTTTTACAAAATTCTAAAATTTAAATTATGATATGTGTGGTGTTAGGGTCAATTTTGACCCGGTTATAATGATAAGAACAATAATGAGAGTTCAAAGTGAAATCATGAGTGCAAAACCAAACGTTTCATGAATAAGGAAGCCTAACAATGTAACCAAGAGATGAGAAACAAATGGGATGATAAATAATTGTTTTTAGTGTGTTTTACAGCTCAAAACTGACCCTAACACCATAGATGGTAGCAGAAAGCTGACAAGAGGAAGGTTCAATTGAAGCCAAGGGGTTACTGACAAAAAAAGACCCAGAGAACCACACCAAAATATATTGAAACCAATATTTTCATGAAGCCTAACAATACAACCAAGAGAATACAAACAAATTGGATGAAAAAAAAAGTTTTTAGTGTATTTTACAGTTGATTTAAAACACGGGTGAAAACTGACCCGAACACCATAGATGGTAGCAGAAAGCTAACACAAGACGAAGGATATACACACTAACACACACTCTCTGCTTGGGGCACAGTGAGGTTTAAATCTCTCTCTAGATAGAATATTATTGGCAAATTAAGCAATTAACTAGAAACAGATTCATGTAGCGCTCTAATGTCATTTAATGTTTGTGCTGAAAAATGAATCTGGAACATTTTTCAGATCGGGGGAGAAGACGTATCCCATTTGTTGAAAGCTGAGAATCGCCCTCCTCCTCCGTCCCATCTCAGCGTGATATCAAAAAGATGATAGCGAGTTAATATCAGCGTGCGATCTATTGATTGCACTTGTCAGCGTTTACAATCTGGGCTCATCCGTCGGTCTCTCTGTCTCATTAGGAGCCGAGGTGAGCCCGTCCTCTACCTGACAGACTGCTGCTCCCTCATCCATCCAGCCAGGCCGGTCCTGTTACTCCGGCCTCGCCGACCGCTCCTACAGCTGCGCTATCATGGTTCACTAATACTCCTCATTAAGCCAGCCCCCCGCCCCCCCAGGCTCTCGTTACTGTACATCTATTCCCACATGCCTTGTACCACACTCGTGGCTTTCATCTTTGGCAGCATGTGCAGATGTCATGAATTTGCCATGTGCAATATCGTATGTGTGTCAGGATTCTGATGTCTCTGTCAGCTGCAGGACAGGACCTGATAAAATGGGAGAAGGCAGCTGCTCTCGCTCCGGCCTGGTGGAGGGGAAATTTCATGGATTACACTCTCCTCTATAAATGTTACCTTCTCTTTTTTTTTCTTCTTTTGACCATCCCCACATTCACCTCCACTGGGGATCAAGTGCTTTTTCTTTTGGACTCAGGTTAATATCTTTCTGTTTGCTTTCCAGAATCAGTATGAGTCACAGAAACAGCTGTGATATCGCGTGTGCTCGCCGTGGTTGACACTCCAGGTTGAGCCTCGGGGTGCCATCCATCTCTGCATTGTATTGCTGTTATTCTTTATGTTTCTTCTTATTGCTGTGTTTCCTATATAGAACTCCATCCTGAGAGTGGAAAGACAAATATGCTTTTTATAGCCTGAAAAAGTGAATCTTCCCTCACACTGGATAATTCTGTCCACTCCTCAGCTCGTGTAAAGGTTGTGGCAGCGTGGCAAATGCTCAGGGGATCTATATTAACGCTGCTTTGAAGTTATCCGCGCGGCCCCGTGAGCTCTTTGGATTTCCTTATTAAAAAGCCTCTCTGATTCATCTCAGAAACAACTGAGACCAATTGAAAGGTGCGTCGTCAGAAGGGGGGGCAAAACCTGCAACCGAGAATCCCGAGCGAGCACGCCCATCCAGGCGTGTAACCTTGCCTGACAAATGGTGCTAAAGCTCCGCTGACAGGGAGCGTGAGATTGGTTTGAAGGATACAAATCATCCGCTGTGAGACTGAATCACAAAGTTGAGCAGCTTTGGCTTTCTATCAGAAATATGCTCTGAGTGATGGGGTGTTCTATTTATATATGACTTGTAGTTAGGAGGTTTTATTATCCAAGAGAGAGGGAGGGTGGTGGTGTAATACTGTACCAGTGAGGGGAGTTAAATGCATGTGACAGGGTATTAAAGTGAAGAACCAGGGGTGGAGAAGGTGATAACAGCTAAACATCACTTATAAAAGCAGCATCACGTTTAGTGTGGCTTAAACCAGCACAAACACATCAGCATCTGCTAAAGGTGAAGAGAAATAATACTTTCTGAATCATTAACAACTTTTTTTCATTTAGCTTGAGAGAGAAAAATGTTCTCATAGTTGTTTTTGTGTTTGTGCCTATACCACATAGTCATGGCTTAGAGGGGAATGAGGGTGTGAGCTGCCGTTGCTGAGGGAGGCCATGACAGACGTTTCCTGTGGGGTAGACGACTGCAGAAACACAGAATTTGCTTGTATTAGTTAAATTGAACTTGTAGATTTAACCTTATGTAGAGTCAGTAGTTGTCAGGGCTGAAGTCATGAACAAAGGCACAGTACAGGAAAGCTGATGCAGGTTTGAAGGAGGTTAGAATTCCACCTTGCAGTTTAACTCAAAATGTTTGAGTGTATGAACATTTGATACATGTACTGTGAGATTTAACGGAGATATATTATGGAAATATCACTTTTTGAAGGATCTTTAACATATATTTGAGTGTTCGTCTTTTCCTTCAGCCCCCAAAATGTGAGAATTGACAAAAAAAATTGTGTCACTTTCAGGCTCGTAGTTTGAAATCCATGTGGTTTTACGAGCTGTTCCTCAGTTATCATCCAATGATGTCATTCGTTTTCAAATTTGCATAATACCACCCCTACCTGAGTACAGGTACTGGGAGAGGGGGTGGGACGGGGTGAGCAGTGGCTCATTTTCATTTCACAGTTCATCACAGTTTTTTGGCAAAATCTGAATATACCACTCTGAATATATTTGTATACGTTTATAATCCAGAAGTGAAATTTGTTTAGTTTTCGTAGCCTTATAATTCTTATTTTACACATGTAGCAAGGGTCTTGCTTTAGACAGTGTTGCCATCTTGCGCCGCCATGTTTGTACGGCAGCCCGAATGGACAATCCAGCCAGACTGTTTTTTTGTCCTCAGAGGCCACCGTCACTTTGTCGACGGGAGGGGTGAGTGTGAGCCAGCGAGGGAGCGTTGCAAACTACAATCTGAATGCTAGATATCACGGTTTTCCCCCCATTTTACACACTGGACATTTAAAGGGACAGACACTGAAACCAATCGTTCTGAACAGGGCTGTTTTGAGAGCTGTGGTGTTTGATCCTTGGGGTATTTTGACCAAATCATGTCACAGACATGTAAGACACCTGGGAACTATTTCAATTTGTGGCATAATAATAGTCAGGTTGAAGTGATCTCAACCTTTGACCACAAAATCAGTTCATCTCATTTTAGTCCAATTGGATGTTTTTGAAGGTCCATGAAAGCAGGACAGAGATATTTTACTCACTAGAATAGGACAGCAGGACAAATGACCCAAAAATACACTGCCTTGGGCTCTGGCTCAAATGTGAACAGAAGAACAAACAGGCAGATGAATCAATAAAATGGTAGAAAAACAAACGGGAACAGCCAAGACACGACTTCATATGAGGAGCACGAGCAAAAAACAAAAACCAATGATTGGACAAAGAGCTGGAATAGGTGATGTAGGGCCGACTGGGCACTGAGGAACAGATGTGTAGGTGGGCGGGGCAGATTATCATCTGAAGACATATGGTGGTGGGTGAGAGCAAGAAGGAAGACAGATGTGGGGTGATGAGGGCACAAACACAGGCCAGACACATGAGGAGAGGGGAATGTAATGTGTTGCAATATGAGGCAGAAATTAAAGATGTGTGGCTAAAAAAGCTAATTAAATACCATCAAAAACTATGCCAGCCAATTAATGTCTGAGTTATTTCTACTTGTTAGTGAATGATTTATATCACACACACAGCCTAATATTCCCATCAGACTAAATGTATTTCCTGTTTCAGGAAGGCAGGTCATTCCCTCTGTGTGCTTCAATGTGATTAAAATTAGACACAAAAAATCACATCTGTTGGAGGATACTGTATAAAACAAGAATCTAAATATTTATTTAGATTCTTGTTTTATACAGTATAGGCTACAGTAGCTGCACAGCAAAATAATAGATTTTAGATTTAGATACTTTATTGATCCCAAGGGAAATTAAATCATAGTAGCAATAAAGACATACGAAGAGAAGATAATGTAAAGCACATAAAAAGCAATAACACAAGAGCTCACATTTGAACACCCCCCCAAAAAAATATACATCCAAATGTTATAATAAATATAAAAATAGAATACATAGCAAAAAAAAGAAAGATAACTGAAATGAAAAAAAGTCTCTCTCTATGTCATGTCCATTATTGCTTTCCATCACTCTTTACACTAAATTTTGTCGAGTACAATTTGGTCAAACTGCACCATAGGCTCCACCCCTGGTCCCACCACAGTGTGTAATTGGGCATAGTTGATTTTTTTTAAAAATTCTAGCAAGGGCATTTAGTTTTTTTCTGAAGAAGCTCCCTTGCACCTCCTTATGAAAAGTAATGATAGCAGAGTCTATTGAATAAGCCCTTGGCTGGACGGCACTGAAATGCAATACACCTCCTCACACTTGGATTTGTCTTGTCAGTTCATTCCATTACTGAAAACAAACAAAAAACCCTCAACTGTCATTTTTCATGTATTTTTCACAGAGTTTCGACACAACAGAAGGAGCAAACGCAACACACCTGTAATATTCATGCACGTGTGTTACGTCTGTCTTGACGTAGCCAGGACATGCTAGCAGCAGTTAGAGTCTATTGCGTCGGTTAAGTCGTCTTTGATAAAGGATCCACTAACGCACACGTCGGAGTTGTAGTGCAAACTGTTGCATCACAGTTCTGTCATTTAAACCACCGCTTTTCTCCTTTTGTCTCAAATGTGACAAGAAATAAAAACTCTGTCCCTGCAGTCTTTTGACAGTGATGACAGCCCAACCACAAATACCTTTTATTTCAGTTTCACCTGATGAATATTTATCACTTTTTAAATACCAGCTCTGTCTTTTCAATGATATGTAAAAACATAGTAGTGTATCTTAATCCTACATCCTGAATGCATCACTGTCTTTTTATATTTGTGTATTCAGGTGCGCAACCATGTTTTCCACCAATTTGTTACCAAGTCAAATTAATTGTAGTACCGATTTGCAGCCCAGGGAGGAGAAAAGAAAAAAAGAAAGCAAACGACACTCAGCAGCAAAATGTGAAAATGTTCTAACATATTTTACAAGTAAAAGCACAGGAACTCACACAGAGATGGTGAGAAACACACTGACATGCACAGTTCAATTCTGGAGTTGATGGCAATAACAGATGTGCTCTCTGTGAAACAAGCATTCAGAAATCAAGTCGTTTATTATTCACGCTGCTCATTTTTAAGCATGCTTCATTTAGTCATTTTCCCAGCGTGCACCCACGACAAAACACAGTCAGTAAGAAGTGCCCAGTTGTCAGTAAAAACAGACCTCATAGCAACCTGTGAATGGAAACACAATATTTATTTAAAAAAGATAGAGAAAGGATCTCAACAACACCGTCCTTATGAAGATGCTCAAATGTCTCCCATTCACACAGAATGACGGATTTAAAATACAAATATTTAAACTAGTAACCCTTAATCTTCATAGAATAAACATGTGGACACTGTGGTGTAATTATGGTGACAGGATCTGCCAAAAGCAACAAAACAAAAAGACACATTGAAGAAATTGTTGTTAAATAGCTTTTTTGCACAGGTTACAAATATGTGTTGACACATGGTGAGTTAGCCTCCTGTCTAAGAGGCAAGGACATGGTTTCATGGTTAATATTTTAATATTTGTCTTTCATTCCTAAATCATGTCTGGTTCTTCCTGTCTTTGAGGAGACACACCTGTAGCTTGTTGTTGTGATTGTAGGCTACCTGTTCATTTCCTCTGTGGGCGTCCATGGCCTATTCATCAGCTTGTCTCAGGCCCGTTTACATGTAGTAAAAACTGTGATGTTTCCATGTTTTCTGGCCTTTTGTTTGCACAAAAATGATTATCTGAAAACTGAGTGGAGATTTGGAAAATCAGAAACAGAGCTTTAGCAAAATGTAGCTACCGTATGCTACATTTTTACCTCAATCAATAAGCTCCCAAATAATTGTGATAGTTAAAGGGATAGTTCACACAAAATTCAAATTTCAGAGTCCTCCGTGCCTTCTCTGAGTTACAGGGGGTCTCGGCGTAGCAGTGCATGTCCATATGACGGTTGCGAATGGATACCACTTTTCTTCGTCCAAAAAGACACACCAAAAACATCCAAATACCTCCATAGTGCTCGTCTGTAATGTCCCTCTTGTATTGAAGCCCCAACATGAGAAATTGTCCCGAAAGAAATGAAACAAGTCTATATTTTAAGCTTGTTTGTAGCGGAAGCTCCCAGTGTCTCAGTTCACTGCTTTGCCTGTGTCTGTGCAAATCTTGCGTGATTTGCATTGACACCCAGTTCACGGCTCCGCAAATCGCGCGAGATTCCTGCAGAGCAACACTGGGAGCTTCTGCTACAAACAAGCTTAAAATATAGACTTATTTAATTTGTTTCGGAACAATTTCTCATGTTGGGGCTTCAAGACAAGAGGGACATTACAGACGAGCTGTGTGGAGGTATTTGGATGTTTTTTGGTGTGTCTTTTTGGATGAAGAAAAGTGAGGCCCATTTGCAACCGTCATATGGACATGCAGTGCTGCGCCGAGACCCCCTGTAACTCTGAGAAGGCACGGAGGACTCTGAAACTTCTCCCAGCCCTTAGTCCACATGAGGGTGAGTAGATAATGAGTGAAATTTGAATTTTGGGTGAGCTATCCCTTTAACTACATGACTTGTGACTTGTTACAGTGAGAACAGAGGCTCTCTGTCTTCACCTGGCGTCTCACGGCTGAAAACCAACCTTGCAACATCAGTGTAGTACCTGGCCGCCGCCCCGGTGTCCCAGCTCTCGACGCTGCACCGCAACACAAACGCGCTCCGTAACCCGTAATATTTTGTTCATGAAGGTTAAGTCTACACAATCACACACGCCCTAACATTGTTTATGGTACAGTATGTGTAACGTTATCCACTGCTCCATGGATTGATTTTTCACCGGCTTTGTTGTAAACAAATGCACATGGGCGAGAGGAGTGTAACCAAAACAGCGGAAAACCAAACTGCATAGTTTCCCGTTAAAGGATGGATATTGCAGCTGTCAGGTGGAATCTATTTGCCTGTCTGGAGTACGAGGCTGCAGAACCCTTCACATCCTCTCAAGCACTTGTATTTAGTGATCCTTTATTGGAGAGGCCACTTGTCATTTAAATGCATATACAGCTGACTTTTTTCTTTCTTTCCAGAGCTCAGGATCTTTGTTTGAATATCTTCCACCAGGAGGGGGATAAATCTAAGAGGCACTTGAAGACGGGAGTACTTAGAGTGAGTGACGGCTATATGTAGCTGTATATTGATCTTAGGAGACACGTTACACTGGCACTGGTTGTTGTTCTGCAAAATGGATGAATCAGTTTGTGGCATTAAGCCACTTCTGCCTCTGGGGTGTTTTTCCTCTTTAAATCCTCACTTGTGACTTTGTTGTTTATTCTTATTTTATTTCAGATTTAATTTTTACGTTAAGACACTTTTATTGTCTAGAACTATGTGTTCTGTATTTGAAAGGTACTGTGTAGGCTATCAGAGTAACACCTGGGGAGGAACAGCAGTCAAACACACCACCGGGCATTGTTTGAACTTGCTTGGCTCACCACTGGCCCACACATCCACCAACCCTCCAAGTGAAAGACTCCAGATGGCAGGTCGGCCTGTGTCATCCAAACTGGAGTGAATGTACTTCTGCACTCCTCCATACTTAGATGTCATCGCTGACATAGTTTCAGCTCTAAGCAGGCCAATGAACTCAGCCCACTTGTAAAGCTATAACGGAGCAACGATGGTGGCTGCAGACGGAAAAACTCAAAATAAGTGAGACCTGGAAAAATCAAAACTCACCTCATCTCTCAATTAATGTATTTCAGGGTTTTTGCCATAATTTGTCACTTGTACATAATTATAAATATTCAAAGAAGTGACACAAGTCTTACTAGCTGAAAAGCCACTTCCACAAGTTCAAATAATGTTTTGTGTTCAGTGCTCCGGAGAGAGTTATTTTTCCAACGAAATGACCTTGGTGATGTCATCATTGTTGTTTCATGTTGACATGATGATGAAATAAAGATGAGTTAAAACGCCTGTTTTACAAATTGGAAGTCTACCTTTCAAAAGGTGTGTGTGTTTGTGTGGAGTGAAGGGTCAGTGTCTTTAGAGCTTCAGTCATGAGGACTAAAGTCAGGATTTCTCACTGTCTCCTGCTGGATTCATCCTATTGATTTTCTCGATCAGCTCAGCTGCTGGCTGGATTGTCATGACATAACATTCATGTAGCCCCTCAGGATGAACTCTATCTCCTCTAATACCACCTCCAAAGCTGCACTTTGCACTACTTATGAATGAACTGAATGAATGAATGAATGAATGAATGAATGAATGAATTATTTTATCCTCCTGACCAGGACATCCTTGTAAAAGAGATTGTTAATCTCAATGGATCCTTCCTGGATACATAAAGGTTAAATAAAATAAATAAATAAAAGTGAGCCAGAGTTGGCCAATGACGCAAATTTTCATCCGCTGTCCCTGGCCAGGTGTTAATGGCAACCTAAAAACCAATAAAAAATACATCTAAGTAATTCATAATAATGTGAATTTACATGGTAGGCTATAAAGTTCATATTAACAAGTCAAACATGGCAGCAGTAGCACATACACTTATTGATTGCACATAACAGAGTATACCTTGTAGCGCCGCATTATGTAATAATAAAACAATATGTGACCAAGTTTGCCACATTTTGTAATAAGTTGTTACATAATGCACAGAATTATTACATTTATTTCATTAAAAAAGTGCAACACCCATATTTTGTAATAATTCGGTGCATTATGTAACAACTAATTACAAAATGCGGCAAGGTTTATTACATATTGCATTCAATCATTTTATTACAAAATGTGGCGTTGTTACATCATGAGGTGAAAATGTATTACATAATGTGGTGTTACATACCTTGAACATGTTTAGACTAGGGTTGTATATCTCCACCACTGAGGCCGATTCGATACGCATCTCGATACGCTGCCACCGATGCGATACATTAACGATACACTGAAGCTCCTGTCGATACGATGCGATACGATTCACTCCTATTCACGATACGATGCGATTCAAAAATGATTTCATAACGATATGACTTAATTACAAAGAGATTTGGTTCAATATGATGTATCAAGTTTGGTACAGTTGTGATACGAGAGTTTCTTAGCCCACATCAGGTTTCTTACCTCAATACCACTATTCTGTTTTACTCTCTGTATCAATTTGAGGGATGTATTTAATATTTGGTTATTTTTTATGGGGCAAACAACTCATATTTGAAAGGTACAGTCTAGAGCTTTTTGCTCAAAAATAAATGCTAGACTTATACAAATGAAATCCAGTTTAATCATCACCTATGGGCTTCTAGTCCTGTGTGGTGGTAAGTCTGCATTTTGGTCTTTTGCTGTTTTAATTATAACTTTATTTATATAGCACCTTTAAAAACACAAGTTTACAAAGTGCTTCACAACACAACATAAAAGAGACAAGTCACAGATGTTTTGTTGTGCATGGGACATTTCTGGGTGAAGAGTCTGTGTTTTCTCTCCAGCCAGTGACAGAGCTCAGTGGTGTAGGTCCGTGCAGCAGAGTAGAGCTAGCCCCACTAGTTGTCCCGGATGCTAACCGCTACCGCTAACTAGCAGTTAGCATCCGCGGCTACCACCGCTTCCCAGCTCACTACAACCAGAGCCACTACCACGGCCCTGCTCCTAGTTACAGCCGGTGACGGCCGAGTATTGACCCGTCGCTCCAGTGCTTCAGACCGGACTGTTTACTTTTCTTTGTGGCTCTGACTACTGTGCTGCTGCTGCTGCTGCTGCTGTTACCTGTCAGGGGCAGGAGACTGCGCACGCACGGCTTCCGTGGTGGTGCGCTCAGGTCGCCTCGGAAAATGAAACGATCGATGTAACCACGGAATTTGCCGATGTAGACAGCTAGAAGAGATGCATCGCAAATTCAACAATGATTTTTATCCGATGTGCCCTGAATCCACCGGTGCAGTCGCATCGCAAACGTTTGTATCGGACCACCGATATGAATCGGTGAATCTCCACATCCCTAGTTTAGACTGAATTGTGAACATAGTAAACATTTCACATACACAACAACACGCTTGGTCACATTGGCATTTTGTTTCAAACACTGGCCAGCTATGCTACTACTATATGCTACTATAACTGTAGATTTTTCTGCACCGCAATGAAACATTAAACTGTTATGGTGTGTGAGTTTTCATCATATCATTCATCATATTCAATAATTCAATATTCTTGTATTTATACTGTTCTCTATATTCTTGTATTTATACTGTTCTCTATCTACAAGTGCCCTGCTGAGGTGAATTTAGTGACAGTTTGGATATTCATAATAAAACAACACAAAACTGAACACATATCACCAGACTGCTCATGTACACACTCTCAGATCATGAAAGTAGAAAAATAGTGGGACTTTTGTCTCATTATTGCTTCAAGGATTTACAAGATCTTCTCCTGCAGTTTAAAAAATGCGGCCAAATGCAATTCAGTATACATCCCCAATCTACCTTGTAATTCCATCCTGTGTGTTATCTGTAGCTCCCAGCATAACAACATCTCTCTCTCCCTCTCTCTCAGTATGTGTGTCCTAGCCTTCAAGCTCTTTAAAACCGCACTGGCAGGATATAAGTGGCCTCAGATACAGAGGGAAACCACATGGACTGCGTAATGACAATGTCTGTGAATTCGATAAACCCTTTTCTCACGGGCTCTAGAAACCACCCTTGCGGAAAATGTGATTACACTTCTCTACGGGAGGTGCAGTGTGGGACGTCGTTGCAACTTGGCTTGTCATTGAGACCCCAGTTTGTCTGTTGCCTCATGCCCACTAACAACTTTGACACGCATGTAATGTCCGAGGAGGCCTATGGAGGAGGCAGTTGTGTGCGCTTTCCTCGTCCGCTTTTGAAAGCCGAGCGTGAGCCAGTTGCTAATGACTCGATGATGCATAACATGGGTGACAGCATGTATTGAAGCCTTTTTGGTGTAAACTGACTATTAAGTTGAAGGGAATTGAAATGCGGACTGAATAAAACCAATATAGTGCGGTTTGCAACGTGGACGGGGTTTCAGTTTGAGCCAGAATGCAAAATGCCTGCCAGCTGCCAGAGGCTGTTGTTTACAGCCTGATACATATTCAACTGAAAGAAGAAGAAACAAAAAAACAACTGAATTAGTCACTTACAATGTGCCAGAGAAGGGCTGTGATCCGGCCAGTGGAGAGGCTGAGCACGCTGTGGTTCTATACGGTAGTCGTCTCCCTCTGCACAGAAAAATAAAAGTGTGGCTGAAAGCTCAGAGAGGAGAAGGAATATCACACATGCTTCAAATAGTGCATCAAACAGACGAAACACCTCCTATTATGGCCAGGATGTGTTGTGTGAAGGTGATGATTTTCCATTTTGGTGCACATGTTGGCAGCCTATCGCTGACACACTGGCTATGTCAAAGTGTCATGTGATCCAGAGATTCAGCCTGTTAGGGACAGAACAAAGAAAAGACCAATTGAGAAAAAAACACTTTAAATCAGGGCCAAATTAGCAATACTGCAAAATGAAACACAATGTTAAAGCCCCAGTGTGTAACTTATTTGGCTTTTTATGAGCAAAAATCAAATATTGCTTTCATAAATACGTATTTCACTTAAGTTGAAACACACCCGCATATTTATATCGTTACAAATACATAAGTGAGCGACATACCGAACCTCGGCTGCCATCGCCATTTTTTACATTGAGTGGCAGCGTGACCGTAGGTAACCATGGAAACACAGCGGAGCTGTGGGCTCGGCCTGTTAAAACTGTCACCACTGTGTAGTGTGAGGAAGGACGGAGACACTGATGTTGCATTCAGGTGCAGTCAGGCAGACGGCCGTCGGCAAACCAACCGGATGTCATTTTACTCAACGAGAGAAAGACGGTAAAACGTGGGTCAGGTAAACAATACATCACCATGACAACATATTGTCAGGCCTGTATTGTTTTGCCTCGTGCTGGCGGACCACTTGTTTACATAGACGCTTGTTTATTCTGTTACATGCAGCGTCTGTTGTCTGTCTGACGTCTGCCCCATTTCACGTGAATGCAACATCAACAATACGTTCTGATATGCAAGCGCACCGAGATGGGGGGAACTCCTACACATTATACCTTTAACAAAAACTTAATGTAGAAAATTATACTGTCAAACCATGAAGCCACATTAGAGTTCTTAATTAAGTAAATAATTACATCTCAAAGAAAAGGCAGCCTCCCCTCTGGAACCTCCGAGTTGGCCTCCTCCACTTCCTGTCCTGCCACAATAAGAGGCCGTTGGCTTTTTGGAGTTATGGAGTGCTGCATGCAAAATAAGAGTGAGTTTTAATTCAAACAAAGACAATGGAAAATGTTAACCAGCAGTCTGTTAATTACAATGCGAGCACTCAAACCAATTAACAAGCCATCAATATAAACGTGGCATATGAACAGAAAAGACTGTCATTAGTAGTTGAAATGTGTGAAAATGCGTGCTGTGTGCATAAGATAGCTGGAGAAACCTGTTGATGTCATTCACATCAAACTAACAAATGACATAAAACTGACACCTTCCACTGTGGTTGCAATGTCTTCTTTAATTACAAGAAATCCAACACGCTCTATGTGGAGAGATAGAGCGCTGCAAGCAATGTGTTCCCAGCATAACATACAACCAGTGAGCAGTACTGCAGATGGAGCATGGAAATGCACATACATTAGATTATGTATCATGATGGGGGGATGCATTGTGCAATGAGAGAAGGGGGCATGAGATGTTTTTTGTTGTGGAGCCAGTGGATGAGCTGAGGCATCGCCTGAGCTTTCAAATTATACTTACGGATATCACTTGATAGAACTATAAAATGTCCATGCAGAGATTTTGAGAGGGCCACGGGGGCCGCTGCCGGGGCCGATCTCTGTCAGCATGGGAATCAAACCCATGATCTTAAGATCAAGGCGGAATCAGACACACACATGATCATCCGTCTCTGAGCACTGATGCTGAGGAGCTGTCAAGCTGCCTGTGTGCATTTGTGTGTGTGTGACTGTAACCACATGAAGTTACCTGTGTGTGTGTGTGTGTCACAGCTGTAGAGGTAAGTGCCTCGGAGCCCCGTGGCACTACTTACTACGCTGTCTACAACAAATACACCATATGACTGAAGCAAAATGTGGTCAGCTGACACACAGTTTTAAACAGAAGACGGCTTCATGCATGAAAAGTAGTAGCAGGCAGATCAACATCTGAAACTGGATCAAAGTGGCAGAAAGATGAATCACACCTGTCACTCAGTGCCGTCCACAATAACAAACCAGAGCACAGACAGTTGGAGTGACCGGCTTTGTGTCCAGTCAACCATAGAGCTGCTGGTCATGTGATCAGGGGTGCAGCTAGATTTATGGGTGTACTCATGTTTCAGAGCATGGAGTCCACACAAAGAGATGTTACTGTCTAATCTATTGATCAGATTGGCCTCTCTTAGCTGGTAAAGAGTCATATTGAGTCATATAGGCTACTGTTATTTTACTGTCTGCTCTCACTCAAACTCTAACCCTTTGTCATCAAAATAGATGACTTCATCATCAGATATGTCACAACAATGAACAAATCTTTGGATTAGGGGTGTGCAGCCAGTGCACTATTTATATTCAATTCAGATTCAAGCTTTTTTTTTTTTTTTTTTTAAAAACCCTCAGATTGGTTATTCATATTCAGGAAGAAACCGGAAGTGGGCGCACTAGAGACTTCTGCCGAGCTAGCCGGCTAACTTCCACTTTAGCTCTCGGCTAACTAGGACGGGAATAAAATAATTTAATTGTGCGGCTCTTCTAGACTTTCCAAACTCAAAAAAATGTATCCACCATTTTATAGCTGCTTCTTTTCCTGTTAAGGTGCACTACCGCCACCTACTGTGTTGGAGTGTGAACCAGAGTCACCTGGTTATGTGCTGTTGCTCCTCTGCGATAACGTCAGGGACTGAGCCTGAGGGCTCTCTTACCCAAAACCAAACTGTGGCAGTGTCTCGTGCATGGATGTGATTGGCTCAAAACACGCATCCAAATGTTTCTTTTTCTTTAGAAAAAAGACACAAAACTGGATGAAAACATTATTTTGTGTAATTCCGAATAACCTATTCGAGTTCGGGTACATCCCTAGTTTGGATCTGCAATTTCCTTGAGCATGACACTTGATCCTTGACCTTTTATACACTACATGCTGTGTCAACTTAAATCTAGGGCAGGAAGTATGACACAGGAAACCGTGCTGTAAACTCAGTTTCCTGTCTGACATGCTGTTTTTTGCCTGGACCAGCTGACTGGTAACTGATCTTGATGGGAGTATGTTGTACAGAAATCAGATGCGTACAGCTGGGCAGCAGCAGCAGCTTGGATATCAAGCGCCTGACATTACCAGTCCAAAGCATGTTCCACAGTTTGCCCTTAAGCCTGTGGGCTTCACTGGATTTGATCTGATCTGGAGCAAACCACATATCCACTGGAAAAGACCCCATATATTTTAATTATTTACCCATATGAACATTTAAACAGTTCCCTCCTATTCATTCTGGCCATTAAAATATCTTCTATCTTCTATAAGTTATGGGGCCCAAAATCTACAAGCCTCATTTTGTGCAGAAATAATTTGAAAGTTTATCTGAATTAAATGGAGTTTTTACGCAGCCTGGACTCATCACATCAAGTGGTTATCTCGCACAGTGACAGTCTTTTATTATAAAACCCCCCACTTTTTTGTTAATGTGCCTCCACCGCAGCCCCACACTGTCCAGGGACTCACAACCAGGAAAAATTTACATATTTAAAACGTTAACTCTGGAAGAAACCCACTGGCTCCGTCTGAAAAATCAGACCGTTGAAGAATCAAATTAGCTGCAGATAAACTTTTTAGTCTCCCATCACATTTAACAGGAGGAATAAGTACAGCATGTAATACCTGTTCCAGTATTCATGTACAGTAGAATCCTTTTTTTTTTAAATAAAAACTTTTCTCCAATTAATATTTTGCTTAACACAATTTTTCTCACATAAAAGTTTAAAGAAAAGGAACCAAATCTAGTCTTACTCTAATGGATCAGGCCTCATTCCCCTCCCAGTGCTCCTGTTCCTGGATTCACATGCCCAACAGCTCAGAACATCAGGATGGTTTGTGTTAGCCTTCTGTACCAGAGGGTCCATGCTGGTGGGATGAATTATCAAGTCTGAAAATCACACTGCAAACAGAAGAGGCATATTAGTGTTGACATTTCACACATTTTTCTCAATAAATTTCATGTTGCTCATATTATAATGTTTTGTAAAAGGACAGCTCATTAACTGTAAACATTGTAATGATGTACTTGTGATTCTTTGCACTAAAACTAAGCCTAGAAATCTAGCTGCACCCTAGCAGCAGCAGATCTCTTTGCTCCGTAGGTCAGTCTAGAAACGAGCCATAAAAACTTCAAACTTTTTGAGTCTCGAACACCGTTTGTGTTGACCAATCACAGCGCTCTATCTGTTTAGAGAGTCGTTGGGCGGCTTAACGCCATGACAACATACATTTTAATTGGCTTGTCAGGCTAACGTCATCCTGCTCTTTGCTCTGATTGGTCGTAGCGCTACCCTATTGGTGCAGAGGCAGTTTGAAAGACAGCCTTCATCCCCCTGGATTGAGCCGAGGTCTACCGCTCGTTGACACACTAGACATTGTAATGATGTAGTCTGGCTTGTCAGGCTACTAAAACAAGGGAAAATGTAGAGTTCTCATCTCATTATTTATGGTTTATTATGCTGTTATTCTACTGGTCCAGCCCACTGGAGATCAAATTGTGCTGTATGTACCACCCAGTAGCTACACTGGGGCACAACTCCATAACCATTTAACCATTTATGTTTTTAAAGTAAATGATAGACAGAACACAAATAAAATTTGATATTACTCTCAGTTTATGAACAGATTTAGATTGACAGAGGATGGGTGCCTATGGTCTGAACTGACTTTCCTTATTCTTTAGGTATACTGCCAATATGTGACATTTATAGTGGGGTACAGCTCATTTATACTGGCACTCGAGCTCCAGTAAAAGGCCTGGTGACGCCCATGGTAGCCTATGAGTTTGACATCAGAGAGATTCAGCCACAAGACCTGAACTCAGATCAGTTGAATCTGTTGTGACACAAATCAGAGGTCAGATGTATCAGGACAGTAATTAATTAGAATCTTTATCAGTTCATGTTGTTAGCTTGTAACTGCTGATGAACAACAGTGTGAGTGTTGCTGCTGATGCAAACTCTCACTGACTTTGCTGCTGCTGCTTTGCTCCACCCTCTGTCCACAGTTACAGGACTGGCTCCCTAGTTGATGACATATGAATCCCTGACTGTCTGAATCTGTTTATAGCTTCACTGTAGGTGAAGTCCTCAGGCATGGTGTTGACTGGTTGTTTTGTTCATATAGCATCTTGTCTTATCAAACACCATATGGACGTTTTAACACGGTTAAACACTTGATGTAATGGGAGGAGGCCTGCGCTCGTACTCTCACTTCATCCTGAACAGGCCGGTTCTGAGCTGCTGCAGGGACTAAATCCACTTTCTATTATCAAGCATCTGATTTCACGTTCAGATTAAGTTAATCTTGGTAAATGACCCATGTGTAAATCGGAGTGACGGCGCATGTAACAAAGCACGGACGACAAATAAATCTCAAACGCATTATGAATATCATTAATAGGCTTGTTGTGTTGTTATAATGAGACGACGCTCTCTCGGCGTATTTCTGAGGTCTCAATTCCCTCCCTCATTTTGTCGGTTTGGATGTGAACCCACCGGCATGTTATTGCTGGAAGCAGTGTCTTTAAATGGAATTTGAATGAAGAAAAAGCTAATGGCAGTGGAGCCATTGTTTGTGTTCTCAAGCTGTTTGTGGCTTTAAAAACCAATCCAACAGGATGCGTTCATGAGTAGGGGGAAATCGCATGAACCCCCCGGCATCCACCCTTTCAGCGTAAATAATCCAAACATGTTTTCTTTTTAAGTGTTCATCCTGTGCCGCCGCCGTTAATAACCCAATTGATGGGGTAAAGCCCAGCGTGGGACCTGCTGAAAACTGAGGCTTCCATTGTTCTTTTGTAGGGTCCCCTGGTGGACAGGGAAGCCATAATGAGAAAGATCTGCCCCAGAAATCAAAGCACCGCTGGGAATGTGCCGGCAAGTTTTCCAATCATCAGAATGACATCGTCTGTAAGAGAGCGAGGGAGAGAGGAAGAGGGGAGGGAGGGAGCAGGAGCAGGAGCAAGAAGGCACGGCACTGAATCCAAACCCAGAGAATAAGACGTGTCACGGCGGTCCAGGGAGAGGCCGTATAACGCCAGGCGGTGGAGGATGTCGTTCTCGTGCGAGCCGCGCGCAAACGCCTCAAAGAATGACCACAGAGCGGAGAATAAAGCTGTTAGGTGGAGGGAGGAAGAGGGACATCTTGTCATTCAGTCCACACTGAATACAACAAGGCCACGTTTTCAGACCGACGCACATGTAAAGAGAAAATGCGTTTATTTTCCCTTTTCTTCCAAGGAAAAGAAAAAAAAAGAAAAGAAATAAACATATGCTCATGTTTGACCTTGTGATTTAAGCATACAGTATTTTTTTTCACACTTTGCTTATACATGAAGCTGAGGACAAACACATTTAAATGACTACACATGCACGCCCGTACTCCCACTCCCACACACACACACGCACACACACACACAGGCAAAAGCAAACAAATAATACAGGTCTGAGGCTGCGTGTTTAGAAAGGCAAACAGCTTGTAGTGATGACTGGCCACAAGAATGAGAGAAAGGAGGCGAGTGATGTGCATTCAGTCCTTGCAGAGATTATAATGTCACTCTGGAGCTGTGGCCCTGCTGCGCTGTGTTTCCATCATTTTCCATAAACCAAATCTAATCTCCCCCCTCCCTCCCACACTTTTCTTTAAGGTTTTTTTTTTTTTTTTAATTTTCTATAGGCTTTTGTTTGGGAAGCAGATAATTTCTTCTAAGTCATAATAGCACTGGCTGATTTGCTTTCGTGGTTGGCTCGCTGCAAATGTTTTTGTAATGGCGCCTGGGTTTTGTGTGGGTCACATGCGCTCGGTGAACAGCGGAGGAGTTGCCGACCCGACCTGACGTGGTACCGGTGTTGTCACAGAGGCCCAACCACTACAAATATACACACATGTACTGTGTGATTCTTCTTGTAGGTCTTCTATTGCATTTATTATTCAAGACCTCATCTAACCTTCACTTTGAATCTCTCACACTTTATATGATAATAGAAAGTGACGTGATGCTGGTGTTGGTAGAATTGTTGCTTTTTTACGATCATACTCTGGACCTGTGGACCTACAGTAGTCATGACTACAGTGGCCGTGGTATCAAGTCCTACCCATGATCCTTTGTTGTCCTCCCCTAGCTCACCTTGACTTTCCTGTCTATCTGTCACTGTACTAGTGTTGTCGCAACACTAACATTTTGGTTTTCGTTACCAACATGTATTTAAATACTTTTCCAAAATAAAGGGGGAACAACAAAATCATCATTATTGACTTTATTCTAACAAAACCTTCTAACACTGAATTTAATAGATAAGATAAAAATCATTCTAAATACTGGACGTCTCATCTTTCAATTTCAAAATAGTCTTTGTGAATAAATAGAATAAAATGTAATTCAAAATACTGGACACAAGTGTTGCACAAAAACAAACTTGAGAAAACATTGAGACATCAATTAATTAAAAAGGAAGAAATGTCTCAAAAGGATTGTGATTTCTGTGCAGTTGCTACAAAAACATGGTTGTTAAATGTTTCCTCTTGTATTTTCTCTCCACAGGCTGATTGATCATCTTGCTCTCTGTGTGTGAATGTGTGTGCTTGAGGTGTTTCCGAGGGACCATATGGCACAATCCCACACATTATAGGTAAGATTCACTCTTTTATTCCCTTCCCCTCCCCCCTCCTGTTAAACATTGAAATAGTCTGAGGGCTGAAATTACTGCCAGGGAAGTCCTTGACCTTTCTTATCCAAGCAACCTGAGGCCTTGAAAGGATATTCACTGCTCAGATGACTTTTACCATGATAAGTGGCAGAAACCTCAGGGGAGAGATGATAAACGTTGAACCCTTAACACTAGATTTGTGGATTTAGTTGGTGAATTCTTCTTCTGTTCTCTTTTCCTCCTCCACTCAGCAGTGACATTCAGTATCTGGAATTAATCACAGGGGTCACCTTATAGTAAAAGTCCTGTCTGCTACTTTTCTTTATCTTCATTTATATTCCCGACCACAGTGGAGAACACAAACAGATCAAAGCGACTCCTACTCATATTACTATCTACTATCTGTTTCCTGCACCACTGTGATATTTGTTATTTAATATTTTCAGTTCAGATAGGAATATAAATGCTAGCTGGGACATAAACAGTGCAATTCTGTTGGCTATTGATTTGGTCCATAGGCAGAGCAGTTTGGTCATAGACACAGTGGGTCTCATTCATGAAACGTGAGCAGCACGGATTTGTGTGTAAACCCTGAGCAGCGCAAATTTACGTGGATTTCCGCATTCATCAATCTTTTAGTAGTGCTGATTTTTTCGTAGCTACTCACAAAATCTACACCTGCTCCGGACTGTGTGTAGCGCTTGTGTAAATGTAGGAATGCAAATAAATACTGCTTGTCACTGTTGAAAATTACAATTTTAATCCATATTACTCTCTCTCATGTTCAAAATACGCCGACGCCTTTGAAACACGTAATTTAAACATGACAAACAATTAGAAATATTTGGAGAGAGAGACGTTTTAGGGATCGGACACACACAAACACGTCAAGGCTCCATCTAATGATGATAATAATCTGATATAAAACCGGAAAAAACTTTTTTGTGTTGCTACACGCTCGGTGGACGCACACTTCACCCTGCGCAGCAGCGCAGTCGGCACCGGTTTGGATGGAGCTGTGACAGACGGCTGGTGCTTCTGTAACAATATAACCTGTTACCTGCCTATATAACTTCATGTGTTGATACAACCATGCTCCTCTACAGCTGAGGCTGTGAAGAGCCTCCTCCTCCCGTCGCTGCTGTAGCTCTGTAGTTGTGTTTTTTTTTTATTTGTTTTTTTTATGTTTCATATCGAACTATTCTGGCTTTACGTCTTAAATGGTTCTTTAATCAACCAAGGATAGGCCTACTTTCACTAAATCTGTTACTTCCCTCCAGCCTTTGACCTGTCCCAGTCACACCACCACTAACAGAAGAGAATTAAATATTTTTTCTGGACTCCACTTCACCCAAAATGACTTCGATCCGTGATCTCTCTTTTTTTCTCTCTCTCCCTCTTTCCTTGATTGCGTCATGGCCGCAGGTGAGCAGGATGCACCTACCTCCTAATATGGTGGTCAGGATCTCCTTATATGGCTATTCATGTATGGAGATCTATGCTAATTGCTGATCACGGGGGCGTGTTGTTAGTTTACCATGGGTTGGCATTCATGAAGTTACACGCGTGTTTACGATCAAATCTGAGTTTCCCGCACCGTTCATGAATCCGGAGTAGAGTTTTAGTAGAGTGAGCTTTTATGTGCAAATCTACACACAGATTTACTCATGTTTCATGAATGAGACCCAGTGAGTGTAAGGAAACCTTTTTTCAATTTTGCACACATGCTCATTTTACCCACCTTTAATTCTACATAGGAAAACATGGTAACACTTTATATTAAGTACACACTATTAATCATTAGTTAAGCATTAATAAAGACTGAATTCTTCATTTATAATGCATGAATACTCATTAGTAGTTTATAAATACAGTTATTGCTTATCAATGATGAGTAAAACATTTTTAACTCTATTTATAAACTACATACTAATGAATATTCATGTGTTATAAATGATGAATTCAGTATTTAATGCTTAACTAATGCTTAATAGTGTGTACTTATTATAAAGTGTTACAGAAAACGCTTTTATAATGTGTTCAGTGTTTTTTGTTTTTTTGGGGGGTGGGGGTTCAAACAGCTTGATGATGTCATCAATGTTATCTTGGCTTGGCTCCCACCTGTAGATATGTGGAGTCTGAATCAATGGGGAGGAAACAAGCAGGGTGAATGGTAGTGAAAGCATTAGATGTATTAGGAGATACAGTAAGAGGTCCATTGGTTTTGCACGTTGCTCGATTTATTATGGAATTTGTCACACATGAAGACAACTGCATATTGTTATCTCAGCCTTTACTGGAGTGATGTGACAATTTCAGCTATTCTCAAATAAGGCAGAACCAGTGTTGTTGTATCTATCAGATGAAATAGAGGGTTTGTTCCCTTATTTAGCAAAGATGTCTTTTCTCTTTTTGTGCCATTAGCGGGTGGTTTTGGAGGCGGGGCTTTGCTTATGGGAGACAAGGGTCCAAACATAGAGTAGGTAGTAATGCAGCCTGTGCATTTAAAACACAACAGGGCTCCTGGATCTCACTGTTTGCAATAACACAGACATCAGCAGGTGTGCAGTGTCATGGTGACACAGATTTACACAGGATGGGTGTTTGAGAACAGGGGTCGCCCTTTGGTTATGTTTTGGAAAATGTTTTTCCAGCTTTTACTACCTTTGTTGCCATGGTTTTAATTATAAAGAGATGTGAAACAGATTGCGCTCAGCACCTGTCATTATTATTTACATGGACTAGAGGTGGCCTGACAACAATGGGTTTGATCACAAGGTTCACTTTCAGATTCTTATCAAGTCTCCCTCAGCTGTGACAGTGTTTGAAAATAAAAATCAAACAACTCTTTGAGCGATAAGACTTTTAACAGCCGGTGCGTGAGATCTCACTAACGGTTTGTAAGTGCAGCAGCTTGCGAGGACGACGATGGTGATTATGATGATGGTGGCGATGGTGATGGTGATGATGATGATGGGTTTGATGCTGTGATCATTGCAGGCGTCAGCTGCTGGTGATGTCAGTGGAATCTCTCCTACATTCTAGACACACTCCTCGAATCTCCTGCATCAGACGGTTTAACGTGATCAAACGAGAGCTTTCATGCTTTTGATGCCTGATGCGTGTTCACTCAGGAGGTTTCTGAAGGTCACATGAATGTGAAACTAGAGAATGTGCTCAACGGAGCACGCACCTCCACCTAGACCAATGTCAAACAACATACACCAGACTTTAAAAGGAAGAAATCCAGATTCATAGTAAATGATGGGGATCTGCTCTGAAATCTAATGGGATGTTCAACGGGCCTGAGCCGGGGACGTGAGATCTTACTTCTAACATGAAGGTGGAGTGTTGTGTTTGTGTGTGTGTGTGTGTGTGTGTACATCTGACAAACAGACAGACACATACAGTACAGAGGGCATCGCCAATACAACACCTGAACGCATCACCTTAACGGGACATTGTATAGGACAGTGGTTCTCAAAGTGGGGTCCAGGAACCCCCAGGGGTCCTTGAGAGGGTTCAAGTGGGTCCCCAACTTTTTCTTGAAATTTTACCACTTTTTTTCTATAATTTTTAAAGTTTTTTGAGAAATTTCTACCAATTTCTTTATTATTATTTTTAAAACGTATTATTTATAATTAAAAAAAAGATAATTTTTACCACTTGTTCTTCAAATGTTTAAATGTTTTTTGGAGAAATTGTACCATTTTTTTCCCCCAGAAATTTCTCTATAATATTTCCAAAAATTCATGCCATCATTGGCCCTAATTTGAACGTATGTTGACTAAAATCATAATGTTCTTCAGTCCAATGGGGATCTGTGGTCTAATTTGTGTCAATTTAGGGGTCTTTGATGCAAAAAAGTTTGAGAACCACTGTTGTAGGATTTAGCAGTGAGGTTGTATATCACGAACAAGCTCCATTGTGTTCTTTATGCTGCATTTACGTAGAATGCGTTTGATCCGTCGAGGCAAAACGATACACCAGTGACAATATGTTGTTATGACGATGTCGTATTGTTTACCTCACCCATGTTTTACCAGCCCTCTCTTGTTGACTAAAAAAACGTCTGGTTTGTTTTCCCGACCTCCATCTGCCTGATTCCACGTGAACGCAGCATCAGTGTGACCCTCCGTCCTTTCTCACACTACACCACGATGATGGTTGGTGACAGACGCCACCTCCATCATTTCTCTCAGAGCCGACTGCTCCGGTCTCTCTCTCTGTGAGTCGGTGTTTCCATGGTTACCTTGCGGTCACGCTGGCACTGAACGTAAAAGATGGCGGCACAACATGGCATATACTGTATATATACATCAACAAACTGAAGGGTTCTGTTAAGCTTTGAATTTTCCATTCATATATATATATATACGTATATATATATATATATACAGCGGGGAAAATAAGTATTGAACACGTCAACATTTTTCTCATAAAATATATTTCTAATAGAGCTATTGACATGGAATTTTCACCAGATGTCGGCATCAACCCAAGTAATGCACACATACAAAGAAATCCGAACATTAATGTCCATAAATGAAGTTATGTGTAATAAAGTGAAATGACACAGGGAATAAGTATTGAACACATGAAGAAAAGGAGGGGCAAAAAGGTTTGGAAAGACAAGGAAGCAGCTGGAGTTTGTCAGTATTTAGAATGTAATCCTGTCTCCTATCAGTGCAAAGTAATATCTGCTGGTTTAGTCCTGATTGATGCCTTTTAAAAAGGTTTCTCACCACCAAGGTGTCAGACAAGAAGTATTGCATGATGGGTAATAGCAAAGAGCTGTCTAAGAGCTGTCTAAAGACCTACGCAACCAAAGATTTCAGACAGAAGAGTCAAAACAATAATCAGAAGGGTTCCCTAACAGTCCAGGACACTGGTGGAGAGCTTCAGACAGACCTGGGATCAGCAGGTAGAAAACAATAAGTAATGCACTCAACCGCCGTGGCCTCCATGCACGCACACCATGCAAGACCCCGTTATTTTCATGTTGTCTATTCATGATTATTTCAATTAATTAGCCTACTAATTAATGAAACACATCCTTTTAAATGAAATAATCATGAATAGACAACATGAAAGGTTGGCACACAGAACACAAACAGGAGCTTCAGCTTACAATACTATTAAATCAACTATAACCAACCAAGGCAGCAGATGTTACAGTAGACTGACTTAATGAATAGTTTCATCATGTTGAGAACATTACAGACAAACTTTCATTCCCAGCAGACACTGCAGATGTTTGATAGACTGACCTCGGCATGTTTCTTTGTAAATGCATGACAAAAAAAAAGAAACCATCAGAAGACTGAATGATAAATAGAATGATGTTTTGCCGCCTTTTCATCTTTTACTAGTTGTCAATAGCGATGTAGAAAAAAATAATTCAATTCATTTCAAGTTTTGCTCAAATGCGACTGTCTGATACCTGCAACTCTCAAGGTACAATGACTTTTCAATCTGGCTATTCAATGCAGTGAATCACTCAATACAACTTAAATATCAATTCAACAACTTTTTTTATTATTGTCGCTCTTGTTTGACACACACTGTAGTGATGATTGGATCATTAAACACTTAAGACAATTCACGTCTTGTCGTCGCCCCAAATGACACAGACACAGGGCTAAAGAGACGGACAAAATAAGGCCAGTAAAAATGTAATGGATGTTTTGATGGTCCACTGGCAGCTCACCGGAGGCATAAAACCGGTAGCTGGAGTGAATATCAATAAGTAATAACAATAATAAAAAAAATCTACTACTATGTAACTTAATGATAACTGGAAAAGATCTACATTTTCTCTCCACTTCCTTTTTCTCTTCTCTCTCTTTCTCACCACAGCCAGGTGTTGCTACTTCATCCGTCATTTCAAATTAAAAGCCCTCTGCTGAGTCGAGTTATTGCGAATTTGTGACATCGAAGTGGCGGCAATAACTGAAATATCTATAAGTGAAACTCTGCTCAGGAGTGTACAGTACCCGAGGAGAGCGAAGATGAGTCTGTCTATTGTTGGCTGTGACAGAAAAATGAAGGATATTAGACGGAGAATGAGTGAATGAATCCACTGCGCGTCTGAGATGATTCAAAAAAATCATCTTTCATAAGGTGGGGGGAGTTCTGTCGCATGTTTTCATTAACATCTGCCGCTGATGAAAGGATGAACCCGAGGGTGGGGGAAATAAAACAGACAGATGAAGATATATATTTAGAGCACAATGAGTGAAAGCTCGTTAAATCAGCTTTGACCCGCGGTGAGAAGATCTGACGAGCTCAAACTGGATAAAGAAGTTGCTCTGCTCTTAGCGGCGTCTCAGGAAATCAATCACACATTGTTTCAATTAGTTCCCCCTTCATCCCAGGATTCTTAAAGTGTGCTATCTTAATGAGTACAAGATGCAGACTTTAATACTGCTGGGTATTCCTAGCATGACAGGACTATTTTGTCTTCTTTGTCGTTTCTCTTTGTAGCGGAGTCACACTGCACAAATAAAACAAAACGAAGGCCTGTGAACTCATGTCCGGCATATATTTAAATACATTATACATTTGTGTTTGGTGATCTGAGATATTTGATCTCATCTGGCTGTATGAGTCAGCGACAGGGGTCGTGTTGAGGAGGACACTGAAGAACACATTGACGTGGACAGGAGCCCTGTTCCGTTGTTCCAGTGATATTGGATATGTGCGCCTAACTAAACTAAAAGATTCTATAATAAATTACTAATCATAACAATGTCTCAAATCATTAGGGTGTAACATTGCTCATAGTAACAAACCCACTTACACAACTCCACAGTTCCCCTCAGGCCTGGAAGGAAAGTGATTTAGCATTTTTCCACCCATTGTTTTTGTTTTATTACTTTAATAATTTGGGTCAGACCTCATCTCTCTCGTTCTCAGTTGTTTTTGATGGGGAAAGTTGTACAAACTGAATGTAGGCTACCTGTCCCACAGCAAATCAGCATTTAGCCCATGAGGACTGGTTTTTGCCAATTTCAAATGAAAAACCATCTAAATGGAAAAGTGGCTGGATGTCACTGGATTAAACATGAAAGCTGGTTCTCTGAGAAGTGTCTGGGACTCTCTTCTAGAGGAGGAGGAGTGAAACTCTGCCCAGAAAGTCTTCAGATTTGTCTCTAGGTGATTTCTTGGGGAGATGTTTTTGGCTAATTTGGAAAACAGGTGGAACATTTACCAGCACCTGTTATTTCCCCCGGGGCTCGGTGGAGGTGATAAACAGAGTGAAAAGGGGAGCGGATATTGTGGTTATACAGATAGACTCACTGGTGTGTCTTTTAGGAACGTCTAACTATCATTTTCACTAGATTGCCTTGATGATATATGATGATGTGTCAAAATTGTGTTTACAACTTGTTGCTTGTTACTGTTAGGGAAGCGTACCAAATTATTGTGATTGTAAGGTTGCCAACTTTGGTACAACCCCATTTAGCAACATAAATCTTTCCTGATACTGGTTTTTCTTTGGCCCAATGTAGCCTACCATATGTCCAGTTCCACAGCCCAAGTAGAAAGCCTCATAAAAACATACAGAATCTACCCAGTGACCAAGAACCCAGGCATATCTTGGGTCAAAAGTTTCATTTTGCCATCTGGAACTGTTCATGTAGCTGTAAATAAGCCCATAACTCATGCCAAACAATCACACCTGGAAACCTTCACTAGATTCAGAAGGTTTCTTTTTTTCTTCTTTTAATTATTTGCACAATATGATGCATGCAAGCAAAATAACTAAAATACTGCAAGCTGATTGTGCAGATGAGATTTAAATAACCTAGAGAGTCTTAAAGAGGGAATCCAAGTACTGTAAAGCATGAAGAGCAGATACAAAAGTAAATGTCCACAGTCAACACAGAAACATAGAATTAAAAGACAAGAATAACTCAAAAGTCAAATATAGAACACAGATAAATGTACCATTGTTGTTCAATAGGAAATAGATAAAGGTGTGAATAGAAGTTTAATTGATTCTTGTGGTTAATTGCTGTGTAAATGTGGCCTGTTGTAATTCTGTTGTCATTCTGAATCTTTAGTAATTTTCTCAGGGCATGTGTATGTATTTAGATACAGAAAGCACAATGTTGAAATATTTGTGCAAAATCACATGATTTACAGGTCTGCAGTTGCTGTAAAACACTGTTCTAATTCTTGATCATATTCTACAGTGAAGACCTACATGTAAACTGTAAGTGGTTTAATTTGGATTAAATCCCACTTTGAATGACTCAGTAGAGAGAGCCACAGAACATAAGTACAGTTTAGAGATTGAACAAACACAGTTGAGCTTTTGCATTTCACTACTGAGGTGCCAGCACATGCGCGAGCAGGAAGAGAGAGGCAGGTGTGATGAGAGGAGGGAGGGCTTGGGGTGGCGGTGCGATGGGGTGGTGGAGGGTTGATCAGGAAATGGTGTAGGGAAATCTAATTTATTTTTCATACGCTGCTGAGATGGAATGTCATATATCATGCAATGCAGCAATTTTGTGCCACTCTCAGGCCCACAAAAGATGAAAGAATAGTGATCAAAGATACAGAGTCAGCTGCTGGAGTTGCTATGGGATCCACTTCCACTGAGAACAATATAAACTGTGCTGAAATAGTCATCGGGTATACTGTCAGTGCTTGTGTTCAGTGCAGGACAACTCACTTCAAACATCTAAGACAGCAGGCAACTGTCATCGGCTGTGGCCTTTTTTTTTTATTTTCTGGTCACAACGAGTGACAGACTTTGGAGTGAGAGGATGGTTTGAATCCCTGAACTGACTGCAAATGTACACAAGAGCCCCGTTTCCAGGAAGTTCCTGGTAAAGGATGGATGGATGCTTTCTTTTAATGCTCCTTTTCTGCTTAAAAATGCTGCTTATTTCCGTGCTTTCTCTCAGCATTATGTTCCGCTATTAGAAGACTAGATGACTCACCCAACGCTGCTGCCCAATGACAGGGCATCGGTCCACTTGTTCCCCAACCAGAATAACCTACTGACTGTACTGAATCACTAGAATCAGTTCATTGAAATGTGTCGTTCAAAAAATGTGTTCACCGAATCACTCAGTGCTTATGGAGCCCTGACTGCAAAGTGTATTATTCTCCAACTTCCTGAACTGATACACAGCCAAACAATCCGTCACTAGGTCATGATTCAGCCCTGAGGTTCACATTCACTCTGTAACACGTTCACCGCACTTAATGAGGGACGGTGCAAAAAAAAGAAAAAAGAAAAAAAGTGAGTTAAACACTTGTACATATCTCTAGTTACCCACAGTGCAATACAGCAAAGTCATGAAAACCGAGGCGTACTGCAAGAGCTCAACCCATAAAGTTGTTCAAACCCCCAAAAGCAATTAAAACATTATTGCACTGTGTACGTAAGGTGCAAAATGATATAACATAGTTGTATATCTCTGCAAACATCAATTAACAGAGACCAGCACATGCAGACACTATCTTGGGGGGGAGGAGGGGGGTTGTTTGAAATTACTTATTTTATTCAGTCACTGCACTTCTGCAGGTATGAGCTCTACAACATCTACCACCAAGTCAGTTTATAGTGTTGGCTATGAACATATTAGGAATTGACAGCAGCAAAGAGAAAATACAGTTTTATACCTTTAATATAAATGAGAAGATATTTGTCCACATCAGTGGGTCCGTCTCTGATCTATTAGCTGAGACAATGTGGTGACAGTGATTAAAGCAGAGAGAGAGAAAAATCATTTTCTGCTTCATTTATGTTCCATCACACACATTGTCTGTATCGCAAACTATATCTTAGATTAAAAAAAAGAAAAAAATTATATTAGTTATTGTTTTTGCAAGCCATTATACCATGACTGATTCTTTCTAAGATCCACTAGAAGCTTTTAAAGCCATAAAGTTTTTATGAAGTTGGCGGGGAATGTTAGTTTTTATCCCTCCTCCGTGTGCTTCATCTGTTCTCTGTGTTTGTTTTTCTACCTTCATCTCATATAAAAACACAGTGAATACAGATCATGTCCATGTTGTGTGAGGATAGAAGCTGCTTCTCCTTCATGGAAAATGTCCTGATCTGTAGCATTGTGCACTTTATTATTTCCAGACAAGTTATTGAGCATATTCACAGCAAACATTATCTCTTTTAGCATGCCTTTTATTCACCAAAATATTGTTATTTCTTCCTCTAATATAATTTGTTCGTGGGTGTATGTCCTTATCTTCAAACAAGAGACACTGATTTGCATTGAGAACTATAGCAAAAATCTTACCCCACCACTGACAGATAGGATATATCACCAAAGAGTTTAATACTCAGCACTAGATTAATTGACTAGCCTGGATCTTTCTTTTTTTTCTTTTCATTTTGCAGTGCACCATACAATTATAGATCTAATTATCAAGATACAACACTCAGCAAACCCACACAGCACTTGTCTTTTGCTTTATGAAGATGAATACATACTAAATTGGTGAGGACAGTGGGTGGATGTAATGCTTGTTTTTGCCTCCTCAGTCATTACCGCGTTAATTCTGAACTACTCCATAGTGTTGAACATTCCCCATGTTTGAATGGTACACAATGAAAAACCTTTCCTTTCTGCACAAGGAAGACTGTAGCTCAGGAGGATCTATTTAACAAGCCAAGCACATGATGTGAAGTGCACAGAGCCTGTGCATTTAGGGCGTGTCCAAAGACACAGATGCATAGTTCAGAAGTATTGTCTCTTACTTAATCATGGGTATACTTTTTGACGCAACGTGCAATAAACCAGAGTGCCATTCTCTAGCTCCTGTTAAAAGTCAAGTGTTTGCACCTTGGTAAATGTCTGTTATAATGGTGAGTTTGTCAGGATTTCTGAAAGATTGCTACAGAAGGAGCAGCTCTGTCAGAGCAGCTGCAGCTGTTTGCAACTGTCTCTGTCTTGTCTGTTTCCACTGTTCCTCAGGTAAATGGAACAAAAGCTGAAAGTTTCATTTTCAGCCACAAAAAGTAAGCAGTCTGAGTACGCCACATATTCTGATCTCCTCAGGAACATGCAGTGCGGTCAGATGTAAGAATAATATAATAATAATAATACTTTCTTGATATTTTGACCTTTAACAAGTTATACTGACTAAATTTGAGTTGTTTTTTAAAATCCAGCCTATTTTTTAGGCCTTTTCTCGAAAATTGCATATCCATAATAAAATGAGTATATCTCTGCAACCACAAGGTCTATTTGAATACTTTTGGTGTCATAGTAAAGGGAAAAAAATGAGGAATTGCTGAGATGTGTAAATTTCAGTATATCTGTTACTGGTGAAGAGTAAATGAAGATGACACACAGAAAAAAATTAATAAAATTAATATTCGCCTAAAAAAAAATCATATTTTTGATGAGTGCCCTTTAGAATAATGCTGATGAAGCTCAAACTCTCTATAAAATCATTGTACAACATGTGAACATTGTCTCTGCAGTGGTTGATTCTGATTAATTGAAGCAGGACAAAATGATTGAGATTTTACTACAAAATATCCAGGCGAACTTTCCAAAATGTCCATTTTTGGCACAGCTTGGAACCACCTGCTACTATAAACTATTGTTTAATCTTTATTTTCACACAATTTGGATAAACTAACTGAAAATAAATCTACTGGAACCGATTGGAAATAACTAACATAGTGGATTCAGTGTCTCTGCGCCCTGCAGCACTCTGCAGCTTATTTGGGTGGGTTTGGCTTTCAGCCTCTATCTCTGCAGCGCAGTGGTCGATTCGAGTGAGTGGCGGCTCATTTTAACCAATAGAGAGAGAGGAATGACGCTAGACCCAGGTCGATGTGATTGGCCGCACTGGCAGCCATGTGACAGCCATGAACCAATCAGATCAGCAGATCCACGTGCAGGCCAACGTGCATGGGGTTGTATGCGCTCCGTCAGGCTCCGTGCAGGGTCCTAGCGCCGTCGTGTTTCGGCCCGGCTAGTTCAGATGTAAACACTAGGCAGAGTTCAACTGGAAATATTGTGGATTTACCCATAACACAACCTTTTCACGGCAAAACAGCAAAGGTAAGAGCAAATGTACGACCATGTTTTGGCCACGCAGTGTCTGTTTTTGCTCGACTTTGCTGGTTGTTGTCTTCTCCCTCTGCCGTGCTGCTGCTAGCTGCTGCTGCTAGCTGCTGCTGTGTTAGCCGCGGTTGTTCCGGGACGCTCCGATGTGTAGGTTCAGATGAGAGGTCGCTGATGTGTTTTGCATAATGTACAGTAGTATACGAGCCAGAAATGTGGCGACTGGGTCCACACAGAGGTGCTTTATGAAGTTTGATGTCTAGTTGTTTGTTTGAGTAGTGTTTGGGCTGTGTTTGGGTCATATAAACATGGTTTTTACACGTTGTAGCCCAGCTTCTGCTGTTTAATTTGACATATAATATGACCATATTCTTTCATAATCAGTGCACTGGGGGCTTTGTTATTGTTATGCATGTCTTCAAGTCCCCCAAATGGGGGACTCTGGATTACAGGAGGTTTTAAGTAAGCAATGCAGCAACTGTGCACCTGACTGCACCTCCTCATGTTAAGACCAACACTCCCAGGGTCTTGCTTCACATAAGTTAGAACAATTGTTTCAATATAATGTCTCTGCATGACAAATATAAATAACAGTGGAACTGAACTCAAAAGACCTCAAGGTAGTGTAATTGCTTTGTTGTGTGGTCAAATAACAATCATAATAATTAAAAGAAATACATGAAAAACAAGATAAAGCTCCAGCTCCAGCAGAGATCATAGATCAGCATAAAAGTATGCATTACATATAAACGTTCTTACTGAAGAAGGAAAGATCTTTAAAAAAGAGGCTATTGAGTTATAAGACGCAGTCTTTTTGAACCAAACTGGAAAAAAAAAATCAATAAACTTAAGGCTGCATTCATTTCAATCACTTTTCAGTCTGGCTCTTGCAAGTTTCAACTAAGTGAAAGTACAAGACCATAATGCATCTGTTTCATTTGTTACTTAAGTAACAGTCAGATAAAGGATGTACAACTAAAAATGCATAATCAAAAAACTTAATCAGAGAGCTTTAATATTTAATGATAAGTAGTAAATCCATTATTTTATGTAAATGTACTTGGTTCTCACTGAAAGGTCCTTTTGAATATTTTACTTATTTTGAAGTTTGACATTTGAAAACTGAACTTTATAGTTCAAACTGTTTAAAAAAAAAAGCGAGCCTTAGGGAATGAGAAAAACAAGTGATCTTTTGTGTGTACTCACTCTGCCCATTGCATTAATATCCATGTAACATTAAAGCTCACACAACATGGACTTAAGATTTGCTGCCACTGATCTCTGAACAACCAGAGCGAGGCTGAGGCTTCACACAGACGTAGCAAGGCTTGAAGAAAAACTGAATTACAATGTTTAAAGCTACATGAAGAGAGTTGAACCAGTTAGTATCTCTCTAACCTGTGTAAGGCTTCTCTCTGGAGCTCTAGTGACAACAGCTCAGTGAGCCAATAAGAAAGAGAGCAGGACCTAAACCTTTGTTGCTGTGATGTCACAAAGTTACAGAAGTCCTGATTGCTGGTTTTTAGGCTCAGTTTCTGAATACAGACTGTATGCATATCTTAGTGCTTTGATACCTTTGTTGTATTACTGTAGAACTCAGACCTGCTCTATAATCAAATAACACATGGAGATCTCATGTTATACAACATAGGACCTTTAAACCTGAAGGAAACCACTCAGTCAGGTGACTCAGCATTACTACAGACAGTCCGGGTTAATTGTTGATGTGCAAATATTGGTTGGTGCAGCTTTTAGTAGTCCCTTTAAAATTGCAGAGGCACATTTGTGAAACCCAACGACAGGTCTCATGCGTAACAGTGTGTGTAATTATGATAATTACAAAGCAGTAATTAGACAAAATTGTATCTATAATGACCCGACTGTAGTTGAGCTCCGGCGTGTTGAAGCTGGAGAGGTTGTTTGAACTGAGCCTGTGTTGCAGTCGCCGTGCCCACACAACTTAAAACGCAGCGAGTCTGTGGAGGTGCTGACTGAGAACATGATGCAGGTATTTGGTAAACACTCCCACACAAAGGATCTATGTGTTATGACATTCCTATGTTGTAAGCTGACATTAACTGTATGCACCGGGCTGTGTGATATACCCAGGCATTATATAAGTGTGAATCAAAAATCTCCCACATTGATTTCTTTATTTATTTATTTTCATTTCAGCCCAGCAGGGATCCCTCAGCCCTGTGGTGGATTACAGTACAAACTCACTCTTGGATTCATTAAAGCACATACAGTAGATCATCAACTAGGACAACTACAGATGTCTTTCTTTATGTATCTGCTTTAATTGCCCATTAACTTGGGATTACTTTGTGTTTTTTTGTTGAGTGATTTCACATGAGAATTAATCAGTTTCCGAGCACAAATGAAAGCCCCTCCATCAGCCGAACAAGCCTACATGAAGCGCCACAAACTAGGCCACTATGATGATGCTTGTTGCGCACAATGCACAGTTCCTTGGATAGGGGAGCATTGATCTGAGCTACGGTTTTCTATCCACAACCAATTTGATGTGACAAACCCACTAGAGCTGAACTAATGCTGTTAAAAAGCTGCACCAGCTACCATGCTTGTTTGTCTGCTTTGTTTTCCTTTTTTTTCCTCTCCCTCCTTCCCTGCCACTGTGGAGGTAAGAACAGAGCTGAGTCGAAAATCAGAGAAGCTCAGCCTTGCCAAGAAAGATCTTGTCGATCTCTTTTGTGAAACCATTTTTTTTCTCTTTCTTTTAAATCCCACTTGTAGAAGCGAATCCATTTCCCTCTGTTCATCTTATCGTGTTGTGACCTGTACGTCTTTCTTACTCTCACCTGCCTGCCCTCTGTTATTAGCTGTTTCACTTTTATTACAGCATCAAGGGTAAAGCTTTCGTGGACAAGTGTGAGGATGGGAGTGCGTTGCCTCTCATTGCATCATGACATCAGCATTATTTTCAGGCTTTGGAAATGTTTTTTATTTTTTATTTTTTAGAGGGATTCATCAGCGCAAGGTCCCGTTATCCTGCAGAATGCCTTTAAAACAAGTATGCAGCAGGAAACACACGCTGTTACAAAAGCTTGCACTGAAGTGATAGATGCAGCTAAAGAAATATAAATATTTGTTTCTATTTTTTCATTAAATTTAAAGCAGGCTTCAATTTGAAGCTCAGTGGCAAACAGTTTCTTAACAGTTTTTTTTTCTTTTTTTTTGTCTGTCATAGTGTATAATTATGAGAAATGCTTTCTTGGGCCATCTTGACAAGTAAGATTGCCGGTTACTGTGGTTTATCTAACAGCCGCTGTAGAAGCCAGCATAAATGTTTTGGGTGCAGGATGCAGCCATTAGCATTGTCATTGCTGGCAGAGCTCAGGATGAAATATTAACCCATTTTACCTTGCAGCATAAATGGAGCATGTCCATTTGGCAGTGGCCAGGCCAGGGCCACTTAGGGTGTTATGTCTGGAGCAGCTACACCTGGTATTAGCATGCAGCCTGAGACTGGTTGGCTCAGCTCAAAGCAGCAAATTGAAATGTCATCCAACTGTGCCCATTCTTAAAGCTGCAATAGCACATGAGCATCCATGTCCATAATGGTGGAAATTTTGAAAAACATAGCGACATACACAGTTCTGTAGATGGAGGGAGAGGATGCTGGTGTCTGTCTTTGTGTGTGGGTAGATTAAATGTTGTACATCTACTGCTTTGTCCACTGCAATTGGAAATTATTTAGAAAGACAAGGACAGACTGCTTTTTCAAGAAAAAACAAAACAAAACAAAAAACAGTCGATGTGACGGTTGCAAATAAGAGCTTATGGAAAATCACAGCAGGCTGGTAATGCAACACTGAGAAGTAAATTGAAGGTTTTGTACTAATCATTAACACAAACATAGGTTAGTCAGGAAGTGGTTTACTTTTTTAAATTACAGAGCCATTTTTCTGTTTTTATTTCCAGAAGTAGTCAAAGGGCAGTGAGGTCATATGAGATGTGGAGGCACATCTCAGTAAAGTAGAACATGATGGAGGTCAGCAGTCTTCTCCATGATATTGCAGCTACTGAACCAGACTGAGACCATTTAAAGGCTCAGAAAACCTTGTTTTGGAGTTAATCAGAGTGTGACATCATTAGGTTACAATAGTAAACTTTTTCACCATATTTTAATTTTTTGATTTGAATATGAATTTTAGGTTTTCATTAAATGTAAGCCATAATCATTACAATTAAAAGAAAAAAAATATATGTAATCAATCTATATGAGTTTCACCATTTAAATTGAACTACTGAAATAAATGAGCTTTTCATCATATTGTAATTTATTTAGATGCACCTGCAGATAACAAAACATGACATAACACTAGAATATCATAGGATAGCACGATAAAAAGAAAGAGAAACATACAGAGAAAAAAAAGAGGGAAAAAAACATTGTCTATATGTAACCTATAATATTATTAGTGCAGGGGTGTGCACTACTGGGGAGGTGGGACATGGTTGAATTGTTGTACAGATACACAGGGCTGCCCTTTACAGTGGACATGCTGCTGAGCGTTGGGGAGAGGCTGACCACTTCAGCAAATATCTATTCTACATCTACAGTATCTAACACTTCATACTGAATGGAGAAATACGACAGTAAAGTAAATAGGGAGAGCACAGGCTGAGTTTTTCCAGTGTATGTGTTATTGCTTGTCAACAATCAAACAGTAATACTTATTTTATTTCTTGGTTTAAAATAAGAAAACAAACAGCCTGAACACACACTTCTTCCAGGCGGTGAAGCTCTTTGCAAGCGGCCTCGTTCAGCAGCAGAGAAAAACTTCCATACATCACCTTTAAAGTCTTTCAAGGAGCAACATTTGAAATCACGAGCCTGTTTCCTGCGGTGGACTGAGTGTAAAAGCCCGGAGGTGTCTGGAGTAAAATGCATCAGCGATGTCCTTCTGAGGATCTTACCTTGTCAAAGAAAGCAGCGAGCAGCCGGCCACGATCGATACATGGATCCAGGAGCCTGCAGAGACGCTGGGCTGAGTTTGACCGAGCTCTGGTTCCTTTTTCTCACACTCTTCCTCACTGTTTCAATCAATGGACGTCTCCGGTCAGTGAAGGCATCTTGATCAAGATCAAGTTTTGACACGCACTGTGAACTCAGCAGCAATGGTACTAGAATATGAAAACATGTACGATAATATTATTAATACTACTGTGTATGGAATTGAATGAATGACATCTGGGCATGGGTCAGCGTCACCGGTAGTGTCGATCAGCAGAATGTGGATATAGCACCAACATGTGTGATCAATAAGACTACTGTGCAGTTTCAATTTTATTTCCCATCAAATTCAGCTGGAACATGGCTGCACTAATCGATATCTATACAAATAACCACACATCATGTGCAAAAAGGGCATTCACTGTTACAAACTCAAAATGTAGAATCACACAACTCTGCAGGCTACAGGTCTTATCGTATCGTATCTCTCAGTTCATTGCTCTAGTGTTACGGTGCTGAACAGTGAATCATTGAGCATTTAGCAGCCAACAGAGAGGACATTAGTTATACGTTATCAGGTTGAACACAACTGCAACAGAATTTAAATGTTACTCTATGTCTGCTGCTGCAGTTTTTGGAGGCTTGGCCATCACTGGTAATTTGATCTACGCCCAAAACCGCACCAGATATTAGTTTGTCATCTCATGGCAACAAGGTGTCATGAGGGTTAAAAAACACCAAGGTTTTCTATGGTGTGTAGTTCTTTAGCTCATGTTGGTGTCCGAACAAAGTGGTCCAATGTTGTTAACCAATGAAAAACCAGAGTCTTACTGTAATATATAAATATGAACAATAGTTTCTTTACCCCATTAAATATGCTTCTTCACATATACACGCACATTCAGTACATGTTATATATTGTTATGTAAACTTGATTCTGATGGTACTGTGTCCCATCTAGGTTTAGTTTAGTTTAGTAAGGACTGCACTAGTCTGGCTCCGTCGACATACTTCCACTCAATTTTCCCCTCCCTAGTACTCCACATCCACCGCCAATCGAAAAGAAATGGCTGAGAACAACAACGTTGAGGATATGTGCTAAGTTCTAAGTTGTAATGGCGGACATGGATGTTTATGAATCAGTTTATTCAATTGTGGCAGCGCTACCTTACATCCAGGAAGCCAGATCAATAGCATAGTTTAAATCTTCAAAACATTGAGTTTACAAATATGTTGAGCAAAACCTGCAGCTGCCGTTGACAGACATCTACTGTAGCACACACTCTCTTTGCTTTGATCATTGCAGTGGAGGATGGTCTTTGTTTACATCGTGCAGCAGCTTCATTGCATTCTGGCCAATTACGACCATTGATGTACGTCCACTCACGACCAAATGTTAGCAGTTAGGTAAAGGCAGATCCAATAGTTTTAAAATTCACTATAATATCCACCTACCAGAAGTAAATGTTCCCCAATGGAGAGTGGGCAGTGTCTTGTAAGAGACGGTTAGGGCCAGGCTAGGACTGCTGGACCCCCAGAGAGAAGGGCAAACCCACTTTTACCCACCTATACTTTTTTAAAAAGGTACACCATAGAGGATTAATTGCTCATTATCAGCCTTGAAATTTCATGACATGACTCTACCTAATACAAGTACTTTTTGTGAACACTCCCACAGAGGTTAAATACCTGGGTCCTGCTCCACTGTGTGTCAGACTGGTGAGGACTAGTCAGACCGATGTATCGTGAACTGATGAAGCCCCTTGGAGAAGAGTGAAACGTCTTCCTAGACAAATACAGTCCAGTTGCCTTTGATTCAATTTGTTGCCCAGAGATCATGACAGGATTGGATCCATGAAGGCTGAATCAGGACTGTTGTCTGTCCTGCTACATGTCATCTGTCATCTGAACATAGAGCAGCTGACTCCACCTCCACAGATAACAGCTATTTCCAAACATGCACTTTGTCTTTTTTTATTTTATTTTTTTTTAGTGAGCTCCTCATCCCCTCTGATAGTTTTGTCTGAAGCCACATGCTGAGAGCTGAGGGCTGTATTTTAAATGGGTGACAAGACGCAGACAAGTGTGAGACTGGTGTTCATCTTTGACTGTTTTCTGTCGTTTTTTGTTGTTTTGTTTTCCGGGATCATCACAGCGCCGCGGGAGGAGTCGAAAAATACCAAGAAATTTCCCGGTGAAGTGGCTGTTTCCAGTGTTACCAGTGGGTGACGGAGGCCCGCAGAGGTCGAAGGAAAGACTCCACCACTGAGCTTTAGCGCACAGCTTCAGTGGCCTCAGCGTGCACTGAAGAGCTTCACTAAGCTCTATAAATTACCAGCTGCCTTTGTTGTACAAGCCTGTGCTGATGGGAGATTTTTCTTTTTTTTTTAAATTTTATTTCTTCTATTTTTTTCATTTCCTTGACTTTGGGCGAGCGGTACGACAGAGAGGCAACAGCATCTGCTCTGTGACAGCCACGGTTACTGTGCAGAACACAGCAAAGTGCATCTCACATCAAAGGGAACATTCAGTATCTCCAAATCACTGCCTACTTTAATCATGCATCACTCTGAGTACTTTTATTATCAAAAATTTCTGAAACTAATTAAAAGGCGCCCTTATCGGGCTTTGAAAGCAAATCACGTATTGAGCAGGAAACAAAAGTTAATCCTATTATTGTAACCAGAATATTGGCTGACTGAATCACATGGAGATTAGGATTTTTCTTTCTTTCTTTTTTTTTTTTAGATTTGATTTGAATCTTCTCTATCAGCTCATCTTCAAACAAATTTGAAACAGGCTGCATTCAGTCCACAAGGGAAGCCTCACATCAGACATGTTCCTGTTTGACAAAAAGCCGGCTGACAGTCTGCTGATTGGGTTTCTGCCCTTCATATTCCCTCCCCATTGTGTATCCCTGTCCTGGGCATGTTTCTTCTGAATGACTTCTTCCTGTCAGCCATTTTGCGAACATGCCGGCGCGCTGTATATGAGGGCACTATTTCAAAGCTGCTTGTCTCTCATTCAGGAAGCATAAGCTCTTTAACACCTGCAGTATGAATTATATAACAGTCCTCCATATGGACAGACTTCTGCATAAACACACACGTCTCGCTTGTGTTTCGCACGCCGCAAACGGAGACTAATCAGTCAGTGTCATATCTGACGCCTCTCTCTCTCTCTCTCCGGTGGACAGATTCGGTTTAGGTTTATTTGCCATCGGTTGCCAACGGTGTTTGTTTTGTGCTTCTCTGGCAGAGGCAGACGGGTGGAGTCCTTGTGTTGCATCTGAGAGATGGATCAAAAGTTCAGTTTACAAAGATTCACATGGAATGGTTCTCATTTGTTCACATTTTGTTTGTGTTTATGCTGGTGTAGCGGTGCACGGACTGATGCGTTCAAACCAAAACGCTCTGGTTGCCTGGCAGCAGCATACAAAGGGGCGGGGCTTTCAAACTGTGCTGCGGATCTACTGTATGTGTCCATAGGCGGACGAGTCATGCACTTTATAACGATGACCATATACTATTCACTGTGTGTATTATTCATTATACTCTATATATGAATAAAGAGACATCATACAGCTCCAGGAAACCAGAGACCTAAATTATGAGCTTGTCCTCCACCTTCGTCTTCTCCTTCCCTCTTCTTTCTTTTCTCTTTCAATTCCTCCCACCTTGGGAAATCTGCAATCGGCTGCTGCTCATTTGCATAAAGTTGAGCTCCTCTCAACTTCAAATTGACGCTCTGACCGCTTGCAACGCGATCGTCGGACGCCCTTCAATGCCAGCATCCATTGAAAATGCACAGCTGCCGGCTGTATATGACGCTCTGGACACTTTTGGTGTGAACGGACAGTGACATCTCATAGGCTCAAACATATTTTAATAGTACCTATGCAAGTCCAGTGGCTTTTTTGCTGTTGTTCATTGCTCATTTGTTTTACAATGAAGCTGGCGAGAAGGCGACCCATGGAGCTGTGGATGACATATGTTTGACAATCTGTCGTAAACAAGATATTATGGGCGTCTTTAACAATCATAATTACTCTGAAGCTGTTTAATTTAAGGTAAAAATCTTGCACAGTTCCTCTTTAATGAGCGGTTGGATATTCATACCAACAATCTGTGTACAACAACTTTCTCCTCTACATCGCGTCACTCTCTTTCGTACACAAATCTCACTAGTCTTTTCTACTCACGCGTGACTTCACGACCTTAGCTCACACATACACCGGCAGTGTAGTAACACTGCCATCTATTGGTCATAACCCAAACAATACCTTGAATTTCTATAGAAATTAACACTCTTCTCTCATTAAAACACATGGGGAAAACTGGCTTAAACATACCTTATATAAAAGATATCACTCTAATCAGTTGGGAAAACATTGCTTTTTGTGTCACACTGGGATGTAGGGTTGACTATGTGTAGAAATAATTGCACTTTGTGTATTGGTTAAATACATGAAACAGCCTTTTATTTTGAAAATGTGGATGATTCCAAGCATATTTTTGATTGATGAGGTGACAACCCTATCTGTGAGTGTGTCGTGTTCATGAAAATCCTTCAAACGTTCATATGAGCCGACTTCAGCAGCACCTCCACTTGTTTCACTGCCAGCGCCAGACGACTGTGAGCCATAAATCCAAACTATAAAACCAAAAACGCTCCTTCTGATGATTTCTGGGTGATTGGCAAACAGCTTTTGGGTTCACTACCTCCATCTCCTGCTGTCTGAGTGCAGTCATACATAACAGGGCGTATACCTGAGAGTCACGATGTGCTCCCCGTGTGTGAGCCTACGTGCAAAATGTCAACACTTTAATCATCCATATTCACTCGATGATCTGTTCCCAGTGAGTTTACATACCCAACCCTGCTGTGAACAAGCCTTAAGGTTTTAAGGTCATTTCACTGATGACTGTGTGCTGTTCACATGGTCAGTTGATTAAAAGATTAGTCAACTGACGGAAGGTGAATCATCAGTGATCAGTCAGTTAAATCCTTTATGAAGTGAAAATGTACAAATGTCAAAAACGCTGTTGGAACATAAACTAATTGTAATCATTAATCAACCCTCGACTAGAGCTTTAATCACCTCCATTTCTTTTTTTTAAAGTATATTTTTCGGCTTTTTGCCTTTATTTTGATAGTGATGACAGTAGAGATAGACAGGAAATGGGGAGGCAGAGAGAGGGAATGACATGCAGGAAAGGTCTGCCCGATGCGGGATTCGAACCGGGGACGCCTGCGGCGAGGACTGTAGCCTCTACATGGGGCGGCCGCTCTACCCACTGCGCCACGCACCGCCAATCACCTCCATTTCTTACCCACTCTCTCTTTAAATGGACCTCATGACGCTCACTCACCTTTTCTTTAGTTTTCCGTTCTACAATGATGATTTTTATTTTGAGGCTGAAGTTTATCTTAAAAAGGAACTATGCAAGTCTGGTCGCTTTTCCTCTGTTTTGCTAACCCTCCTCTTGGTCATTTTCAACGAAGCCGGCGAAAAATCAATCCATGGAGCGGTGGATAACGTTATATAACATACAATGTTATGACGTGTATATTTTTTAACCGTCATAAACAAAAGATTGCCGGTTGCAGAGCGCGTTTGTGTCGTAACAAGTCATGTAGGTAACTACAGTACTTTCTGGACTATAAGCCACTACTTTTTTCCCTGCCCCGGTGTCCCAGCTCTCTTCTCTGCACACCGCGACACAAACGCGCTTTTAAGAATACACAAACACACACACGCCGTAACATTGTATTTGTTATGTAAAGTTATCCACTGCTCCATTTATTGATTTTTCACCGGCTTCATTGTAAACAATGCACATGGGCGAGAGGGGCATAACCAAAACAGTGGAAAAGTGAGCGGACTTGCATAGTTCCCTACTGTCTTTCTGTGTAAATATCTCATGTTACAACATGAAAACCTGCGGCTTATATTCAAGGCCTATATACTGTATTTTCTTTTAAAATTTAGCTGGTGCGGCTTATAGTCAGATGCTCTATAGTCCGCCTTACTACCTTTGGTTACTTCAATTTGTCTTCGTTTTTTCTTTGGCAATCTGTTCTGGCAGTGCATTCCATGATACCATTGCAATATACAACACTGTCCTTTTCATGACTCTTTTTTAGGGTTAGGCAATTTATAACAACCTCTTGTGGCATGTCTGGAATGATATGCATGTCAGAGCTTAATGTTAGTTAGGATATTTTGACACTCTGGTATTTAATATATAATATAATAGGCGCTGTGCTTTTTTTGTGATGGCATCTTGTCCGTCCCTGTTCCTCACATTTTGTCCTTGTGTTAAAGCAGATATCATCGGCACGGCCGTTTCGGCTAATGCTGTGTTCAAGGCAGGCTTTTGAAACCGTAAGTTACAGCTTCAAGTCACAACTACGACTTGGTAGCGTTCCAGGTAACCCGTAGCTCGTGTTTTTACCGTCCTGTTGTCTGTGAAAGTTCCCTATAACGGCCACTCGTAACTTCCGACCCGTGAACTCGTACCAGATCGAACTGGTATGACTTCACAGGAAGGAAAAACACAAAGTACGAGTTTCCTTGAACGCACCATGAGTTAGCAGCCCCCGCCCTTGTCAGGCATCAATTGGTCCTCGTGCTACGTCACCACATTCACGCGCATCCCTTGGCTGCACACACAGCCCTTCATGCCGTTCTCTCCCCTCATTGGATAACACTTGTATCCCACAAGGAAAATTTTCTCCTCGGGTTACAGCAGAGCAGAGTGACGGAGAGACTCGTGTTTAGGCTGAAATACTTCATGTAAGTGATTGCTGACGGAAAATAGGACTATTTAGGACTTATATTAACAAAAACATTCCACTGATATCTGCTTTAAGCTCAGACATGATGCTGCTCACTCCCTCTGCTCGCTCTCCGCTGTTTGCTGGAGGACGACTGGTGCTGGTAATCAGCTTTCACTGGCAGCTCCCAAAAAACAAAAAAAAACAAAGCAGAGAGCAGCTGCCAGCCATCGTGTGTTTGAGCGCGTCCGCTGTCAAGTTTTTCCCGCGCACGTCTGAACGCCATCACAAATACTATTCTTTTACGTAGAACACTTTGGTAAAAAGTAAAACCAAATGGTCAGAGTGGAATCACAGATGGCTGGATGGGACAGCGTACCTGGCTCTGGTGAAAGTGTTTCTGCTTCCACCCACAGTGACAGACAGCCTGTAGGCTTCTGCATACAATGTGTGCATGAGTGGCTCCGCCGCTGGGTCTGCACTCCGCATCGATGCTGTAACAAGGGTGATGGATGGAGATTGTTGCTCACAAGTGATTTGCATCATCTTTACTGCTGCCGTGGGAACCGTCATAAACCACATGTTTTTTTCTCTCTTTTTTCCCTTTGTATCAGATCTCACTCTGTCAGAACCCATCTAAAGTTGTTTCTCCTTTTCCCCTCCTCAGCCTCTCAGGCACGGTGGGGGAAAAATAGAGATTGGTCTTTGACGCTACCGATCCACTACTGTCTTTTTTTTTTTTTCCAGGCCTCCCTCTGCTCCAATTGACCCTCCTCCGCACAGTGATCCACTTTTCCTTTCCGAATGTTCCCAGGCTATACGTCTCTTTTTCCCTCTTCCTCCCTCTTTACTGTATCTCGCTCTCTCTCTCCCTCGCTTTCCCTCCCCAATGCAATGTCTCCGTGTTGCCGCGCGCCTTCAGGCTCTATGTGGGCCGGTGTTGTGGGCTGGCATCTGGCAGCCTCTGATAAGAGAGCGAATGAGCTGCTATTCCTTTTGAGATGTTTTTAATTTTTTTTTTTCTCTTTTTGGTCGTCCACCGGGACCATTGGGCAAGGTTTTTTCCCTGTGTCTGCAGGACCGTGAATAAAAAATATATATATTATATAATAGACCCAGACCACAAAGTTAACACAGTGACCATATGTAGCCCCCAGTAAGAAATGTGTACATCTTGGGTAATACATTATTTGCTTTTCTTTTGCTGCAAAAAAATAAAAAAAAATAAAAAAAATAAAGCTTTAAAGCATTAACTGATTTTCTGTCCTGGTGAAAGCAAAACAAGCTGAAAAGATATAAACTTGGCTGTAATTGCAACAGGCTCGCAAACAACTGCATATTGAAATCCAGCAGAAACAGAGCGATGTTACTCATCTGGAGGTGTGCAGCTTCCAACCTGATGGATTTAAGTCTTTATGCAGTAACTCTGTGTTAATCTCTGACTACTTAGATGTCATGTCTGGCTCTGTAGCTGAACTTCCTATATTCATATGGAATCACTGACATGACGTGTAGGTGACTGACAGCTGCTGGTCCAACTTGTCCTTCAAATGAAACAACCATTCACACTGTCTCAACGCTCTAATATGACCCATCAGATTGTCCCCCGGTAGAACGCCCCTACAGTGGTAGGTGAACTGAACTGTGGTTGTCATAGTTACTGTAATATCAGGTGGTACAGCAGTAGAGAGCAGCTAACTGATTGTCACTATTAAGGATGTACCGATCCAACTTTTTCAGTCCCTATGCCGGTATCGATGTGCCGATACCTGATACCGGAAGACAGTGAAGGCATCAGGCTTGACTTTAACATTAAGTGAATAGTGAATAGATTGGCATCATGAATCAGCCCAAGCTATTTAGTCAATATCTAATAATATGAGATTGGTGCATCCCTATAATAAGTAATGTCTTGTTTAGTTCTAGAAAAGATTGTGATTTGGGTCAAAATCTGAACTCCCTCAACATTAATCATCAGCTGCCTGGATAAGTTGACTAGAGCCTCAGCACTCTTGCCCTTCAGCAAGAAGGTTCTGGGTTTGATTCTTTGGCCTGGGGCTTTTCTGGAGGAGTTTGTATGTTCTCTGTGTGTCTGTGTGGGTTCTCTGTGGGTTCTCCAGCCTTCTCCCAAGGTCCAAAACATGCACACTAGGTTGATTTACGACTCTGAATTACCTAGGCGTGAGTGAGTCTATACATCACCCCTGTGAGTATTGTTATGACATGAAGTTTATATGGCAAACATTATTTCAAGCAGCCTAGCCACTTGTTTACACATAAACAGTTAGCAGTTAATTTAAAACATATTTCTGATTAAATGCAGAACTTCTCCTTTAGCTCTCTTCAGTATCCACCACCTCCTGATGGAACTATCCATCTCTGTGGCTGCCAGATGTTAAATTCCAGGAAATGCATAGCTTACCTTATTTATCTCAGGAATAACGTAACGTAACATCTGAATGTGGCTCCTAGGCCTACTTTGTTGAACGGTACTCATGACCCTCCTTAATGGAAATATGTCCCATGTTACACGTTTTTTTTTTTTTTTTTAACCATAGCTTAATTATGTGTTTGACCTGGGGGTGTGAGGGGGGAATATATAGGAGTAACATTATTTCACACTCTGCAATTAATTCTAAATGTGACTCTGGGGAAAGAGCCACACACACCTAAATGCTATAATCCTCCCACCAATTCAGAAAAGCCCTGTAGCATCTTCTAAGCCTGTCACTCGTGGAGTCTGTGGTTGGGTAGTTTTGGTCTTGCTCAGTGCTAATCACTCCGTAGAATACAGAAAGGAGGGAAACATGTGTTCAGGTGTTCACATTCCCAACAGTGTTGTGTGTTTTCATTAGTGACACTATGTCCTTCTATAATAACACAAGTAATAGGGGAGGTACTGCAGGTACTAATTCACATATCTCAGGGGTATTTAATTGCAATTCAGCATCCTCGTTCACAAAGTCAAGTCTGTAAGGTCACATCACGATGAGTGCCTCAGCAGATCAATACATTCATACCGTAGCTAAATTCTTATGTGTTCTTCTTGACAGGGGTCACAGTCAGGTCTCACCAGCAAATAAACATGAAAAATAAAGGTAACACTTTGACGCCTATCTCTATAACGCATTATAACCCTATTTATAATAAGTTATAATGCAGTTATAGCACTGTATAGCTATCATTATAAACACTCATAAATGATCATAATGCTTTATCATGACTTATAAGGTCAAGTATTATAATACGTTTTTATTGTTAGTGACTCACTGACAATGCCCACATCGATAATGCATTATAAATATAGTTATAATGTGTTATAATTGTCTTAAAAATGTGTATAACTATCATTATAAACACTCATCAATTATCGTAAGGCTTTATAACAATAAGCATAACACATTATAGAGCATTATAACTCTATTATAATACTTGTCCTTACGCCATTATAAAATGCTCTATGATGTGTTATGCTTATTGTTATAAAGTCTTAGGATCATTTATGAGTGTTTATAATGATAGTTGCAGTGCTATAACTGCATTATAACACATTGTAAGTATGGTTATAATGCGTTATAGAGATAGGTGTCAAATAAAGTGTTACCAAAATAAAATATGCTTAGTCAAAGGAAACTCTCAGCACCCTGTACATGATGTGAAACACATAAGTTTAAAATATAATATCCTCTTTTATTGTTTTATTTCAAAAATAAATTGGTAGATTAATGTTTTCTCGTTGAGGTGATCACCACACAGCTCACCCCTGACCTCATTATGAAAACTTGCAGAACACAATACATACAGTATGTGTATGTAAGCTGTGGCTTAATGTTGGTGCCGTGTTTCATTTAGCATTAAACCCTTGGGCTTCCACTCCATTGTTATGACATTATCACCTCACACATACATCTCTCATCCTCAGGACTCCTCTGTTTCAGACTCTTGTTTCTCCTTTTAGACATGAGTTTAGCTAGTTCATGGAACACACACACACACATATACACATACACACACACATGCACAGTCTCCGGCCCTGCCTATCTCACCCTTCTCTCCATCTCACGCTTGAAAGGTTCAGAGGCTCTGGCCGGAAAGTTCAGCAGTCAGGAGCGATACAATGTGCCGGGCCTGGAGCCAAGCAAATATCACATGAATAAGAGACACAAGTGAGATGCTTCGACTGGGTAAAGGGAGCAAAGGCGTGAGGCGCAGGCAGTGACTTGCCCATTGACCATGTGTGTCTGATGGGCACAACGCGTGTCTTGCCCAGGGAAGTATGAAAGGTGATGGAGCCACCACTGGAACTTATGTGTTGATCTTTAAACTCAATTTGAGTGGGATCTGTCTGAAACAGCACAGGAGGCTGAGTCATCCCACGCCTTTCTCTTGTATTTTACTACAAGCTGGATCAATATCAAAGGATGTACAACCACCTTTATTTAGCAGTTATGAGGCGAATAAGCTCATTTATTCAGGAAGTTATGCATTTGGATATTCTAACACCCAAGGAAACTTTTTATTTATTTATTTCTAAGCACTCAGAAACCTTTCTTGCATTTTGGAGGAACTGGAGTGAACCAGTAGCAGATAAGTTCCTGGGCTACAGTTCCTGGCTCCCCTAAAAAAAGGTCCCTGCTCGTTGAAAACAAGCCTGAAGGCTGCTACAACTGCCACGCTGACATTTTTAGTCCCTTTCATACACGTTACCATACGCGCTTCCTCTCCAAATCCGTACAACTGTTCAAACATTGGGGAAGAATTAAATATTCATTCTTCAATGATCTGTTCAAATTCAACTTTTTCAGTGTTTGCAGTGTACGCTGTGCTGAGTTTGACTTCACCACTACTGAAAAAAAAGATATAGCTGAAGCTTGAGTAGAGTTGTTCTCCCATTTGGGCTGCATGGAGGCGAGCGTGCATGGTGTCACATGACACTACAGACACTGTTTTTTCATGCACTGATCAATTTTGAGATTTTGGGCTATTTTTCTTCCTCATCATGTATTCTGTCAGAAAAGTTGAAAGAAATGGTAGAACATCCATATTAAGGTGGTTATTTTACTTAATTCTGTCTCTTTTGTCAGTAGATTTCTCCTAAATTTACCAAAAACAGCTACTGTGACTGTGCCTGATTTATACAACATTTTATCCCTAAAAACAGGGCAACATTTTTTTTTTAGGGCTGGTGACAGTATTTTCTCATTTACAGAGTGATAAATAGAGATATCCAAAATCCCCTATGTAAAAACTTCTAACTGTAATATGTCAACAAAATAAAACAAAAAATTTGAAAGTGGCTTTATCCATTGTTCAGATTTTGGTTCTGGAAATGTATGAAAATCAGCACATATTTCATTAGATATTACCTCATTTACATATTTTGACATACAATTTGACAAAACTTGCAATACAAAACATATTTGTCTTAATTTAAGTGATAAAATTGGGAAGTTCCATGGTGATATCTGTTACATTTTTTACCCTATTCACCTGTATTCACCCCCGTAAATCAACCAGCTCGTTTGATAGTGATACATTCTTGTTCTCCATGGCAGAACATAAACCTGTACAACCCCTCCACTGCAACGTCCGCCCCCTGTGGCTTGTGCTTTACTTCATTCCTGTGATTCAGTACAGTACCTTAAACACAACAGTGTAATTATTTGCTCAGAGGTGCATGAAATAATCACCACTCCTTGGTCCAATAATGCCTGACCTGCATCCTGTAGTGGTTGGAGTCTAACAGCTTTAGTAATCAATGTGAGCACTATAAAAATGAAGAATTAAAGCTCTTCAAAATGCTTATTTTTAACAAAGGACCTGTGTACAAGACAGCCACTCAATACTGCAACAGCTAAGAACGCAGGACACCTTAGTAGATGTTGTGCTTTTCTATCGTGCAAGGTATTAATCAGCAAACGATCAAATTATGAAACATTATTTAACAAGGTTCTTGTGCCTGTTTCTGCCCCAGAAGCAAATGAACCGTGTGTGTGAAATAGTTGCTGGAAGCTGGAAGTGAATATGTGTCCTCAGTGAGCATATCATGCAAAGGAAATGTGCAAATGACAGAGTGTGATTATGCATCGAGCTGCATTCACTGAGGGTCATGCTCTTTGCCACTGTAGTGATGGGAATGAATTTGCATGAAGTTCAGGCTTATAGCAGAGCGTGATTATTAGAAACAAAAGCGAAAGCCACAGGGCAAGGCAACATTAATGAACACTTGATACGTTTTTGTGAAAGAGTTTGGCTGCGTTTACCTCAGTATTAACATCCACATCCAACCCGGCTCCACCTCCACCTGCTCTGAGCTGCTGGACCCGCTCCATCTCTCTCTCCCTCTGTTTTTCTGGTGTTGTGATGTGTATTTTGTGCTCATTTTGTCAGAATGAATGTGTTGATTGCATCTTGTATCGAGTAGATGTTTATATAACAAATTACATATATGCTAAACCTTATATTAGATAATTATAGAGCTTATTATAGAGTAATAGTGACAGTTTGCTCAGAGAACAGAGAAATGCTCTTTTAGAAAGCTGCTGTATTTGATGCTGTCTGAAACATGCTTGAAAAATGGATTTAGGTTGAAAAAAAGAAATAGAACACATAGTTTTCAGTGATTGCAGTTACACTGTAGGTTGTTCTGTGGAACTGGCAGATACTAAAACTTTTTTTTTCCCTTTCCTCCGTCTGTTCACTTGTTCTCTGCCTGCTATCAGTTACAAGTGTTGACAGCCAATTTGTTGCGATGGCAAAGCTACACTCATGCTGTAATATGATATGAGTGGACAACCTGTGAACATTCATGCATCTAAATGATCTGGTTAATTAAAACAAAAACAAAACAAAAAAAAAATCTGTGTCTAGACACCGAAATGTCAGCGACCAACAGCGCCAGCGCTCTCGGTCGTCCACGTGGCCGAGGTGTTTCCGTCAGCGCGCGACTATCTCCAGATGGTTCCAACAACCGGCGTCACGAAGGTGGTTGAGGAGAAGATAAAACGATTCTCCATCTGCAGGATCTACATCTTAATCATGCTCCTGGCATTTTAACGGCAGAATATCCCTGACAAGTGGGTGCAACCTGCTCAGCTCAGATGATTCAGCTTTACCTCCACTGGCACATTAAGCTGCCGAATATTAAATAAGCTCAAGTCCCAGACATCCCAGACTGCCAGTCCATATTGTAAAACCATCACAGAGAAGCTTCATCTTACTTATTAACCTTAGATTTCGCCAACTCATGTATCTTAATTTGCCTTGTGAATAATTAACCATATTCATTTTTTAAATTCTTTTTTTCTTCTTTATTCTTTCATCTGAAGGCCGGTATAATCCCCTGATAACTCTGACCTTAACACTTCTATTCTAAACAGCTTCAGAGATGGTTATTGTGTAATTTCAGCAAGAAATTGATAAGAGGCATCAAATTAATTTAAGTCAGGTGCATTCAAGCTAAATATACGTAATATGCCAGTCAAAACAGGAAAGATAAGTAGATGCAGTCTCATGCGATGGAGGTTAATCAGATCAGCACTGGCTTACAAAATAAATAAATATGTAAAGTAAAGGAGAAAGAGAGAACAATGTCATTTCTTAACTCCTGGCCTCAAGCAGCATCAATTAATTCGATCCTGTTCCGAGCTACATTATTATGCAAGGCAAGACTTTTATCAAATACCAAACAGGGCTGTGATGTGCAGTTCCGTTAATCAGTGAGTGTGTTTGCAGTTGGATGTCGCATGCATGTAAATAATTAGCACAAGACAAAGGTAAACTAGAATGAAGAGGGTACACAGTCTTAATACGTCTGACCTTTCCCTCCGCGACGGCCGGCGAAAAGAACAGCTGTCTGGTTTCATTAATGAAGACATCACAGACGAACAACGGAACAAAGTGTTCATTATTAGTTCATTCATAATTCTCCATATTCCATCTCATGGCATGGAAATAGATGATCTGATTCATTATGAAGACGCCTGGGCACACACAGTTTTAGACCCGGTGTGCCTTGTGCTGTATTATTGAGTATAAATGTCCATAAAACTAAAAATCATTGGTGGAAAATGCTCCTTATAATTTCAGATCTGGCTGAGAATCAACACATTTTTAAGTTTTCGAAGGAAATTCAGTGAAAGTTGTCTCGACACACATGGGTACCTTCTTAACAGGAGCTGCTAGAAGTGAATTCAGCATAATTTTGACAGGAGCAGTTTTCTCAAAATATAACAAATACCAGCTAAGAAACGGGGTCCAGGTCGAAGCCCAAAGTTTAGACTGATCCCTCTGAATGTTATGAAGGATATCTGTTGTCAAAAGTTCAGCTTCTTCATGAACGGCTTCTCTATCACACAAAGAATCTAACCTCGGTTTCATCAAGTTCTCTTGTTAAGAAAAGTACAGACAACGTTACAGCTGCACCTCACACAGCGCCACTCATCCATGCCAAGACCGACACCCGGGCTGCCGAGGCTGTGAGACTGTCAGAGAGAGGAACGCAGCAAACTCAGGGATGATTATAGAGTTTTCAATTGTCTTATGGAGAAACGAACTCAGGTTTCCTGGGTTTTCTTTGACAAACATTTTTTTGTCTTTTTCCTTCGTATTACATAATACAGAGACTATAGATTCTTCTGAATAAAGTCTGGCTGAGACACGAGGCAGAGAAAGACAAAGAGAATCCACCGCTGCAGGTTGTAGAGTTTGCAACCCCCACCCCACCCACAGCGTCTGGAAGCTGAAGAAGTATCAGCCTGAACTGAGCCACGGAAACATCAAACAGTCGAGTTCTGCTGGATGTGATGTTTCCTAAATTAACTTCATGCTGTAAAGTCCTATTCCTTATTTTCTTTTTCTTCTCTAATCAGATTTCTTGGCGCTCCTCTGCATAGAAACAAAGGAGGATACATTCTGACCAGATGTGATTGTAAATATTTTTAATCACTTTGATATTTTACATTTGAGTGCTAATTCACAAACCTCAGATTAGTATGAATATGGTGCAACATTTAGACTGTATGTGGCCTTCTGTCCTGTACTAGCTAAAATGAAGCTAGTAGTCCACTAATGTGAGTCTGTGTTTTAAAGGAGACATATTATGCCCCCTTTCCACAAATTAGTGTCTTAAAGACATGCTTTGGTCAAAATCCCCCAAGGATCAAACATCACAGCTCTTCATCCTCTCTAAACAGCCCTGTTCAGAACGGCTGGTTTCATTGTCTGTCCCTTTAAATGCAAATGAGCCACTGCTTGCCCCGCCCCTTCTACTGGTACCAGGTAGTGGTAGTGGGTGGTGTTATGTAAAATTTGAATGCTAGTTACATCACCGGAAGACAGCTCGTAAAAACATGTGGATTTCATCAAACACCCAAATATATGTTAAAGAGCCTTCAAAAAGTGATATTTCCATAAAATAATATATAAAATAATAATAATAACATTATGCTTGTCCATCTTTTCAGACTTATGAATAAGTTTAAAATGTTGGATACTTGTTCAAGTGAATCTGAGTGTTTCAGAGTGACGCAGGAAAGAGCCAGAATGGAGGAGTGCACAGACAGCTTGTATGCGATAAGTATAGAGTTTTTTTTTTTTTTTAGATCGACATTTCCAATGGTGTCCCACTGGGCTCCGATATCACATTAAAAGCCCCTGAAATGAAAATAGGCAAAGGTCCTCCTTTAGCTGAGTTTAGCTAAGAGGCTATTTGGAACAAAAATCCAATACTTATTTATTCATATGTGTTTGTTTTACAAATAACAGTCCCTGTTAAAGACAAAGCAAGGGAATCTTTTTGTAAAGCTGATTTCTCAAGGCGCTTCACACAGCATCATTACCACATCCTCTGCCCTTAGAAAACACCTCAGCTGTGCAGTTCCCTTGTCTCGATGTTTTTACTTGAACCTTTGACTTTCCATCAAGCTGTTACTTTACACATTTAATAATCCTTTGTGCTCTGCTGGGACACACTATGCATGTTTAAACTCTGGGCCTGGTGCCTTGTGGAGTTTTCATGTTCTCACTGGGCCTGTGTGTTTCCTCTCTGACTTCCCTCTACAGTCCAGACACACACACACACACACACACACAACCAGGCTGGTGATTCTAAAGCTCTCATAGGTGTGTGAACATTGAGTGTGAGGTGGATTGTCAGCTCTATGATAGACTGCTGGGTGTACCCTGCCCTCGCTGTGATTGGCTCCAGAGCCCTACCACCCTCTAGGAATAAGTACCACAGATACAGAATGTATGGAATGGAGTCATTTACTTCTGCAGCTCTCGGCGCGTCAAACCCTGTAACTACTTGCACTCTGCAACTCTTGTCTCGTAAGAAAATCGCTGTCCATGTTGCTGAACCAGAGGCTGAAAAGCAGATTATTCTTGATAATGGCCTGCCTCTGTGCTGCTTACTGCCCCCACAAACCACTGACTGAGCAGTGATGAAACCTCACATACAGTAACATCAGTTTATGGTAGCAGCTTTCAGAATTAGAGATCCTCTCTCCGTAAACAACCGGTGTAGCGAGTCTCCTTGAACAAAGCAAGGCTGAGTTATCCTCTAGGCTTCAAACTGATAAAAGTCTGCATCAGTTTCACAGCCTCGGAGAAGAAGCTTGTCAGGAAAGGCAAGAAAAAAGAGACGAGCTCACAGCTGGTTGATGTTCTAGAAAGGCAGAGCCATTCAGGTCGGTTCAGATCCAACACAAGACAGATGACTGAGTGAGAGCAGTGTGTGTGTGTGTGTGTGTGTGTGTGTGTGAGGGGATATGTGATTGAACAGAAAGATTACTTTGGTTATTATCCAGGGAGGCGTCAGGCTTCAGCCACAATGCGCTGCCTCCATTTCCCACTCTGATAATCTCCATCTTTTGTCAAGCTTCTCCACGTTGGCGAGATTCATCGTGTAAATCCTGCGAGCCATTTTTTCCCACGTACGCTCCGCTTCGACAATGTGATTTCCTCAAAGATGCAAAAGATGCCAGATTGTAGGTGAATCACATGAAAGGAGAGAAAAAACAACAACAACAACAACAACCTGTCTGTCAGTTTAAAGCTGCATGAGGCAACTTTATGCGCGTCGGCTCCTCCAAACAGCTGTGAGACGTAACTGTTGTTACCACTTTGAGCGTCAGCGCCTCGCGTATGATGCAATGTGACATCAGTGGATTGCACGCAGCACACGCTCACGTTTACCAGGCTGTCATCCTGTGACACCATTTATCAAAGTGTAGCAGAGGAGAGGCAGATGTGGTGGCGGTGAGTCCAGCTCTCCGTGCGAGACAGCCGTATATGTGGCTGTGTGTGTTGGGATTCTGGACGCTGAAAGATCCAAAAGAATTCACCAGAGTCTGCAAATAACGTGACATTTTCACATTGAGAGTGATAAACAGGAGTTTCCGTAGGTGCCAGTGGGATAGAAGAAGCCATCAGAATGATGGTCCGCTCCCTCAGGGCCCCATGCACACTACAGTACATGTAGTAGAGTTTTTGTCGAGCAGATGGCGACACAGCTGTGCAGGCATGTTCATGTGAAGGTTACCCTTGTACGACAGACTCCCACTCACAAAACACACCTTATTTTTGACACCCTCCCTCTGTCTCTCCGCTGTGCCGGCATGTCTTTCTCTATATCTGCTACTTTATCACTCATACTGTATTGTGTTGCAGTTAATTCTCAAACCTAAACACCACAAATGTGGTAGAAAGGGCACATTATGTCACCGCCTACGGGACTGCCCACAGATCCAGGCTTTTTGGATTGAAGTGATGGATATGATTTTACAGCTCTACAGCTCGACACCAAAAAAAAATATTTGGGATGGGGAAAAAAGCATCAATATGAATATAACTGCTTTTTTTCCCATCCGTTTTTTTCCCCCCTCCTAAATCCTTTGTTGATATGGAAACAGTCCCAAGCTCGACAGTTGACTAATAAGGTCTAGGAAGCTAGAGTAAACAGAGATAGCAAGGCTATGTGATAAAAACACACAGTTAACACTGCTCTCTCATATTAACAGAGTTATGCACTCAGTGTTGTGTGGTAAGGAAATGGTGGATGCTACAAAGCATTTGTAGTGATATTTTGAGCATACATGTATATAGAGGCCAAAGTCGCAGTTAGAGGAACTGCCTCCATTACTTCTGTTTAACTGCAGTGTAGTGCAGCTAGCAGGAGGAGAGCTAGGTCCGGTCTGCACAGATTTTTTTCAGATTTTTTCCTATGGTCACACTCGGGGACCAAGAGCTGTACAGCGTTACATAGAAAATGAACAGAATTCTCCTTTAATATGCACCAAACTGTTTATCTTTGGTATTTTTCCTGTAAATCATAACCTTAGCAAGGCAAACAAGTATATGATAACTTTTTGCATGTTACAAACATACCATCGCCAAATCTTGGAAATCCACTGCCAAACCAAGTGTTAGTGTTTGGATTGCAGGACTATCAGACTCTCTTGCACTGGAAAAACTCACTTTTATATTAAAGGGTAAATATCCCATCTTTGACAGTATCTAGATATCTTGTATGGTCTTCTTAGAGTGGAAGAATGTTTTGGAGGCATGCTCCACTTGTATGTCAACCATTAACAACTGATTATTGCTATGTATTTATGTTTGTTTGATTTTGGTTTGTTTTATTTGAAGTGCTTTTCTCTTTGGGATAAGTAAGATAACCATTGGCCTACGGTGACACTTGAGGATGACTTATGTTTTAGACTGTGCCAAATATTGCATACAGCCCTGTCATATTCAGCTAATTGAAGATGAGCTTTATTGTGATAGTTCTGTCTTGCAGCTGTGTTATTTGTTGTAGTGTGATAATATTCCCTGAAAATTAATTAACAAGCTTGTTGAAAAAAGAAAAATGAAAACAGTAAAAACAGATTGTTCTCTGATTTGCCAGACAAGTTAATGTTAAGACTTGGGAAACATTGTTGTCCTGGTTAAAATAAGTAAACAGACTGTAGGCAGGAGACAGGACACAGTCTCTGGCTTTCTGTCTCACACACTTTGTGTAATGTTGCACTTTTGCTTCTCAGATCAACCATATCTACCAGAAATGAGCCAAGTCATTTTGAGGGACATGTAAGATTTATGGTTCTATCCAGGGTTTATATCTCTATAATAATCATCACTTTACATTATTCCCCTCATTTGAGACGGAATTTGGGTTAAAATGTGATCTATAAATTGCCTTTGGAGAAAGCTGCTTGCAGCATTTGAAGCCTAAATCTGCACCCATAGCCAAAGCTGACCACCAGCAGCAAGTTGATGAAAACTTCTATTTATAAACTGGACGTTGCCATTGGTAGTGGGATGAGACGGGGGAATGGGACTTCTCTGGTGTTGTTAAAGTGGTCTTCTTCTCATGCTGTGGCCCCAGATGTGACAGAACTGCGAACAATATTCATAATCAGAAGTCGCTGTAATCACTAAACACCACTTGACCAGATCGATCCACTACTGCTGCTTGAATTGAAGGAGAGGAATTTTCAGCGGTTAGTCATGAATGAAGGGTTTCTATCGCTCTTTTCTTCTTTATTTTCTGAAGAGGTAGACTAATGGAAATGTTACAATTGTCAGGGCCGATCAGAGCCGCGTCCCTACAAACGGTCTGGCAACTGTCTGTTATACAGAAAAAAACAGTCCAATTATATTTAAGAATGCAGTAATTGACCAATCAGAGCATTTAATAGAGCCATGTAAGAATGTAGAATATAAAGGAAATATATATGTAGAGTGGATTTTACAATATGGTTTTTAGGGCCAATTCAATACCTATTATTAGTAATAAAGGAAACCGTTAACCAATATTTAGAACTGATATTCATTTGCAGTAAATATGAAAATGTTGGTGTCAAAATTTAGATTCATGTTATTTATTTGTTAACCTGAATGTTGGTGGTTCAGTTCCTGGTTCTGCATCTGTGTGTTTGTGGGCAAGATGCTGAATCTCAGATGGCATCTGATGGGAATGTGAATGTGTGTTGTAGCAGTGCTGTGTACATGTACACAGTCTGAATACACGCTGAGAACTCTGAAACTTCCACATCAGCAGGTGGCAGCTGATAAGAATTAAACCCCCTGTTATGGTTCTGTTTGACACTTACAACAGTTTGTTAAGGTCGGGGAGCGGTTGTGGTTGTGGTTATATAAAAAAAAAATATCCAAAAGTAAACACTGACTTAAAGCAGTGGAATGTTTTTGTTAATATAAGTCCTAAATAGTCCTATTTTCCGTCAGCAATCACTTACATGAAGTATTTCAGCCTAAACACGAGTCTCTCCGTCACTCTGCTCTGCTGTAACCCGAGGAGAAAATTTTCCTTGTGGGATACAAGTGTTATCCAATGAGGGGAGAGAACGGCATGAAGGGCTGTGTGTGCAGCCAAGGGATGCGCGTGAATGTGGTGACGTAGCACGAGGACCAATTGATGCCTGACAAGGGCGGGGGCTGCTAACTCATGGTGCGTTCAAAGAAACTCGTACTTTGTGTTTTTTCCTTCCTGTGAAGTCATACCAGTTCGATCTGGTACGAGTTCACGGGTCGGAAGTTACGAGTGGCCGTTATAGGGAACTTTCACAGACAACAGGACGGTAAAAACACGAGCTACGGGTTACCTGGAACGCTACCAAGTCGTAGTTGTGACTTGAAGCTGTAACTTACGGTTTCAAAAGCCTGCCTTGAACACAGCATTAGCCGAAACGGCCGTGCCGCTGTTATCTGCTTTAAACCACAGAGCACAGTTATTCCATCACCGTCCAACCAACATGACAGTCCTCTACCCTCTGTGATCTACCTCAGGATGTGGTCTTCAGTGTCACTGCCTCTCACCCTGTGCACCCCAGGCAAAAAAGTGATAATACCTTACATAACACAGTTGTAACTATTGATAAAGTTACTCAGACGCAACAGTCATATATCACCTCAGTCTAGACACTTAAAGGGATAGTTCAACATTTTGGCAAATTGGCCCATTGCCACAATCGCTATAGTCATAGCAGTAGGTTTGTTACCTTTAATTGTCGGTGCAAGCTGTTTTTAGGACGGCGGAGCAGAGCGGCGAGCTGCTCAGAGCTACGCTACAGAGCCTAAAGGAATTTCTTGGTTTCCCTCATCAAACTCGTCAAATACACAATTCAAAATTCACTCATAGGTGGTGAATGTGCAGCTCACAACTTGTCCACCAGAGCGTTGTGGAGTTGTTGGATTGTGTATTTGATGAGTTTGATGAGGGAAACCAAGAAATCCCATGAGCCTCCGTAGCGTAGCTCTGAGCAGCTCACGGCTCTGCTCTGCCATTCAAAAAGTAGCTTGCACCGACAATTAAAGGTAACAAACCTACTGCTAAGACTATAGCGATTATGGCCAATTTGCCAAAATGTTGAACTATCCCTTTAAGAAAATGAACACCCCGGTCAGCTAGAAGGTTCTGGGTTTGATTCTGGTTCTTGCAGCCTTTCTGGGTGGAGTTAAGGCAGCCTGGGTGGAGCGGCTGTGTGGGTTTACTCCTGGCTTCTGCACGATAGTTTGATTTGAGACTCTAAATTGCCCAATAGGTGTGAATGTGAGAGTGTTTGCGGTTGGTCTTTATATGTCGGCCCTGTGATCAGGGTGTACGCCTCCTTCACCCTATGTCAGCTGTGATTGGCTCCAACCCTGTAAGGATAATGAATGGATGGATGAGTGTTAATGGTAATGTCATGCTGCTCCTCTCATCACCTACCCCCGTTTAAATTTTTAAAGTGAAATACATAAAATATAAGAAATCCTTACAAAAAAAGAAAGAAATGTCACTGTACTTTGTTAACATAATGAATCCTCACATTTCTAAAGTTTTTAATAATCTCTCTCATTTCCCATAGTTTGGTTTAAATCCCTGGTTTAAAGTAGGTCTGCACTGTGTGTGGCTCCCACCTGTCTCATGCTATCCTGCACATTAATTTATACTTGTCAGAGTTTCCACGCAGGATCTGCAGAGCGGTCAATCTGACAAAATCTCACTGGTCAGCTCAGACCAGTTGACCAATCAATGTCCATCAACAGTCAATAAGATGTGTCTGCTCTGCTTCCACTAACAGTAAATCAGTTCCATAAATACATACGTTCCCTTTCAGGAAATTGACAAGAAAAAAATTGATCACTGCAATCTAGAGTTTCTCCAAGCAATGTGTAATATGTAAACATAATCTGTCAAAGCTGGTGTGGAGATTGATATGTGAACCTCAAATCAGGAGCTCTAGCAATGGTTCAAATGCTAAGTGGAACTGTGTGTTTTAATGGTGTCATATCTTTACATATAATAAAGAAATGAAACATTTTGCTTTACATCATCACATTTGGCTGCAGAAATTAGATGAACAGATGTGAACTGTTCCTTGAATCCAACAAGAATCTTAGTATCTTTAAATGGAAAGGAGGATAAAAAGCTTTGGTGCATAGCATTATATAAAATCCATATAATGAATATAAACAAATGTTTGTTGACTCTGCTACAGTATTGTCTCTATACTGCCATTTGATTGATGCCAGACAACTTGGTGAAACCCTAGCAAATTCTAGCCCAGCTTTGATATTTGCTGTTCCAAACAAACTACTCTGTTATATTATCACCCTGCCCAGTTATATTTTATTTTATGTAGAGAAAGCTGAATGACTGTAACACAGGCTGTCTATTATTATTTTGGGGACAAATAACTAAAAAACAAAAACAACGCAATGAAAGTTGCTGTCAAAATCCAGAAAGGAAGTCATCCTGTTTGTTCATTTGCATTTATTTCATGATTCACTGTGTTGTTAAATCTGCTCTGATCAGCTCTATTATTCAACAGCATGTGGAGCTTTAGAAATACACAAGGCCAAAACATTTGCTGGCAGGGGGGCTTCAAGGACATGGTGTCTGACAAGAATATCATTTATAATTTACAAATTTGATCTACATGTGCACATTTCAAGACATTTGAAGGGCAATGTCAATATCCAACAGTACAAAACACACAGAGAATGTGTTTTGCAATAGTCTGTTCATAAAAATACTTGATATTATGTCATAATTATGCTTCAATTTGTGTCGCTGTTAAACTGAACCTATTGCCATCACTGTCATTTATAAAGAACAGTGGTAATTAGGACTACATTGTCTAAATGTGATCAGGTCAGTCAGTTCCTTTTGTGTTGGACAGCATAAGGACATAAAGGATTATTTAATCCCAGGCAAACCTACAATAAATCCCAGTTAGCAAAAGGAGGGCAAGGAGAAATGTAAAAGGTGAAGATGCACTTAGTGGTGACAGACGTCAGCTCATCAGCTGGAGATCCACACAGAAGATTAGGAAATAAAGAAGCAGCATTGCTGTTATTATGCATTAGCAGAGCTCTAGCATTACAGTGCAATAAGGAAAGTAACTTTTTCTGGTGTCATTTGTGTTATATAACAAATCCTCGGCTTATGAAAGTAAAACACTCTGAGACAGGCAAAAGAGTTCTGCTTTAATGTTCAAAGAAATGGGTAGAGACTAACAGTATAATACTGAATTAGAATTTGGCTGCAGCTGCTGGAGCATAAACTTCTCAAATACAATAAAGAGCCGAACAGAACAAATGACCAAAATGATGATCTCAAAATGCAACCCCACGAAATAGCATGACTCATTGTTAGCCATGTTACTTCACAACATTGGGATCACTTTTAGTTTAGTTTAGTTTATTCAGATTACTGTATTCCCCATTAGCTGCAGCAAAACCACAGTGATTCCTGTACTGTACCTTCATGTACAATAAGAAAACATAACATTTTGATATACACATTCTGAAACACTATATCATAACCTTGTGCATTATCCTTTCTTCATTATATAAAACATAATACCTTATGCTATATACCAATCAATACATTCATACATACCGTATACATGTATACTTTAGACAGTATTTATATACATATCATATACAATAGATTATATTGTATACCATATACCATATTACAACCACACATACTATACATACATGTCATACATAATATCTACATATACCATAGTACAATATCATATTACATAGCTATAGCAGCTAACAGAGTGTAGAATATAGCAATTAAACCAACACACTGAATGAATGAATGAATGAATGAATGGATGGGAGTTGTTACTGGACATCACACTATATCTTATAAATAACTTATGTAAGCACCATTTATGTGTAAAATGCCATGGAAAAAGTTCTGTAGCCTTGCTGTATTTCCACAGATGAGATTAAACCAAGCACAGTTATCAGGGAAGAAGCTACAGGGTCACACCCATTCAAATGAATTTCACAGTTCTGTATGTCACCATTAATGCACTGTGGAAAATGTAGCTATAGACTGTGCGTGTGCGTGCCATCACCTCCGCAGAATCTTTACATCTCCTGACACTGAATGGTGTTGCAGACTCGGTAAAGGCCATGCGTAAATAGATGGAGCTTGGAGCTTCATCCACGGTTCTCATCTCTCTGTGATTTCACCTCATGTGTCCTTCAAAGGTCACCTCTGCCTCTCCTCATCCCACTAACCACAATACTCCCCACAAATAACATCTCATTCAATAGGAGACTGCCGTTCGAACACAGCCAGCACTATGCAGTTCTGCAAATTTATATATTCTCTCCCGGTTTTTTGAAAATGTTTACCCCCACCCACGATTGTTCCTTTTCAGAGGAAAAGAAGATCAAAAGAAACTTTGAAAAAAAAAAGGGCTGCTTATTCTGGGTTCGCGGGTGCTTTTCATTTGGTGTTTCCAGGCTGTCCATTAAAAGGGAGTCCATGAGAGAGACTGTCTGTCATCACTGACAGCTCTCACCATGTGGCCTTGTGGGGATTTGGTCCAGAGTGCTGAGAGGGTCAGAACGGTATGCATCAAGTCTGTGATTATTTGGCTGAAATCATTTTTTTCTCACACAGTCTCCTGCAGCGCTGAATCAATGTTAATATAACAGACTGCTCAGAAACATGTGACAGTTGGGAGGAGATGGATCTCTGTGAATGCAAAGTCTACTCTGAAATGAGCTCTTTCTGATCTACCTCAGCAATTAAAAACATGAAGTAAATAAGCCTAGCTAGCAAAAAGACCCCCTTTGCTTTTTAATAATGTGTGACAAACACCTTCAGTGTAGTTGCTGATTGCCTCAAGTGGAACACAAACCTGAAAGCATGATCGTTTCTTCCAAATATGAAAAGTTCACTTCATAAGCTGTAAAAATGCACCTGCGTGTGTTTGTGTGTGTGTGTGGGTGTGTTGACTTGTCATTTCAGTAGACTCAGGGGTTTTACAGCCGCAGCCTGTTCTAGCATTTATGATTGCCACTGTTAGCTTATGCTACAAAGCTTTGCATAGATACTGCTGCGTAAGGCACATTACTGAGTCACTCTGCTGACTTACTGCTCCTACTGACACTGCTTTCTACCTGTGCTCCTGTTACACTTTGCTGAAGCTTATCTTGGAATGACGAGTGTAGAGCAGAGTTACATAGTTATGGTTTAAAGTTGGAAATTTTAAGGGCAAGTTCAGCCAAATAACTTATTTTTTGTTATTCTTTGTATTGCATTCACTGTGGTATTACAGTTAAACTGTCTGAACCAAACCATACAGTTTTTTTGTTTTAAAGATGTAACATTTCATTCCATTCACATACTGTGTAAGGAATGATTGGTGGTGTTTTTGCTGGAGTTTGATTTGCAGCAGAGATACAACTCTTTTGATCTGTGTTTGGTTTCTGAAGTGCAGTCAGAGGTTTGGTAAAAGTGCTTTGACTTGTCAGTTTTGTGTTTACAGTTTTGAGAAAAGTAAAAAGCTTTTTTCAGCAAAACTGTAAAAAGCTTAATGATACTACAGTGTATTATAGCCGTCATAAATTTGCCTCATTTTATGAACATGATGCCTGCAAAAATATATATTAGCCCTACATGTAATTAATGTACATTAATTTCCACAGTTTTAATGATTATTGCAGAGTCTGTGTGAATTATATGTTTCTAGCCTGCCAGTTCATTCTAATTATCTCAGTGTAACACACAGTCCAATTGCAGAGGCATGTCATGATTTAATTGCAAGTTTGTATTGAAGGAAGGAGAGGGGTTATTTATACATATTACTTCTTCTAATTATGATTTACTGAAAAGCAGGGACTACACATGAAGGAGTCTTACAGGCAAGTCAGAGATAAGAGGTCCTCAACCAGCATCTCACACACTTATGAATAATAATGAATGGGAACACAAACACGCAGTCAGCATTGAAACATTACAGCTGTACCTCCACATGCTTCGAGTGAGAACCATCCAGTCTGGGAGGCAGAGCTTTCCATTAGTAACTGCTGCTGGTGTCAAAGAAAAAAAAATGATTGAAATTGATTTTTAGGTTTTGAGTGTATTTGGAATTAATGATACAAATGTCTGGGGGAATTAAAAGCTCGTTGGATGAAGCCAAGTGTGGCCATCCATTCAGAGGAGTCAGCCAGGTGTGAGGGCTGTTAAGACGTTCACAGAGGCGTGCTGATTTTGTCAGCCAAGTCTGACGAGTCTAACACCTGCGGCTCGTGGAATATTTCTTTTCCCAAATTGCATTATCCTCTGCCAGAACAGTGTGGAGACAATGGGTGAGAGACACAGAGGTGCAGAAGACAAAGGCCGTGTAAGAGACCATGAGAACTCATGTTAATCATGCAGGCCTCATTCCAATCAAAAGCATTGATTATTTGCACAGGCACGCACATGCTGCACACTTGAACTGGTTTACACTGCATGCATGTAAGTGCATCTGTAATGACCAGCTTATAAGCAGGTGCGTCATTAAAAATAGCTTCTTAGCACTGTTTAATCCTGAGCTTCGTTCAGACAATGCTCATGTGATTTCTCACCTGTACTTTGCATTGCAGAAGAAGTGCATGATGAATATTATAATAGGGAATATTAATGTGGAAAAATCCTCCTGGATATGATAATCAGACCACCTACATGGTTTAACCGCAGTGGGGTTTTATCTGACCTCTGTTAATGGGAGCTTCCTCACACAATTTTCCTGTGGAAGAGGTGGAGAAGTAAGAGGAATTTTCTCAGAATGGAAGGATCATTTTTATTTTAATATAAGACTGGACTGAACCACTGGATTGGAAATCATCATGCAGCTGTAAATGTGAAAAGTGCTAAAAGCTTAAATAATTATATGAAATTTAAACTGTTTATTTGTTTCTTTTTGTTTTGCAGGTCCCCATTCTGTGAACTAACATGGACAAAGTGGTCATCAGTCTCCTGCTGCTGGGAACCACAGTTACGATGGTCCATGCATGTCCAAAATACTGTGTCTGCCAGAACCTCTCAGAGTCTCTGGGGACTCTGTGCCCCTCCAAAGGCCTGCTCTTTGTCCCACCGGACATCGACCGGAGAACTGTGGAGCTCCGGCTGGGCGGCAACTTCATCCTCAAGGTCACCACTCAGGACTTTGCCAACATGTCAGGCCTGGTGGATCTAACCTTATCCCGTAACACCATCAGCACCATCCAGCCTTTCTCTTTCATTGACCTGGAAACCCTGAGATCCCTGCACCTGGACAGCAACCGGTTGACGGAGCTGGGGCCGGACGACCTCCGAGGGCTGATGAACCTGCAGCATCTGATCCTCAACAACAATCAGTTAAACCAGATCTCCAAATCAGCCTTTGATGACTTGTTACTGACACTGGAGGATCTGGATTTATCATACAATAACTTGCGCAGCGTGCCTTGGGAGGCCATCCGTAAGATGGTCAACCTCCATCAGATGAGTTTGGACCATAACCTCATCGCCTTCATAGCTGAAGGGACTTTTACAGATCTGGATAAACTGGCCCGTCTGGACCTCACCTCCAACCGCCTGCAGAAGCTCCCTCCGGACCCCATCTTTGCGCGCTCCCAGAGCAACGTCGTGATGAGCACTCCTTATGCGCCTCCGCTTTCTCTGAGCTTTGGTGGGAACCCACTGCACTGCAACTGTGAGGTGCTCTGGCTCCGGAGGCTGGAGCGAGAGGACGACATGGAAACCTGCGCCTCTCCGACCAGCCTAAAGGGGCGCTACTTTTGGTCCGTTCGTGAGGAGGAGTTTGTTTGCGAGCCCCCTCTGATCACGCAACATACGCACAAATTACTTGTTCTGGAAGGACAAACGGCCAGCTTGCGCTGCAAAGCTGTCGGCGACCCGATGCCAACTGTGCATTGGGTTGCTCCTGACGACCGTTTGATCAGCAACTCCTCCCGAGCGACGGTATATGAAAACGGCACCCTGGACATCACTATCACCACAGCCAAGGATTATGGTACCTTTACCTGCATCGCTGCTAATGCTGCTGGGGAATCCACAGCCTCCATCGAGCTATCAATTATTCAACTCCCTCATTTGAGTAACGGTACAAACCGTACCACGCAGTCCAAGTCTGGGCTTTCGGACATAACTAGTTCTACCAAGATCAGTAAAGGGGAGCCTAAACCTCTGCCAGAGAAGATAGTGTCAGTGTCAGAAGTGACTGCAGCCTCTGCCCTGATCAAGTGGACCGTGAGCAAGTCAACTCCAAAAGTTAAAATGTTTCAGCTTCAATACAATTGTTCGGAGGATGAAGTTCTCATTTACAGGTAAGAATGAGTAATAAAATTCACTCACATGCCAGAAAGAGCTGAGACCTTTCTCAAAGTGGTAAATTAAGCCTTAGGTCGTTTTTATTTTTACTTAAGAACATTCACTACTTAGCTTCTTGAGTCGATTGCTAATTGTTTGCTGAGTGAGTACTTGAGACAGTCATTTTCTTTGAAGTGTTACTTGGAGATCAGCATTCACTTTTTATTCTAATCCTCAGTTTTTTTTTCCGTTTTTCCTTAAATTGACAATTGGTCGGCATGCAGCTTTCACATTTTTTAAGAAATCCAAAGTGAAATCCTCACCCTCAACCATTAATTAGAAATCCAAGAAGAAAAAGGATTATAGACCCTCGTTTTAATGCATCCCTCCTAAGCTGCGCAAGTCCATGAGGTATAAGCTTGAAGACTGCAGCTGAAGATCTCGAGGCTCAGTGTAATCAATTTCCTATGTCAAACGAGACAGTAAGTTTGGAGTTAAAAAAAAGGGCCAGATTTGCCAGGCTTGTGCATGGTGTAAAAACAAACAAATAGGCCTAAGCTTACCTTTTATAAATCACATCTCATCTGACAGCTCTTGAAATTATTTTTGGTATTTCCTAGATATATAACACCCTTTTAAATTCAGTATCCTCTTTGGTTCCAGTAGCTAAATGTATCTAAGAAACATTGATTAATACCTTATTATGCTAAAGGTATAGTTTGGAATTGGAATAGTTGTGAATAGGAGTTACAGTAGCATTTGTGTTTTTGCAGCACTTCATTATCAATTAATTGAAACCCATCCAGTAATGTATTCTAGGGCCCTGCACAGTGTACCTGTATGTTACATTTGTAGCAGGAGCCATTTAATGAAAAATAACTGACAGAATATGGGCAAAATTGCTGGTTATTAGCTGTGAATAGGAGATTAGAACTGTAAACAGCAATGACCAAAAAAATATTACTTTGTCAAACTCTGTGGATCCGACTCACCATCTCTGCGAATTCAATAACAAGTTGTTTATCTGATTTCCCTGCTCGCACAGTGTGTCAGTTTGTCATGACAGAGAAAAGACGACAAGAGGAAATTTTAATACCCCTTTTTTTTTCTTCTGGGTGACAGAAACATTGGATGACTCATCCATGTTTCTAGTAAATGCTTCATGAATTTGCTCTATTATATCCAAAAATTGCAGACGTAACACTGATGTGTACTTTGTAAACGTCAGGTTTTCTTTCCACATTCATCAATTTCCAGGATGGGTAATTTTCAGGAAAAGTGATTATTGTTATTTCTCCTAACATCAGTCATTGCTGTTTGGAAGGCTTTGAGACATTCAATCAATAGCCCTTTTTATTTTGTTATTTTCTTCTTTATTTGGTTAACAGCATTTTTATCCACAATGGTGATTAAAGAGCCTGCACTATTGGTAGCTAATTATGTTTTTTTGGGTGTTTTTTTAAACAAGAGTGTTAATGCTTAAGTTATTTTGTCATGCAATTTATTTCATACTTTAAAAAGTGTTTCTACCTCGTAGGCAACATGGAGTGTAATGCATCAACCACAGGAAAAAGACCTATTTATGCTCACTTATAGAATAAAGCCTGTGAAGGCCCATTCCGTGTCAGAAGACAAATTAGGAGCTGGGAGGAAAAGATAATGTGCATAGGGAGGCTGACTACTGGTTTTGAATTAATATTGATATGACTTCATTGCCTGCACATGCACACCTACTGTGCTCTAGTTGGCTGACACAGTTTCCCAGGGCTCTGACTGCACTCAAGCAGTAGCATGATTAAAAATCAATCAGAGCCTTGTGGGGGAGGAGAGAGAATGCATAGTTCTCTCTAACACGTGAGGCAACGCAGCCTCTTCCTGGTCATGGAAAAAAGGCAATTAAGGATGAATAATGGACTGCAGCCATGCTAGTGTCTGGACTCTGTGGTGGTGGAGGCGCTTCAGATGGATCAAAGCTTTGGATGCTCATACTGTCAGAGAACATGGAGCCAACAATGGAAGGATGACTGAGGAGTCTATTTATAGATAATAAGACCAATATGCTTATGGTTGTGATTCTTCAAGGGCCATTGTATACTCATATTGTGTACATGGATTGTATTTCTCCATTGAACACTATTGATAACATACAAGAGGACAATGTTACAATTACATTTGATTCAAGGCATAGTATTACTAGAAGTGCTGAGGATTAGGCTGAGTCTGTTTTGTATAGTAGCTGAACATTTCAACCATTTATGACATGACTTGCTATTGATTTTCTATGTTCACCTCCTGCTTCCCTACACTACAACCACAGAAGTGCAGATACCACAGGCTGAAAAGTAATGATACATAACATTTAGTGGATTAATATATTATTATTATTATTATTTAATAGGGATAGCGCACCTCTACTATAAGACAAAAGTGAATATTGAAATAAACTTACACATAGGAACAACAGTTTGATTAAGTTTAGAGAAGGTTTATGGATATGGCAAATTAACTGCTGTTAATAATAATGATAATAAACCTAATAATAATGACCTTTTTTTCTAAAGCATAAAAGCCATTGAAGAGAGGCCAGCACTGATGCTGGCCTCTCTTCAATGGCTCCCTGTAATGTGCTCATATCTAGGTGATCCAGTCAAAATAGGAGCTGCCATGTTCTGAACCATCTGTAGTTCATGAAAGCTCTTCTTGGGCAACCCTGATAAAAGGACGTTACAGTAGTTGAGCCTGGATGTAACAAATGTGTGAACAAGGATCTCAGCATCTTTCATTAACAGAATTGGTCTAATTTTCGCAATTTTCACCTCTCTAACATGCAAATCAAATGAAATTGTCCAACCCAAGACAACACTGAGGTTCTTTAGACAGAGTAACTGTCAAACTGTTGTTTGGATATTGAGGGTCAAATAGCTATCATCTCAGTTTTAGCTGAGTTTAGTAACAGAAAGTTGGTCGATAACCAGAACCTGACTGTAGTCAGACAAGCTGTAAGTTTAGAGAGTCTCACCTTCCTCCTGCTACGACTGGTATATTTGCATCCCATTAGCATAACAATGAAAGGCTAATATTGGCTAATGTGTGTCTTGGGTCGGACAATGGAGTAACGTGACAGGACCACTGATATGTATGGGTATAAATTTCTCTTTTTGAGCGCTAGATTTCCACATATTGAAATGCAAGACGCCTTATCATACATAACTAGATATTATTCTTTAAAATTAGATTCTTCACAAAAAAAGTAGACAGTTAAATCCGCAAAAACACCCGATAACTCAGTCTGTGCTGACTAGTAGCTGGCCTCCACATGGTACTGTAAACCTACAGTACAGTAAACTGCAGTTACTGTACTTATGTGCGTTTGTATTTGTTAGTGGTCATTGTATAAACATGGAGGTAGCTACTAGCTACCATCTACACATATGGGTTAGGGTCGGGAAATATTGTGATCACAGTTAAAAGGTCTGTGACATAAAGATCTGATATGAGGTTGCACGTCCATTCACTTCAAAAGAAAGTGAATGGACGTGCAACCGGCCTATCCACCGTCTCCATCTGCACACACATGAAGCGCACACACCTCAATTCATCCACTAGTGGTGTTATCCCCAGAGATATGGAGCTCTGCATACAGCGTCTGCCATTGGCCCACTTCAGTCTGACATCTCAATGATGCTTTATTGTGTTGTGAAATGGTCTAATATAGTTAATTATGATTAATAGAGAGTTAACAGTACCTGTCAACAGGACCAACAGTGTTAGCATTGATCTCATATCCAAATCAGCTCGTGTAATGTTTAGAGTGTAATTGCAGAATGTCGACGAGCCACTGTCGCAAGGAAATGCACGTCAAGACAAACTGTGTCAACTGAACAGCCTGCAGGTTTTGAATGGCATAATGCTAATGCTTGAGATGGTAATGACATATGAACAACATGACAGGAAAAAAACAATGTCATCTTGTTTCCATATAGCTTTTTATAGAACGGCTTTACATACAACCAAAGGTTTAAATGCTACTCCAGTCCTTTAATTAGACGTTTCTGTTAGATTTACATTCCAGACAGATGTTTCAATGGATAAAAGCTTCCATCACTTTACACAAAGAAAACAGAGTTTCTCACGGCATTCCATTGATTGCCAATACATCTTGATAACTACCATAATGCAGCACTGACTTTCAGTTTCAGTCAAAAGAAGCAAGGCGTATTGTAATGACAGACTTGAAACAACTTAATGAGTGTTAAATGGAATCTACAAGAAATTACAAAGACAAAACAATACACAAATGTGGCCATTCAGTTCTTATCTCATTCCTCTTGCTTCATGCATATCAAATGGAATAGCACTGGGACCAATGAAGTCATCTCTGTGAATTACTCTGTGCATATAAATAGCTACTTGGCATGCTTCATTTTGGCTATTTCTTTGATCTGCCCCGGCATAACAAATGAAGCCAGTGTTGCTTTTAACATCACAGCTCTCTAGTCTTGTCTTCAACTCCCTTAATAAGAAGTCTACATTGTTGATGATGTTTCTTTCTGTCTCTTTTTGTCTCCTTGTAGGATGATTCCCATGACGAACAGAGCCTTTGTAGTCACGAATCTTGTCCCAGGGATGCAGTATGACTTGTGCGTCTTGGCGATATGGGACGACACTGCCACCACCCTCACCGCCACCAACGTCGTCGGCTGCGTCCAGTTCGCCACCGGCGAGGACTACCCGCAGTGCCAGTCCCTTCACAGTGGATTCCTGGGGGGAACCATGATCCTGGTCATCGGCGGCATCATCGTGGCCACGCTGCTGGTGTTCATCATCATCCTCATGGTGCGCTACAAGGTGACCAGCGGCATCCAGACCAATAAGTTACCCATGGTGAGCAACACGTACTCGCAGACCAACGGGGGGTTGAACAGGTTCAACGGCGCCCCGCCGCAGGTCAAGTCCACGGTGGTGGTCATGCGTGAGGAGATGGTGGAGTTCAAGTGCGGCTCCCTCCAGAGCAGCCTCTCCTCATCCTCGTCCTCATCCAACTCCTTAGACAGCCAAACCGGAAGAGGGGCCAGCGAACGCTACAGCATGCAGGGCAGCGAATGCAGCACGCTCCCCAGCAGTAAATTCAGAAGGCACGGGCACGGCGCCAAAGCACGGCCAAACCTGGACCACCTTTTAGGGGCCTTCACCTCGCTGGAGCTGCGCGGGGTATCGAGGGACCCACAAGGGACTGCCGGCCCCTCTACCACATCCAACGCGATGATGGCAGTCGCCACGGTTCCCCCTTCCGACAAAGAGCCCCTGCTAGGAAGGGCCGAGTCCACCACCATGCTGGGACGCCTCCTAGGGTTTCCCCAGGAGGGTAAGCCCAAGAGGAGCCACTCGTTCGACATGGGTCACGTGGGAGCCGCACAGTGCCGTAGCAACCACCCTCGCAGGATCAGCAACATCTGGACTAAACGCAGCCTGTCTGTGAACGGCATGTTGCTGCAGTACGACGACAGCGAGGACGAGAAGCCCACTTTCGAGAGCTCCGAGTGGGTGATGGAGAGCACAGTTTGAGCGCAACCGGACAAATTGCGAGGTTCATGGCCGAACTATAAAATCTATACCAAGGAACTGCAGGAAGATGAGTGCAAGGGGACGGGTGCTCCGGTGGGAATCTACCTTTGGGTATTGCATGAAGTTCATCCATGTGAATACTGTCCAAGTAATTAGACAAAAAGACACTCAGATCAATAGATTCTTGGCCATGACATCAACTCTCTGACAGTCTCTAACTGTATTTGAAAAAAACAAAAGAACAACAACTACAAAAAAAACTGTTCTCCTTTGAAACAATGCAGAGTCTCGGATTGTGCAGATATATATGTGGCCCATATGGAATTATTCCCAATCCACAGGGTTCGTGAGAGTATCTCCGACAAAAAGGAGGAGAGAGCAAGATGAGAAATTCAAAGTGGATTTGCTACGTCTGTATCAAAAGAACACCAAGAGGATTTGCCTCGACTGTGGTGAACTGAATGTGCATCACAGTGTCGTGGATCCTCAGCATGAAATGGGACTACTGCAACAGTAGGACCAGAGGAGCAAATAGGAAAAAAAAATTAAAAACAAAGTCATTTTTATTTTCATCTGGGTTTTTTCTATCATTTTTACTATTTATTATTATTTGAGGTGATTCATCAGCAGGCAGAGCTTTGTATTGAGGTTGTAGTTGTCAGTGATTGAAAACGTACGCACACTGAGGCTGCAGTGTACCTACACACAGACACACACATATTTGCACCATTTAACAACACATTCAGTCACATTTGGACAACATGACAGATTTCCAAGTAGTAAATCCTGCCCTTTAGATATCAACGACACCTGACCACAACAAGCCAGTCTTGAATTTCTACCTCAGGTAATGTATCATATGAGGTTATTATTCTATGAAAGTGAATGGAAATATAACAAAATCCAAATGCACAAGATGAGTCACAAACACTCAAAGTTCCTTGCTTCTCAGTAGAAACTTTGAATAATTATTTGGTCTCCAGCTGAACAAAAGTCAGTATGTTTCCAGCTCAGGTTGAAATACTGTCTTTGTGAAAGCTTTGATACTCTCCCCACTGGTTAAGAGCTGGCAACATGTGGTCCCTGTAGGCGAAACAGGCCATTGATGTAAACAGAGTGTTCTCTCAGGGTATGGTTTCAGATGCTATCAGCACATATTACAACAGCCAGACGTGAACGGCCTTTGAAATCCATCAGGCGCCCCTCGATCGTTCCTTTAAGCGCGCAGTGGGACGTATTATTCGGCTAAATCTCCTATGGCAACGCAAACAAAGAGGGTAAGACGATTACTCAATTTAGCCGGGTTAAGTAGCAGAGAGCAAATTGATGTTTATTAGCCTGATAAAGGTCATTATGCTGCTTAAAGGAGGACAGCGAGTGGAGAAGAAAAAAAAAAAGAAACAGTGTGTGGGGTGGGAGGGATAACTTATCAAGGGCCAAACAGCTGTAAAGACAATTGATACTGTAATAATACATAAATAAACCAACCATGGTTATGTATGATTTGAAATGATTCACCAGATCGATCATGCTTCATCCTCTGTCATACTGGGCTGTACATTGCAGTGAAATACTTTGAATTAGTGGCTGTTCAGACTAGTGATCGACATAGACATTCACACACATTTTGATGCCTTTCTCAATAAACCCTGTTGGTCTCTGCTGCATTTCAAGATGTGGGGTGGTCACCATATTTTATTTTATTTTATTTTTTTAATTGATATTATTGTTTCCTTCCCTAGATGTACTGTTCTGTATATTGGCATTTCTTTTTTTGTACAAATAACTGGGTGAGAATGTAAAAGCGGGAAAAATCGTACAGTAGTACTTTTATTTTCATGTGAAGCAAACAGTGAGAAGGTGCTTTTCTGTGGTGTACCAACTTGGTCTTTGTTAGTTGGCTCACTGGAGAGGGATTTCTACATGTTACAGCAAGCACAACAAACAGGACCACTGGGTAATTCTCTCCAATTACAGTACAACCTCTCAATTCACTCACCATGTTCACAATCCTGGTTTTCTTAGCTCGGGTTTTGAGGTGTGTTTCAGTGAGTTTTCAACCTTTGCTGCCATATAGATCCCATCATGTTGCAGCAGGGTGGCACGGTGGAACAGTGGTTAGGGCTGTCACCTCACAGTGGTAGTCAAGACCACCTAACCCAAGACCAAGACCAAGACTTTGAGTGTGTAAGTCCAAGACCGATACCAAACCAATGCGGATTTTTACAAATAACACAGAACCTACTGAAGTCTTTCCCACTTTTGACTCTGGTGCAACCAAGTTCTTCAGACGGTTACACAAGCATATACGTTTTTAGATCAGTTTTAATTATCTTAAAATTATTGAATTACATTACATAAACCAAAGTGAGTGAGTTACAGAGAGAAACATCTGTGGTAATAAAAAAAATAAAAAAAATCCAGAGTCCAGCTTGACTGAGACCAAGACCAAGTAAAAATGCAGTCGATTATGAGACCGGTTTTGAGACCAAGACCAGTTGCAAGACCAAGACTGGCCCCGTGACCTTAGTGAGGACAAGCGAAACAGAAGATGAATTAATTAATATACAGTATTGCCAAAATAAATGTGAGATATTATTTTACCATAGTGGTTGTCCCTTTAATATCCCACCAAGGCAATATTGGATATTTATATGGTTTTTGCAGAAATGCATTGAAATAAATTAAAGGATAAGCATAGCAATATTACAGATTTCTTATTGTCAACAAGACCATTGATTTGATCCTAGGACCAAATACTGTCCATTTCCCTATTATATCCTGACAAACATATGAGTGAGGATTTTATTCATATTGGCTGTTCACAGAGGATAGAGGGAGTGAAGGTATCCACAAAATCCATTGGGGATTTGGGTGTGATGAAGGAGGAAAGCAAAATCAAATGGAACCACAAACTTCGGTTAAACCCAGCAGGACTTAGAATATATTATAGAATAAACAACCCCATCGTACAGTAACAAAATAATTCTTCTCAAACCCTCCTCCCTTTGGCTGATGTGATACATCCACCAATCCACCTCCAATATGAAAACCCACATCTCAAAACCTGAACAAATGAAACTAAGTCTGTCTAGATGGGAGATTCTACCACAGGTAAATGAAGTGATCTGTAATATGTTTTGTAACTTCAGAGAATGGACCCTTCATCCTGCTGTCTCTGCTTGTGGGAATCATGTAAAAATCCCTTCCACTCTGCTAACTGAGAACGCCATTTAAGTGTGACTCGACATAGTCATGATTCTCACCTGAGGTTCTAGGACAAAAAAATAATAATAAAAAAAACTGTTTCTGTGTGAAAAGATTTTGCTACAAAAGAATATAAAATATTGATTAATTCCTATGAACCAAACTGGCTCCTCTGTGTTTTGTCTTCTTGCATCCCAGGCGCCTTGGATCACTTTAATTATTACATAATTACAGCTTTCTAAGCTGAAACCGCCTTACAGTGTCCTTCTTCTCTTGTTGTCTTTGTTTACCGGGGATGAGCCAAGGGTTTTCCACCTGAGGTCCAGCTGCTGTAATCAGGCCAGTTGCTGCTGACTCACCTCAGCGCTGCCCTTGTTACAAATCACCTGTACATGCAGCTCCTGGCCAGAGCCCATAATAAGGTCTTAATTCATATAATCTGTTAGGCAAGGTGCTTACGGCAGCACAGAGTAAATATAATCTGTGCTAGGGCCAAGCGTTACATGATAAGACGCGATATGCACCTGCTGACGGCTCAGGAGGAACGTGACAGCTGGATGTAGGAGGGCTGTTATTACCGGCCTCTGTGCAACTGCACATTCAAGTTGTTGAAAAGACAAAGTGAAGGTGTGTGTACTGAGGAGGGATCTGACAGCAACACCAAAAGAAACTTTGACAGCGGCGGCTGAGTCATCCTGTTAGGTTTGTGCCACAGACAGGAAAAGATACCGCTTTGAACAAAGACTCTATTTACTATACCGATCTGCAATTACCACCGAGGTCGCTGAATTTTGTTTCAATTTAGCATGTTACTCACCACTCGAGATTAACATGAGCCCAGCTGCAGGTCGTCTGAGTAAAGTGCTGCTTAATAAGACCTGACGCTGGGCTTTTGCACGTCTTTAGTGCACTAAATGAAAGGTGTTTCTGCTACTGAACCCCAAGCCTTGACTGAAGAGGAAATGTTGGATAAAGAGTCTGATGTTGTAAGCTTGACAAAAAAAAAAGATCAGTGGATTAATGAGCCATGAAAAAAAGGAAAGGAAGGAAAAAAAAATATCGCTTGTGGAAATTTATGTTAAACCTTTTGAAACTCTTCTGGTTTCCTCGGTGTTATTGAAACAAAAAAGGTAAAGTGGCGCTGAGTGGAGAGGGAGCCGCGGTAAAGCAGCCTCATTTTGTGAGACATCTTTCTAATTTCTCTCTCTCCCTCTCATTCATCAACTTCACCCGACTTTAGCTTCCCTCTCCATTTGTGCTTGATAAAACAGTGCAGCAGATTTTACCCCTGCTGTTCTCTGACGTTACATTTCAGAAACAGGCCTGGAACACAAATACGATATATTCCTAAACACACATTTTTCTGTCCAATCGAGCCTCTCAACCACATGAACACGGCGATTTTACCCATATATATATATATATATATATATATATAGCGTATATATATATATATGTGTGTACATCTGTTTATATTTAAATATATATATATATTATTTTTTTAAATAAGTATAAGTATATAAGTATATTTTGGGGGGCTTTTTCGCCTTTAATGTACAGGAGAGTCGAGAGAGAGACAGGAAATGGGAGGTAGAGAGGGGGAATGACACGCAGGATAAGGCGGTGCCTCTGCTTTTGACCATTTTGCCACCACGACCCCCTTGCTCCTGCACTTTGTTTTAACTTATTGTACTGTGGCCCTACTTATTGTAATGTATTCGTATTCTATGGATGTTTGTTGACGACGTGTGCTGCTGCCTTCTTGGCCAGGTCGCCCTTGAAAATGAGATCTCGATCTCAATTGGTCTTTTTACCTGGTTAAATAAAAAAAAAAATTGAACCGGAGTCGCCTGTAGCGAGGACTACAGCCTCAACACACGGGGTGGGTGCTCCACCAACCAAGCTAAACACCCCAAATTGAGTTATTTTTAAATGGATAAAAAAGTGGAGAAATTAAAAAAAATATCCGATTGAGTGGATCCGTGTAGCGATGTTAAACAGAGCTGGTGTTAACGCAATGACGTAAAGCACCTAGCAACAAGCCGTTCGCACATAGCATTGAAGCAAAACGGTTGTCAACAACAATGGCCGACGTGTACTATCTATGTGTGCTTTGCTCTTTTAGGTCTCATCAGAGCGATTGATATAACAATATCAATATATCAATCGCTCTGGGTCTCATCTCAGCTCTACACATGAATGTAACGTTGTTGCATCAACTGCACTCCACCGGTACGCAAAGGCAACTGATGCGCCCGTTATTACCGGATAGCTCCAAGCGTCCACGGTTTAAAATCCGCGAGAAACGCCGGTTGGAAATTAAACTCGTCTTCACTCGTCTTCTTCTAACGTTCTACTTCTGTGGTATTTTACGTTTTGCTAATCGCCACCTATCGGCCAATCATGGCATTGCAGGCTTCAGAGGAGACTGTTTTCAGTTTTGCCTCTTCGTGTGGACAGAGATATTTCTGTGGTGTGAACAGAGTTTTTTAAAAATGAGGACGAAAATATCTGCTTAAAAACATATCCATATACGTGTAGTCCAGGCCCCAGATTCCTCCGGAGCGGTCAGTCTTATGATAAATCATGTGCAGCTGTAGCAGCAGCAGTTTTTTGTATATTTTCCCATTTCCTCTGCTGAGACTCTGGCCCTCTGAACAGGAGCCTCTTTAAATACACAAGACTAAACATACAGTAAAATCCATTTTACCAACACAAACCTCTGTGCTGTCCTTTAATAAACAAGAACAAGATCAATTTAGCTGTTCTGTTAAGTACTCTCTCTTATGGATTATGTCGGCATGCAGTTCCGTTTTTTAGTCTCCATCCATAACGTTGTGTGTTTCCCTCTCTCGACTCACCCTTTGTGTTTGGAACTCCTCTGTAGTAGATGCCACATATCATGAGGCTCAAATCCAGTCCTTTGCTGCATGTCCATGTCATCCCCTGTCTCTGTGTGCAGCCATCCTGCCTCTTTCCACTGTCACAGTCAAGTAGTGATTAAAGAAAAAAAAAAATCCTTATAGTTCTCATGAACAGAGATGTTAACCAGCTCCAGCGATGCACCTAAGCCTTTGGCTATTATTCTGAGCTTCCTTTCAATTTATTTTCTTACCTCATTGAACATCTGTGTTGTGCCTTTGGAGTCATGTTATCTAGACACCTACTCCCTGGGAGAGTAACCACAAGACTAAATACTTTCTGCTTGTCTGGCTGTGAACTGATGAATATCTAAAGTCTTGCAGATTACACTGAAACCCTTATACAAATTATCTTTTTTTTTGCCAAAGTAGCTGTAACCTAAATCTCCAAGCTGGTTTCACTGATTGGACTCCAGGTTTTATAACTGTTGACTTCACTTAGGTTTTGTGAATGCCATTAGCTGATTCAATGACTTTTTCCAACCCACACAGTGAGTTTTTGAACAATGTTTTCTAATTTGTAATAATAATATTATGATTAATGTGTTTTCTGCTGAAAGAGATGAAAAGAGTTCTTTGTTAATTAGAAGTGAGATTAGAATATCTTTTTCAAAAGAGAACTGAGATAAAGAGGCAAAAACAAAGACACAGTCAACAACAAAGGCAATGAACCAGACAAGAAACATAGAACTATGAGGAACATAGTATTATAGATTACATCAATGTTAATATCTATATACTCAAGGACAGGCATGAAGTGGGTGACAACAGTTTTACAGCTGAAAGACGACAGACATAATTGAGTTACATTTGTGAAAGTACATCAATCAATAGCTAATAATAATCAATCAGTGATTTTTGTAGTCAAGAGTAAAAACAAAACAAACAAAATAACAACAATAAAAACAACAAATAAAGTGTATTAATAATCATAATCTCCAAAGAAAATATATGTCATGTTCAAAAGGGGTAAGAAGAAGATAAAACCTTTCAGGTCATACGCCCCCTTGTATTATTAATATAATACTGATGAAAAATAAGTTCATTTTACGGCCATCAATCTATCACAATTGATACAGAAAAACCGAATCAACTCATTTGGTCAGAACAAGGGCAGTAATAGTCAAAATACATGAACCTTACATGAACCTTGAATGAGTCTTTTGAATCAATAGGAGTATAGAGTAAGGAGAGGAAGTGTGGAGTCATCCAAAGAAGCCTGAAAACAAAAGCCTGGGGCTTATGAAACTGTGTCTGTAGCTTAGATAGTGGTCAGTAATGAAGCCAGGGAGCTTACAGTAGGTGTTTTGGGCGTTAACATCAGACATCCTCACCTTGGCGACCCAGCTGATGTCGTCATAACCCATCTTCAACCAGAGCCATCAGGAGGACTTCTCCACAACATTTTTGATGGCTCTCCTACAGATTTATACATCACACCTTCGTCCATCGGAGCTGTGTTGATGCGAGCGTGTGGTATCAGAATGTGCTCAAATAGGCCCCTGGCATACTGCAGCTGGTAATGGTGACTCCACCAGTTCCCAGCTGTAGCAGGGCTCAGGAGAACACCATGTACTGACTGCATCAAGAACCACAACTGGTGTAGGTCTGCCCTCCAGAGTTCTGCCCAGGTCATGTTTATGGTCCCACCTTGTCCAGGCCCCCTTCAGCAGGGTGTTATAGTGTCCGATCCCCGTCAGAATGGTGTGGCCTCCACTTCAATGCTGCTGCTGATTGGACTTTGCTATCTGATCAGATACTTCTCAGAGATCTTGAACAACACACTGCTGAAGGGAAGCTGGAACATTGCTGGTCAGGCTTTATAACAGTCCAGGTAATTTGGAACAATTACATTTTGTATGTACATTTCCATTTCTAAAATAGAGATGTCTCAAATGAATACCATTTACAACTTCAGTCTGAGTTCTTTTTGGGGAGTTGGTCACCAATTCAGAGTCGATAGGATTCTTCCTCTCTGTATCCATCTAAATGTTACAAATTTTTAATCTAAAATCCAATAAGTTAACCTCCCGGTGGCATCAATGAAAACATCAAAGCACCGACTTTCAGATTCGTCCCCCTGGGATTCATGGACACCTTGTAACAATCCATCTAGGAGCTGTTGAGATAACTAAACCTGTTTCTTGGAGAGGAGAGAACTTTGACCTGCTGAGGACACAAGATGAAAGCATCAGGGTCATCAAAGTCATTGGACTTCAGTATTGGTACTACATTTCAGTGAGTGTCCTGACACTCAGAGTCAGTTTCTATTCAAGAGTACATGAGGAAACAGTCTCTCTGGCAACCAGAAGCCCAGATTCACAGTCATATCTTGGGTTGGATCATTAGTTTGTTATTATGTCTGCTTGGATAAATCCTAATACTTGCTTCATTGTTAACAGCAGATGTTTGATCCAATCAGAAAGTTATTTGAATTGAAGTGAAACTAAAAGAATGTTTTTTTTTCACTATTGACTGGGAATGTTCATACTAATTATCTCTTATCATTGACCCTCGCCATCTTTTCTTCTTTTCTAAATTACAAAAACTTGACAAAGTTTTGTTTTACAACTAACCCCTTTTAGGTTTTGTGAAGGCTTTTTTTTTGTCTTTAAGCAGCTTTTGAAAGAGCAGCAGCCTGGCAGTGCATCTATCCATCAATTTTATGCCTGATCACAGCCTGAGGCAGGGTATTTTGTCTCTTTCTAGAGGCAAAGCAGAAAATATTGGAGGTCATGGCAGGAGGTTTGCATGGAGGACTGGGGTTTCTTATATTCCTCATAAAGGTAGATGTCCAGTACAGAAAGCGCTGGGAAAGCAAACCTCCTCTATAGTGTGCTTCTACAGCCTCATCACCATGGTCATGAGGTTTTTTTCAGTCCTGGAGTCCTATATTAATAACCTCATTATTAGTAATGCCTGGGGGGAAGCATCGCTGGAGCTGAAAGTAGGGTTTGTTTATGTCTGACACTTTGTCTCAGACATAGAAGAAAAAGAAAAAAAATCTTCAGCAAGAATGAGTGAAATTTCAGCCTGGCAGTTAATTTAGTCTTCTCTCAGAGTTGCTATCCTCTCACTCTGTCTTACTAAGTATCTAATTTGCTGTCACTCCTTCTCTCTCCCTGTAACAAGCAATTAAGTGATACCTGCTGGATGGTATAATAATTTGATTTGTCAGACGGGAATAAAATGCTGCTCTGAATGGCTGAAAAATGCAATCACATTATCATTATGATTTTTTCTTTCTTTCTTTTTTTTGTTACAGGGGAGTCACATTTTAACTGCTAATGTAATTCAATCCAGATATACTTTGCCTTGCACTATGAATTAATAATAATGCATGTTTTTTTGTTCTTTCTTTTTAGTGACGTTGTGTGTTAATGTGGGAATTAAAATGTTCATTTATAAATTCCTCCCTGCAAGTAAAGCACTCAGATTTTTAATTTTGAAGTAACTGTAACCATGGAGAAATAGAAACCTTTAGAATAATACATATAAAACGCCTTTAATTCTCCTTTACTATAGATCTATAGAGGATTTTAGTGCCTCTCAGCTCATTGTTTTGGGTTTACAGCCCACAGCTTTACTGTTGTGATTCAGGCTCACCACATTCACCAACCTGCAGCAGTTATCCCCCAGTGTCTGTTAAACCCCATGTACAATACACCACCAGATATTTAACAAGCAGCTGGAGAGCACATTAGCAGCCCAAAGGTTTTATGCTGATGATACCTCAGATTGTGTTAATCTGTCAAGAAACCAGGAGATACTAACACATTACACCAGACCCTTCACAAAAAAGTTCAGGAAACTGTGAGTCACTTTTCACTACTGTCGTATGACATTGTAATGCATTTACAGGGACATTTCTGCAAAGATTTTGCATTGTATTACCTTCATATCACAAGGTGTCTTTTTTATTATGTAAAATATCAATCCTGAGAGTTTTCAGAGGCAGAAAACCACATGTGTTGTACTTCCATCAGACCTGAGCTCAAAAAAACCTTCCCTCTAAGTTGTGTTTTCAAATATCCAGTCACAGTCAGCCTTGTGTTGCATCAATACTTCTCCACCTGAACTGATTCATTTTTCACAACCTCCAGCTTCTCATCTCTTCTTTTGAATGCATGTCCAATATTTTGAGTTTGACCCTTAGTTCACCTTCTGTGTGTTAAGAGGTTTGGAACTGAAAACACAACACAACGCAACATGACACAATGCAGTAAACTTTCCAGATACACAGTCTTTACTCTTCAAAGGCAGATCAACGCTTCATGAGGAAAGCAGACGATCAGATCGAGAAACAACTGCTAATGGTCCCAGAGAGACACTTTAGAGACTGCAGTGGCCCCTCTAGCAGCAGGGGGGCCACTGCTGTGCCATGGCCGTTGTTTAACCTCCAGAACTGAGTACAGAGGAGTGGCATATTCTCCAAGATGGGATTAAATCAGCAAACCAGTCCCAGTCCCACATCACTGCTGGAGAGACACAACCAGGGGAAGAACTGTCATGTGTGCCTTGGCACATGTTCACTCACAGCTCCATAAGAAGATTCCCTCCAGACATCTTATAGCCCCCCCCTCCCCTTCAATGGTCTACCCCTCTCCAGACAAGAGAGCATGTAATCCTCTAGTACTTCAATATCATGGCTTTAATACCCAACATCCTCACATTGTTCACAACAATGTGTGTTTGTGTATTAGCTTTGCTGTGGTTAAGAGCATTTATAGTTAACCCTGCAAGTCATTTGTCTATTATAAGCACATATTAATATTTCCATAGTAACAAAAAAACAAAGAGCACTCCATCTAAGTTCTCTGTGCCATGTGTGTTCTTGTCATGAGAGTGTGGTCTCTGACTAAAGGTAAGTGGTAACCTGTGAGACAGTCCAAGGCTGGCTGGGTGGCACATTTTGGTGGAAGAAAAGATTTAGTTCTCCTTCAACTTTTTTTGTCTTGTCTTTCTGCCACCATCTCTGGTGTTAGGGTCAGTTTTGACCCGTGTTTTAAATCAGCTGTAAAATACACAAAAAACTATTTTTTTCATCCCAGTTGTTTTTCTTCTCTGGGTTACATTGTTAGGCATCCTTACACATGAAAATATTGGTTTTCGGTTTTTTATAGTTTTTTTGCTGTGGGCCCCTGGGCCTTTTTTGTCAGTATACTCCTGGCTTCAATTGAACCTTTCAGCTTTCTGCTACCATTATGGTCTTAAATCAACTGTAAAACACACTAAAAACTATTATTTATAATTCAATGTGTTTCTCATCTCTTGGTTACGTTGTTTGGCTTCCTAATCCATGAAAAGGTTGGTTTTACACTTATGATTTCAGTTTTAACCGGGAAAACAGACCCTATACCATAAATGTCATAATTTTAAAGAGCATTTTAGAATTTAAAGTTTAAAGTTCCTTTAGGAGATAAACGCCTGGTGTTTGGTTTTGGCTGGACATGGATGCTGCTAATTTTCTATTCACTGTCACAAAAAAAGGAAATGCAACAAATTCTGGATATGAAATTAAATTAAATATCCCAGAAGAAGTTTCACTAACTTCGGATTCTTCTGTGGTCTCAGCCACAGCCCCCCAACACCACATAATGGCAACAAAATGGTGAATGAGGTCTTTATCATGGAAAAGGTTACAGCTAAATCAATGTTTTTGCTGATGTTTGGACACAAGGAATGGATGCTATGTCATGTTGTTTTATGTTTTTTGTAGGCTATATGAATTTCTGGGTTCAGAGTTCTGGGCTCTACTGGATGTCTCTGCATGACGTCCAGTAGACGACTACTGGACGTCATGCAGAGAGGGGGTTAGCATGCCAGGCTGCTGTCATTGCTGTAAAAGAGTCTGTCTGATCTTGTCTTGTTTTTGTTTTTTAACAGTGTAGGATAATTCTAGAAATGTGTGATTCCTTCTGTGGTGGGTTGCCTCTGTCTCCAACCTCAGCACCATTGGAATCTTCAACTCCTCACCTTTATTCTACTCAGGTGCAGATTCATTCATTTCTTCTCCTTCTCCTTATTTGTATGTTATCTTGACTAATCACCAAGACAAACCACAGTCAGTTCTGTTGTGCCAACTCAGATATCATATCGCTGGTTGAACAAATAAATCGGTTTTAACTCCATATTTACCCAAATCTGGCTAAATCTCTACACCAGTGTGCATGTCAAGACAAGTCATTAATCATCACAAACAGGCAACTTGCAAAACTTCATAAACCAAACACATACAGTAAATCTCCTGTCAAATGACTTTATCAACAAACACACATTGCAACAAGTTCAGCTCTGTTTGTGTACAAGGTTTAAAACTTTATCTCCTCCATGGTGCGGTTAATCACCTGCCAAAACAGGCCTATAAATACTCGCCTTATTTCCTGCCTGATACATCCTTCACTGACAGCTGATCATAGCAATCTGACTAAAAAGTGTTTACCGGATGTACCCATGGGGAGGATGAAGCAAATGAATCAAGATTTAATTCTCTCAATGTGGAGTTGAAAAGCTTCTGGAACAAAAACTGAAACACTGGAGTCTGTAGAAAGTCTTTTGATTCGCAGTGAAACAGTGTTTTTTGACAGCATCTTGCTGTCTGAATGTTTTGTTTATTCACAGGAGTTCTGCAGAGAGGCATTGTTCCACAGCTCAAATCAGTGGGATGCCTGTTTTGTTACAGAGAATCACAGAGAAAGAACTCTGGAAAAAACTACCAGTGGCATTTATGTATGCATGCATGCATACTATCATCTATTAGTTTGATCTTTTCTTTAAAAAAGCTGCATCAGTCATCCATCCATCCATCACCTTGAGCCAATCCCTGCTGACATCTGGTGAGTGTGGTGTACACCCTGGACAGGCCGCTAGACTATCATAAGGCTGACTGTGTCCCATGTTCTCTGCTTACTTCCAGTTTTATTTTGAAGTTCAGTGTCCGGTCTTCCTGTCTTCTCCCTCCTGGATCACAGTCTCATCTACTCCAAAAGTGTCTCTATGCGCAAGATTCAAATCATAAATGTGTAAGCCCAACTCCGTAAATAAATAGAACAAACAAGAAAAACAACGAATAAAATAAAATAAAAACATGAACAGAGCATGATGAGGCAGAAAAAAAATGGTGTTCTGCGGTTCTATGAATTTATAAAGCAGTCAGTAGAAATTAAATAAAAAAGGTCTCTGGACGTCCAAACAGAGAAAATCTAACCAAAGGTCTAAAGGTGGGAATCCTGGATGTCATCAAACAAGAACATGAAAAGGTCTCCAGCAAAATAAGAAATGCAAAAGAAATCCAAGAGACACCAAAAAATTAAGAAACCCAATATTCACAAGAAGGACAACACAGACGAGAGCCACATCAGAGGGAGAACAAACTAAATGAAGATGAGTAGAAAATGGATCACAGAGTCAATAAATCTCAAAACGCTGCACCAGCATTTTCATGTAGATAACCTGGGGCCTGTTTCAGAAAGCAAGTTCAGTGAAAACTTTGTTAACCCTGAAATGAGGGAAACTCTGGGTTTTCTGATTCATAAAGGGAGGAAACTCAAACCAGGGAAAGAGGAGTGACTGAGCTTGGAGTCAGTTACCTTGGCAACTGACTCTGTGAACCTAAGGTCGGGAGCGGGGACGGCTCTCCATTCCGACACACCTCCACTTCGACACACCGCTGTTCCGACACCCCCCCCCCTGCAGCTGTCCAATGTCCAAGGTGCTGAACCGCGTGACGTTGTTTACACTCTGTGTTGCGGTTTGTCTGTGAAACGTGCGCTGGACCCGGCTTGAGCTCACAGGGCGCGAGGCTGCTGCAGCCGCCGCTCGTGCTGCCAGCTGACTGAGGGAGATGCTTTGGTTGGGTTTAGGCAATGAAGAAAGGAGTTGGTTAAGTTTAGTAAAAAGACCCGGTAGAGGCTAGACAGGCTAGAAGCATAATGAACATTATGTCATTAATATGAAGTATTTGCTTGTTTTGCAGTTATTTATGCACATGATCCGTTTGACCCCAAAAAGGAAAAAAGGATCAATGCGCACTGGGGGTTTCCCCCAATAGCCTTTTCGGAATAGCGGGGTCTTTAGAAAAAATAGGAAACCCCGCTATTACGATGAATGGAAGTCTATTGTCGGAAAGGCGGGGCTTCGGAAAGGCGGGGTGTAACCGTCGGGAGCAGGTTTTCCTCAACTAACCCTGAGTTCCTCCTTTTTATCTGAAGCCTGCAGACTGAAAGCAGCAGCAGACAGGATGTGTAAACTCCGTCAGGAGGATTACTAGACCTCAACTGGATGTTTTATCCTCCATGAGGATTTGTTTGAACGTCCCCGTTGTTCTGCAGCGTCAGTTTATCTGAACAACCCTCACATGACATGTAGCGGACACGCGCACAGTTCAGAGCAATTTCTCTCTCTCTTATTTTTTCATAGTAGGTATCAATAATCAATGTAGATACTTGATCCACTTATCAATTTATTTCTAGGTGTGATCGATGCAGAAGACTATCCCCACACAGAAAGAACCTATAGGTTTTAATATATGTGACATACATAAAATTGGCCGTTTACACATATATGCTATATATACTGTATATGTTTCAAAGGAGGTTAAATCGAAAGCAACTGGACTTAGTTATTTGTTATTTGTTAACTAAGTCCAGTTGCTTTCGATTTAACCTCCTTTGAAATACTATGACCTGGGCAAATGAGAATATGCACCGGCTTATACTGTATATGGTGCATATATGCATATATTGTTTGTCTGCGTCTGTTTTGCCTTGATATTGTCTGTCTGTATTCTGTCTTGTAATAGTCCATTGTATGATTTGTCATCACAAGGTTTTAAAGTCTTCCGTGTTTATGTTTTCTAGAAACCTGCCTTGGGACTGTGGCTGAAATTTAGCAGTTGTGCTAAGTCCGGCACATTTACACTGATGCTTAATGCGTCAGTGTTGATGAATGTGCCCTGTCCCAATTCAATAAAGAAATGAAATGAGATAAACTGCATATATGTTTCATATATGTGCAATATATCCTCATGAAGATATACTATGCACATATATGAAACCTATGCAGTTTATCTGTGCATATTATGCGTAAATATGAAAACGGCCAATTTTATGTATGTCACATATATTCAAACCTACAGTATATTAAAACCTATAGGTTCATTCCGTGTGGGTCCACACACATCCCCGTCATGTTATAATGGAGACAAACTTGGACATATCCAGTAAACAGTTGCTTGTACAGATGCTTTTCAGTGGTTGTATGTGAACGTAGATGATTCTTGAAACCATGGGAAGGGAAAACCTTTTTAAGAGCGAACAAGAACGAAAAATATGGAAAGGGAAATCTCTGTTTCCATGTGGATAAGGCCTAAAAAGACTGAGGTTAATTACCAAACAAGACACAGAGCAGCAAAAAGACACGAGTGATTTTCCAAATAAAACAGGAGAATTCAAACAGAGAACATGCAGAGGATCCAACCTCACACACACGCCTGTACATATACTGTACAGACGATTCAGAGCTTACAGTTAAAGGGATAGTTCAACATTTTGGCAAATTGGCCCATTGCCATAATCGCTATAGTCATAGCAGTAGGTTCATTACCTTTAATTGTAGGTGTAAGCTATTTTCAGTACGGCGGAGCGCAGCAGCTGGCTGCTCAGAGCTATGCTATGGAGGCTAACGGAATTTCTTGGTTTCCCTCATTAAACTCATCAAATTCAACATCCCAAAACTCCACAGCGCTTTTGTAGACAAGTTGTGACCTGAACAACCACCACGCTATGAGATAATGACGGAACGATACGAAACGGAGCCGTTTTCGAGGTAAATACAGGGTAAATACGGAGACTGCTTGCTGAAAAACTGTCCCTGAACGCAACGCGCATCAGCGGTTTTGTATGAATTTACCTCGAAAACGGCTCCGTTTCGTATCGTTCCGTCATTATCTCATAGCGTGGTGGTTGTGCAGCTCACAACTTGTCTACAAAAGCGCTGTGGAGTTTTGGGATGTTGAATTTGATGAGTTTAATGAGGGAAACCAAGAAATTCCGTTAGCCTCCATAGCGTAGCTCTGAGCAGCCAGCTGCTGCGCTCCGCCGTACTGAAAATAGCTTACACCTACAATTAAAGGTAATGAACCTACTGCTATGACTATAGCGATTATGGCAATGGGCCAATTTGCCAAAATGTTGAACTATCCCTTTAACTTAGCATGCATGTCTTTGAACTGTCTATCTGCAAAACACAGATAGAACCCACTGTACCAACTCAAATATTTACAGATGTGCATGATGAGAGGGGTCAGTGATAGTGACGGAATCAGGTAGAATTATCATTTAGTTTGGTCTGTTATGTCCTTTTTTAATGCATTCAGAAATGGCAGTGAAATACAACCCATCATGTTAGCAGAGAATTCCATGCTATTTCTGATTTTAACAGTGTTATAATCAGTCCAGTTAAAGCATCATGGATAGATAGATAGATAGATAGATAGATAGATAGATAGATAGATAGATAGATAGATAGATAGATAGATAGATAGATAGATAGATAGATAGATAGATAGATAGATAGATAGATAGATAGATAGATAGATAGATCGGCACATCACAAGTTGAATATGAAAAGAACACCGAATATATAAATATATAGTATATTACCCAAGGTTTTATTTGAAAGGAAAAAAAGTAATGTTATGTATTGATTCACGTCTGAGCTGTACCTCAAACAGTGAGCACAGTATAATGGAGCTCAGTATGACATCTGAAGCACGGCATGATGCATCTCAGCAGCTCACCTCAGCACACCTCTTAGTAGAACATTGTGTAAATGTCACTCAGTAAATAGAGCAGAGGAAGTGTGTGTAACCTTGAACCTTTTTCTCTCTCTCAGCGCCTCCCGTCCCCAACGCAACGGCGTCCACCTCCGTGTCATCCAGCTGGTTGGGATGATGAATGGTACTAAATTATTTCATCCAACTGTAGCAGGTATATGTGGTAAACTTGTTTGCAGAGCTCATGCATAAAAATTGCCTCTGTAATTGAGGAGAGATATTTTCTTTCGCAACAACAAACATTATGAATATTTTATGGCACACTTTCAAGTTGTAAATGGTACAGGAAATAAGCTCCATCCACAAATTGTATTAACCAAAATGATATTTTCTCAGACCTATCTGCCAGGTAAACAGTCATCCTCTGGTTATATCTATTTTGTTTGCTTTGCCACTGTGGAAATTGGACTGAGACCAGCAACTATTCAGATTTATTCTGGTGTTTTCACATATTCTCCAAAGAGGAAGATGAGCAGGAAAATGAATTTGAACCAGTGTGTTTGATGTGCTCAGGTGAGATGAGCCACATTTATACTGCATACTCTCTGCTCTCTGTTCTCCCTCTCATTTCCTTCTCTTATATGACTGTTTTTTCATCGTATCACTGATACTTCATACCACACATTTTCCTCAATTGAGTTAAGGCCAGAATCTGACTTGGCATCTGGAATTACCGTGACAAATGGAAGGCCATCATTTTGGTGACAACAGCATGCAACCTTAGCATTTCACTGACTGCCCCTCTGACAAAAGGAAACGGCCAAGGATAGTGTTCTGCTGTGGCTCAGGAGGTACAGCAGGCTGTCCACTAATTAGAAGGTCGGCCGTTCGATCCCCAGCTTTCAGTCTGCGTTTCAAAGCATCCTTAGGCACAGTGTGTCGATAGTAAGCGCTGTATGGATGTGTGTGTGTGTGTGTGTGTGTGTGTGTGTGTGTGAGTGTAAGTGGATGACCTATCTGAGGTCCTCGTCATCGTATCCGACATCCCACCAGTCCAACATTAGGCCTCTAATTGTCTAAATGGCAACACTTAACTTCCTATCAAACGTCCCATCCTTCCGACAACGTTTGCCTCCTATGGTCGGAATGATAATAATAAAATAATACTTGGAACATTCAATCACAAAATAGATAGACTTCAAAAGTTACACCAAAGAAACACTCACTCAGCATGAAATCACATTGTAAATGAATGTGGGTCATTTTAGACCCATGTTGTGCATTAGAGGGGTAATGATACAATTTGTGTTTTTATTCAGAAAATAAAAAATAAAATAAGGATGTATTATGATCAAAAACAAGGTCATTGAGGAATACCTGTGATACTATGATGAAATGCTTTTTTTTTTTTTTTGCAAAGATACAGCACAAAAAGTTCAGTTCCTCTTGATTAAACATTCATCCACTCATCCATCCATTTTCTGATGTTTATCTAAGGGTGGGTCGTGGTGGCAGCAGGTCAAGCAAAGCAGTCCATATGTCCCTCTGTATGGCAAGCCGTTTGAGCATTTATTCCATATCCTTGATATCAGGCTTCAGTGTCATTCACTAGTTTGACTACTATCAGCACTAGTTGGATACCTGGCCACACTAGTTAGACATTTTGTCCAACTAGTTGAACAAAGAGTCTTACTAGTCACTCTTTTTCAGCAACTAGTGACACTTTTGTCAAGCTAGTAACAACATAAGCCTTACTAGTGAAGCCAGAAGCCACACTAGTGGCACCAAAATACAAACTATACAGCATTTTGACAGACTTGTGGCCCTCTGGGCTCAACTAGCAATGCTCAAAGTCTTACTAGTGAACTAGTGAGCTGCAAAAGTGCTGACTAGCTAACTAGTAGCGACAATTCACCTCACTAGTTTGCTAGTAAGCTCAAGTTATTTACACAAGTTACACTTGTAAGAGCCAAAATCATCACTAGTGTGACTAGATAGCGATTTGCCCCTTACTAGTTAAACTAGGAAAAGTCTACTTGACCATACTAGTTAACTAGTGGGGCTTAAAATGTTTACTAGTTGAACTAGAGGAAGCTGAAATGCTCACTAGTTCAACTAGTAACACCTTATTGAGCTCACTAGTTAACTAGTGGGGCTTAAATGTTTACTAGTTGAACTAGTGACACTGACATGCGCACTAGTCACACATGTAACACATCTTTTGACCTCACTAGTTAACTAGCAGAGCTAGACTTATTTCTAGTTGAACTAGTGGAAGCAAAAATGTCAACTAGTCACACTAGTAACACCAAATGGTAATTAGGGGGCGGAATATGATTATAAATGGTTGAATCTTACTGGTTCTCCAACATGAATGCCACCTAGGGGAGCTTAACCCTTTAAAGCCTGAGGAACTTTTAATCCTCTGGTCCTGTTGCATATCTCCTGCTCCAGTTTTTAGCCGCAATTTTTAACATCACACCATGTCAAATTAAAAACAGGTATAATAGTTTTTTTTCTCTGTTACGTAGGGTTAGGTGTCTTCCAATGAATGATGTGTAATTGCATCAATATTTTTATTATCAAACCCTTTCATGGCCTATTTTAGTAAGGGGCTGCTATCTGTCATAAAAAATGTTGAAAAACGGCTTTCAATCAAAAAATGTAAAAATAATTAAATAAATAGTGTCATTTTTTCCAACTATCATGAAAAAAGGCATGTCTGCCTTTGAACAGTGCTGACATTGATTTGTTTGCTTATAGTTTGCTGGAGCATTTCTTTTCCATTTCATATGGCCATATAGCTACCGTTCCGTTTCTTGTGACATGTTGGTTAAAAGGCATGATCATGTGACTTTGTGCACAAAAACATGACATCATGATACATATGGCTAGAGAAGAGTTGAAAGACCATCATATGTTTTACCGGACCTCAATTGACCAAGGGAAAGTGGTAGACTAATCTGATATTTTAGTTGGAGTTTTGAAAAAAGCCAGGTAAACTAGTGTTACTAGTGCTACTAGTGGCACTAGTAACACTTGCAACTGCTAGACTACTGTTACTAGTGCTACTAGTGGCACTAGTAACACTTGCAACTAGTAAACTAGTGTTACTAGTGCTACTAGTGGCACTAGTAACATTTGCAACTAGTAAACTAGTGTTACTAGTGCTACTAGTGGCACTAGTAACACTTGCAACTGCTAGACTACTGTTACTAGTGCTACTAGTGGCACTAGTAACACTTGCAACTGCTAAACTACTGTTACTAGTGCTACTAGTGGCACTAGTAACATTTGCAACTAGTAAACTAGTGTTACTAGTGCTACTAGTGGCACTAGTAACACTTGCAACTGCTAGACTACTGTTACTAGTGCTACTAGTGGCACTAGTAACACTTGCAACTGCTAGACTACTGTTACTAGTGCTACTAGTGGCAATAGTAACACTTGCAACTGCTAGACTACTGTTACTAGTGCTACTAGTGGCACTAGTAACACTTGCAACTGCTAGACTACTGTTACTAGTGCTACTAGTGGCACTAGTAACACTTGCAACTGCTAAACTACTGTTACTAGTGCTACTAGTGGCACTAGTAACATTTGCAACTAGTAAACTAGTGTTACTAGTGCTACTAGTGGCACTAGTAACATTTGCAACTAGTAAACTAGTGTCTCTAGTGCTACTAGTGGCACTAGTAACACTTGCAACTGCTAGACTACTGTTACTAGTGCTACTAGTGGCACTAGTAACACTTGCAACTGCTAGACTACTGTTACTAGTGCTACTAGTGGCACTAGTAACACTTGCAACTGCTAAACTACTGTTACTAGTGCTACTAGTGGCACTAGTAACATTTGCAACTAGTAAAATAGTGTTACTAGTGCTACTAGTGGCACTAGTAACACTTGCAACTGCTAGACTACTGTTACTAGTGCTACTAGTGGCACTAGTAACACTTGCAACTGCTAGACTACTGTTACTAGTGCTACTAGTGGCACTAGTAACACTTGCAACTGCTAGACTACTGTTACTAGTGCTACTAGTGGCACTAGTAACACTTGCAACTGCTAAACTACTGTTACTAGTGCTACTAGTGGCACTAGTAACATTTGCAACTAGTAAACTAGTGTTTCTAGTGCTACTAGTGGCACTAGTAACACTTGCAACTGCTAGACTACTGTTACTAGTGCTACTAGTGGCACTAGTAACACTTGCAACTGCTAGACTACTGTTACTAGTGCTACTAGTGGCACTAGTAACACTTGCAACTGCTAAACTACTGTTACTAGTGCTACTAGTGGCACTAGTAACACTTGCAACTGCTAGACTACTGTTACTAGTGCTACTAGTGGCACTAGTAACACTTGCAACTGCTAGACTACTGTTACTAGTGCTACTAGTGGCACTAGTAACATTTGCAACTAGTAAACTAGTGTTACTAGTGCTACTAGTGGCACTAGTAACATTTGCAACTAGTAAACTAGTGTCTCTAGTGCTACTAGTGGCACTAGTAACACTTGCAACTGCTAGACTACTGTTACTAGTGCTACTAGTGGCACTAGTAACACTTGCAACTGCTAGACTACTGTTACTAGTGCTACTAGTGGCACTAGTAACACTTGCAACTGCTAGACTACTGTTACTAGTGCTACTAGTGGCACTAGTAACACTTGCAACTGCTAAACTACTGTTACTAGTGCTACTAGTGGCACTAGTAACATTTGCAACTAGTAAACTAGTGTTACTAGTGCTACTAGTGGCACTAGTAACACTTGCAACTGCTAAACTACTGTTACTAGTGCTACTAGTGGCACTAGTAACATTTGCAACTAGTAAACTAGTGTTACTAGTGCTACTAGTGGCACTAGTAACATTTGCAACTAGTAAACTAGTGTCTCTAGTGCTACTAGTGGCACTAGTAACACTTGCAACTGCTAGACTACTGTTACTAGTGCTACTAGTGGCACTAGTAACACTTGCAACTGCTAGACTACTGTTACTAGTGCTACTAGTGGCACTAGTAACACTTGCAACTGCTAAACTACTGTTACTAGTCCTACTAGTGGCACTAGTAACACTTGCAACTGCTAGACTACTGTTACTAGTGCTACTAGTGGCACTAGTAACACTTGCAACTGCTAAACTACTGTTACTAGTGCTACTAGTGGCACTAGTAACATTTGCAACTAGTAAACTAGTGTTACTAGTGCTACTAGTGGCACTAGTAACACTTGCAACTGCTAGACTACTGTTACTAGTGCTACTAGTGGCACTAGTAACACTTGCAACTGCTAGACTACTGTTACTAGTGCTACTAGTGGCACTAGTAACACTTGCAACTGCTAAACTACTGTTACTAGTGCTACTAGTGGCACTAGTAACACTTGCAACTGCTAGACTACTGTTACTAGTGCTACTAGTGGCACTAGTAACACTTGCAACTGCTAAACTACTGTTACTAGTGCTACTAGTGGCACTAGTAACATTTGCAACTAGTAAACTAGTGTTACTAGTGCTACTAGTGGCACTAGTAACACTTGCAACTGCTAGACTACTGTTACTAGTGCTACTAGTGGCACTAGTAACACTTGCAACTGCTAGACTACTGTTACTAGTGCTACTAGTGGCACTAGTAACACTTGCAACTGCTAGACTACTGTTACTAGGGCTACTAGTGGCACTAGTAACACTTGCAACTGCTAGACTACTGTTACTAGTGCTACTAGTGGCACTAGTAACACTTGCAACTGCTAAACTACTGTTACTAGTGCTACTAGTGGCACTAGTAACATTTGCAACTAGTAAACTAGTGTTATAGTGCTACTAGTGGCACTAGTAACATTTGCAACTAGTAAACTACTGTTACTAGTGCTACTAGTGGCACTAGTAACATTTGCAACTAGCAAACTATTGTCACTAGTGCTACTAGTGGCACTAGTAACACTTGCAACTGGTAAACTACTGTTACTAGTGCTACTAGTGGCACTAGTAACATTTGCAACTAGTAAACTAGTGTCTCTAGTGCTACTAGTGGCACTAGTAACACTTGCAACTGCTAGACTACTGTTACTAGTGCTACTAGTGGCACTAGTAACACTTGCAACTGCTAGACTACTGTTACTAGTGCTACTAGTGGCACTAGTAACACTTGCAACTGCTAAACTACTGTTACTAGTCCTACTAGTGGCACTAGTAACACTTGCAACTGCTAGACTACTGTTACTAGTGCTACTAGTGGCACTAGTAACACTTGCAACTGCTAAACTACTGTTACTAGTGCTACTAGTGGCACTAGTAACATTTGCAACTAGTAAACTAGTGTTACTAGTGCTACTAGTGGCACTAGTAACACTTGCAACTGCTAGACTACTGTTACTAGTGCTACTAGTGGCACTAGTAACACTTGCAACTGCTAGACTACTGTTACTAGTGCTACTAGTGGCACTAGTAACACTTGCAACTGCTAAACTACTGTTACTAGTGCTACTAGTGGCACTAGTAACACTTGCAACTGCTAGACTACTGTTACTAGTGCTACTAGTGGCACTAGTAACACTTGCAACTGCTAAACTACTGTTACTAGTGCTACTAGTGGCACTAGTAACATTTGCAACTAGTAAACTAGTGTTACTAGTGCTACTAGTGGCACTAGTAACACTTGCAACTGCTAGACTACTGTTACTAGTGCTACTAGTGGCACTAGTAACACTTGCAACTGCTAGACTACTGTTACTAGTGCTACTAGTGGCACTAGTAACACTTGCAACTGCTAGACTACTGTTACTAGGGCTACTAGTGGCACTAGTAACACTTGCAACTGCTAGACTACTGTTACTAGTGCTACTAGTGGCACTAGTAACACTTGCAACTGCTAAACTACTGTTACTAGTGCTACTAGTGGCACTAGTAACATTTGCAACTAGTAAACTAGTGTTATAGTGCTACTAGTGGCACTAGTAACATTTGCAACTAGTAAACTACTGTTACTAGTGCTACTAGTGGCACTAGTAACATTTGCAACTAGCAAACTATTGTCACTAGTGCTACTAGTGGCACTAGTAACACTTGCAACTGGTAAACTACTGTTACTAGTGCTACTAGTTGACCATTTGCAGTAATACGACTAGTGTCACCTCTAGTCGTAGGGGTCGTAGGTCTACGACTGGAAACCTGAAAAGGCGGCACCTGTGCTGTTATTCTACTGAAGTCAAGCCAGCCCACACTTTGAAATCTTTGGTCAAGCCAGCCCACACGTTGTTCTACGGCACATTACGGCAAAAGCTAGAAAGTGTCCGTGAAATAAAAGCGATGACCCCGGCCCGCAACGACTGACGTCGTATTTCATAATAAAATCCAGCCTTTCAAAATAAAAGCCTTAAACAATGCATTTGTGTAGCCTACATTTAGACTACAGTATCATTTCGAAGAAAAAAAAACTGCTAGTTATTACTGTACCATTCCACTTCAGATTGATACTGCTCGACCTAAAGATGACATCCAAAAAAAATCAGACAAATCTGATGTGGAATTTCAGAATAAAAGCCCTCTGAAATATCATATTTTTGAAGTTTGTGTATATTTGCAGTATTGTTCTAAAAAAAATGCTAGTTATTACTGTACCATTCCACTTCAGACTGATACTACTCGACCTGAAGAAGGCATCAATAAAAAATCAGACCAATTATATGTGGATTTCAGAATAAAAGCACTCTGAAATGTCATATTTTTGAAGTTTTTGTGTATAGTAGCATTGAAAAAAACTGCTAGTAATTACTGCACCATTCCACTTCAGATTGATACTACTCGACCTAAAGATGGCATCCTGAAAGAATCAGACCAGTCTGATGTGGAATTTCAGAATAAATCTCTTTTAAATGGTCAATTTTTGAAGTGCTTTGTGTACATTTACACTAGCATTTAAAAAGAACTGCTACTTATTCTGAAATTCTACATCAGATTGGTCTGATTTTTTATGGATGTCATCTTCAGGTCGAGTACTATCAGTCTGAAGTAGAATCGTACAGTAATAACTAGCAGTTTTTAAGATTTTAACATTTTTAACAATTTTAGCAGTAGCAGGCTGCCCTCTTGTGGACAAAAAATTAAACAGCAATCATTAAACAAAGTGATTTGCTACACATACATAACAGTATACTGACAAACACCAACTCAATCCACATCATATTTAGTAGGACAAGCTGCCAGAGAACTGGATGTAAGAAAGATGGCAAAACCTCTGTAACTCAATAGTTAATGTAATTTAATCATGTTAATCAGTTAGCCTAATCATGAATGTTAATCATGAGATCACCTACACAAGCCCATTAAAGCCTGAACTAACGGAGGGCCATCTACTGATGGAAGTTGGAACAGTGGCTGGGGAGTTTCAACTTGAGGAAACAGGTGAGAGCCACAGGGTATGTTGAGGTGACAGCTTCAACTACAAGTTTTTTCATCAGCTGCTCCCACCTGCGCTAGTGACACTACTTTACCAGTTGCAGTAGTTCTACTAGTGTCACTAGTGCCACTAGTAGCGCTAGTGACACTAGTTTACCAGTTGCAGTAGTTCTACTAGTGTCACTAGTGCCACTAGTAGCGCTAGTGACACTAGTTTACCAGTTGCAATAGTTCTACTAGTGTCACTAGTGCCACTAGTAGCGCTAGTGACACTAGTTTACCAGTTGCAGTAGTTCTACTAGTGCCACTAGTAGCGCTAGTGACACTAGTTTACCAGTTGCAGTAGTTCTACTAGTGTCACTAGTAGCGCTAGTGACACTAGTTTACCAGTTGCAGTAGTTCTACTAGTGTCACTAGTGCCACTAGTAGCGCTAGTGACACTAGTTTACCAGTTGCAGTAGTTCTACTAGTGTCACTAGTGCCACTAGTAGCGCTAGTGACACTAGTTTACCAGTTGCAGTAGTTCTACTAGTGTCACTAGTAGCGCTAGTGACACTAGTTTACCAGTTGCAATAGTCCTACTAGTGTCACTAGTGTCACTAGTAGCGCTAGTGACACTAGTTTACCAGTTGCAATAGTCCTACTAGTGTCACTAGTGTCACTAGTAGCGCTAGTGACACTAGTTTACCAGTTGCAGTAGTTCTACTAGTGTCACTAGTGCCACTAGTAGCGCTAGTGACACTAGTTTACCAGTTGCAATAGTTCTACTAGTGTCACTAGTGTCACTAGTAGCGCTAGTGACACTAGTTTACCAGTTGCAGTAGTTCTACTAGTGTCACTAGTAGCGCTAGTGACACTAGTTTACCAGTTGCAATAGTTCTACTAGTGTCACTAGTAGCGCTAGTGACACTAGTTTACCAGTTGCAATAGTTCTACTAGTGTCACTAGTGCCACTAGTAGCGCTAGTGACACTAGTTTACCAGTTGCAATAGTCCTACTAGTGTCACTAGTGTCACTAGTAGCGCTAGTGACACTACCAGTTGCAGTAGTTCTACTAGTGTCACTAGTGCCACTAGTAGCGCTAGTGACACTAGTTTACCAGTTGCAGTAGTTCTACTAGTGTCACTAGTAGCGCTAGTGACACTAGTTTACCAGTTGCAATAGTCCTACTAGTGTCACTAGTGTCACTAGTAGCGCTAGTGACACTAGTTTACCAGTTGCAATAGTTCTAATAGTGTCACTAGTAGCGCTAGTGACACTAGTTTACCAGTTGCAGTAGTTCTACTAGTGTCACTAGTAGCGCTAGTGACACTAGTTTACCAGTTGCAATAGTTCTACTAGTGTCACTAGTAGCGCTAGTGACACTAGTTTACCAGTTGCAATAGTTCTACTAGTGTCACTAGTGCCACTAGTAGCGCTAGTGACACTAGTTTACCAGTTGCAATAGTTCTACTAGTGTCACTAGTAGCGCTAGTGACACTAGTTTACCAGTTGCAGTAGTTCTACTAGTGTCACTAGTGCCACTAGTAGCGCTAGTGACACTAGTTTACCAGTTGCAGTAGTTCTACTAGTGTCACTAGTGCCACTAGTAGCGCTAGTGACACTAGTTTACCAGTTGCAATAGTTCTACTAGTGTCACTAGTAGCGCTAGTGACACTAGTTTACCAGTTGCAGTAGTTCTACTAGTGTCACTAGTAGCGCTAGTGACACTAGTTTACCAGTTGCAATAGTTCTACTAGTGTCACTAGTGTCACTAGTAGCGCTAGTGACACTAGTTTACCAGTTGCAGTAGTTCTACTAGTGTCACTAGTAGCGCTAGTGACACTAGTTTACCAGTTGCAATAGTTCTACTAGTGTCACTAGTAGCGCTAGTGACACTAGTTTACCAGTTGCAATAGTTCTACTAGTGTCACTAGTGCCACTAGTAGCGCTAGTGACACTAGTTTACCAGTTGCAATAGTCCTACTAGTGTCACTAGTGTCACTAGTAGCGCTAGTGACACTAGTTTACCAGTTGCAGTAGTTCTACTAGTGTCACTAGTGCCACTAGTAGCGCTAGTGACACTAGTTTACCAGTTGGAGTAGTTCTACTAGTGTCACTAGTAGCGCTAGTGACACTAGTTTACCAGTTGCAATAGTCCTACTAGTGTCACTAGTGTCACTAGTAGCGCTAGTGACACTAGTTTACCAGTTGCAATAGTTCTACTAGTGTCACTAGTGTCACTAGTAGCGCTAGTGACACTAGTTTACCAGTTGCAGTAGTTCTACTAGTGTCACTAGTAGCGCTAGTGACACTAGTTTACCAGTTGCAATAGTTCTACTAGTGTCACTAGTAGCGCTAGTGACACTAGTTTACCAGTTGCAATAGTTCTACTAGTGTCACTAGTGCCACTAGTAGCGCTAGTGACACTAGTTTACCAGTTGCAATAGTTCTACTAGTGTCACTAGTAGCGCTAGTGACACTAGTTTACCAGTTGCAGTAGTTCTACTAGTGTCACTAGTGCCACTAGTAGCGCTAGTGACACTAGTTTACCAGTTGCAATAGTTCTACTAGTGTCACTAGTAGCGCTAGTGACACTAGTTTACCAGTTGCAGTAGTTCTACTAGTGTCACTAGTAGCGCTAGTGACACTAGTTTACCATTTGCAATAGTTCTACTAGTGTCACTAGTGTCACTAGTAGCGCTAGTGACACTAGTTTACCAGTTGCAGTAGTTCTACTAGTGTCACTAGTGCCACTAGTAGCGCTAGTGACACTAGTTTACCAGTTGCAATAGTTCTACTAGTGTCACTAGTGCCACTAGTAGCGCTAGTGACACTAGTTTACCAGTTGCAGTAGTTCTACTAGTGTCACTAGTAGCGCTAGTGACACTAGTTTACCAGTTGCAATAGTTCTACTAGTGTCACTAGTGCCACTAGTAGCGCTAGTGACACTAGTTTACCAGTTGCAATAGTTCTACTAGTGTCACTAGTGCCACTAGTAGCGCTAGTGACACTAGTTTACCAGTTGCAATAGTTCTACTAGTGTCACTAGTGTCACTAGTAGCGCTAGTGACACTAGTTTACCAGTTGCAGTAGTTCTACTAGTGTCACTAGTAGCGCTAGTGACAGTAGTTTACCAGTTGCAATAGTCCTACTAGTGTCACTAGTGTCACTAGTAGCGCTAGTGACACTAGTTTACCAGTTGCAGTAGTTCTACTAGTGTCACTAGTAGCGCTAGTGACACTAGTTTACCAGTTGCAGTAGTTCTACTAGTGTCACTAGTGACACTAGTAGCGCTAGTGACACTAGTTTACCAGTTGCAGTAGTACTACTAGTGTCACTAGTGCTACTAGCATAAACCATTATGAACTTATGGACCAAAGTTATTTTACATTGAATTTTACAGTTTTTTGTTTAGAAAAAGGTAAAAATGCAACTTTGAGGCATAATCTCTCCAAAATGATACTAGAAATTTGCTTAATAATGACTGAGGAAGTAGTCTGGGTGGTCCTGAGGTTAATTGTAGCCTACCATTGTCTGAATTTATGGGCCAAAGTGATGTTACAATAGTATTAGAGCTTTTCTGGTTCAAAACAAACCAAAACAAGACAACTTCGAGGCTTAATTTCTCCAAAATGTATTTTGAAAATTGATTTATTTTGAAAACTGACTGTATTCTCTCGACTCGTGTTTCTTTGTGTGACTTCTTGTCAGGATTGAAGTGATCGCTCGCGGCTGTCAATGTTCTCATAGTGCAACACCTGCTTGGATTTATTTTTTAATCTCCACTATCGCTATGACTTTGAAGTTTATCATGATTGAAAACAGACCATATGCAGTGCACAGTAACTGAAGAAACCTAATAGGCCACCAGTACCAGTTTAATAAATACTCATGGTATGTTAAATGATATCAGCTGCATATTAATGTTTTTCTTTTTTGATGTGTAATTTATTTATTTTAAATCAAACTGTTAGAGATCTGTTTGATTTTCATGTGCACTACATTTACAGCATGCCCTCTAAATTAATTGCATTGCAATTGCATTTTATAATAATAAAAAAAAACATCTCCTGCAACCGCTGCCGCTCAAAGTCAATATCCAGAGCTGTCACTTTAAGGCTTTTCAGCACTCATTTGAACACTGACCAATAAAAATCTTTATCCCGCCCATTCATTTGCATGCTGTTTACTAGTGGAACATGTTGCCTTCTAAGTGGCACTTGCAACTCTACTGGCTGTGTGTCTCATCTAGCATGTTAACTAGTGATGGGCACCAACTACAAGTAAGAGTCATGACAACATTTTTAACTTCACCTGCAAACTAGTAGGGTTCAAGAAGTTCCTCCAGTTAACTTGTAAGAGACATAATGTGTACTAGTTATACTAGTATGTGTTTTTTTCCTAACTTGTCAACTAGTGAGTTTCAAAACCTGCCACTAGTCGACTAGTAAGACCCAAATTGGCCACTAGTAACACTAGTTGTTGTCTTTTTGACGTTACTAGTCAACTAGTTACACATGTTCTCTTACTAGTTAACAAGTTAGGTCCAAAAAGATTCACTAGTTGACTAGTGACACTCTTTCCGTGGCTCACTAGTTAACTAGGCAATGCTATTTGTTGTCACTAGTCAGATTCTGCACTGAGCATGTAAAGACTTTGACCAAACCTGTTGTAAGTTTGTCTTACATGTAAAGCTATTCTTTGAACTAGTAAGGACTTGCTCAGCACTATTGGGCAACTGTGCACAGCAAGTGAGACATTTCTTTTGCATGTAGGACTTTTTGTTGCACTAGTTGACATCTTCACCAAACAAGTAGATATCCTCATCTTACTAGTACAACAAAGCTGCTTACTAGTCATCAAGTTCATCCTACTAGTACAACTAGTACTGTGATAAAATACCACTTGTTTAACATGTATGTCAGTAGCAGCATTCACTAGTTAACTAGTGACGTGCTAATGTTAACTACTAAGCAGCTTTGTTGTACTAGTAAGATGAGGATATCTACTTGTTTGGTGAAGATGTCAACTAGTGCAACAAAAAGTCCTACATGCAAAAGAAATGTCTCACTTGCTGTGCACAGTTGCCCAATAGTGCTGAGCAAGTCCTTACTAGTTCAAAGAATAGCTTTACATGTAAGACAAACTTACAACAGGTTTGGTCAAAGTCTTTACATGCTCAGTGCAGAATCTGACTAGTGACAACAAATAGCATCGCCTAGTTAACTAGTGAGCCACGGAAAGAGTGTCACTAGTCAACTAGTGAATCTTTTTGGATCTAACTTGTTAACTAGTAAGAGAACATGTGTAACTAGTTGACTAGTAACGTCAAAAAGACAACAACTAGTGTTACTAGTGGCCAATTTGGGTCTTACTAGTTGACTAGTGGCAGGTTTTGAACTTCACTAGTTAACTAGTAAGGCCAAATTGTCTTCTACTTGTGTAACTAGAAAACATTTTGGATTCTACTAGTCACCTAGTAAGCATTTTTAGCATCACTAGTTGGCTCTAACGAGACCTCAGCTATTTGACTAGTCACAGTTTTGCCTTGACAAGTTAACATGTAAGATGAAGCATGATGCCACTAGTTAACTAGTTGCATTCCTCAGGTCAACATGTTGAATAGTTAAAAGTAGTGGGTGGAGTAATAACAAAATTCTGAGTCCTGATTCGCAGGTATCTTTTATTTTGAACTGGAGAACAAATAGGAAGCCTCAATTTAACTTTATACCCACCTCCTCATTTGCATTTGGTCTTACTAGTGTGACTAGTTGACATTTTTGCTTCCACTAGTTCAACTAGGAATGAGTCTAGCTTTGCTAGTTAACTAGTGAGGTCAAAAAGATAGTGTGACTAGTGCGCATGTCAGCATCACTATTTCAACTAGTAAACATTTAAGCCCCACTAGTTAACTAGTGAGCTCAATAAGGTGTTACTAGTTGAACTAGTGAGCATTTCAGCTTCCTCTAGTTCAACTAGTAAACATTTTAAGCCCCACTAGTTAACTAGTATGGTCAAGGAGACTTTTCTTAGTTTAACTAGTAAGGGGCAAATCGCTATCTAGTCACACTAGTGATGATTTTGGCTCTTACAAGTGTAACTTGTGTAAATAACTTGAGCTTACTAGCAAACTAGTGAGGTGAATTGTCGCTACTAGTTAGCTAGTCAGCACTTTTGCAGCTCACTAGTTCACTAGTAAGACTTTGAGCATTGCTAGTTGAGCCCAGAGGGCCACAAGTCTGTCAAAATGCTGTATAGTTTGTATTTTGGTGCCACTAGTGTGGCTTCTGGCTTCACTAGTAAGGCTTATGTTGTTACTAGCTTGACAAAAGTGTCACTAGTTGCTGAAAAAGAGTGACTAGTAAGACTCTTTGTTCAACTAGTTGGACAAAATGTCTAACTAGTGTGGCCAGGTATCCAACTAGTGCTGATAGTAGTCAAACTAGTGAATGACACTGAAGCCTGATATCAAGGATATGGAATAAATGCTCAAACGGCTTGCCATACCTCTGAGGCGGTGTTCCCAGCTGCCCTAGGTGATCCAGTGTGTCCCCGGTCCACCCTTAGCGCTCCTACAAGCTGAATGTTCCTGGAAGATCTCCACTGGGTGGCACCCAGGGAGCAATCTGACCAGCTGCCCAAACCTACTCAACGGGGTCCAACTGAGAAGCAGCAGTGGATGTCTGACCTTCCTGCTGGATGTCAGAGAAAATTAATGTTCTGTTATGCTCCAGCTTTGTTGGACAAAGACACCAGTAAAGACATGAAAGGGTTTAAAGGTAGGGTTTTTTTTACAAAATAGTTTGAAATCCTCGTGACACTCCGTTTGCAACCTATTAATTAAATGTTTTTTCACAAAAATGAACAAAGTCAGTCACCTGTGGGACAGACAATCCTGTAAAAACAGTATACAATCTTCGTGAACACGACATTAGAGTCAATTGGATCGTGATATGTCTATCAAGCTGCCGTCTCTGTCCCTCTCTCCCTCCTCTGCATGTTACCGCTCTACCGCACTAATCGCGTTCACGATCAGTTACCAATATTATTATTTATTTATTTATGTAATGTGGTTACGGTTAGACGTCAGAGTCTGACGTCAGCTACCCAAATCTCCGTTTTTCTCTGTTTACATGCAAACGTGCAAACGGAGTTTTCCAAAATCTGCACCCTGGCCGGAGTTTTTAAAAAGCATCGTTTTCAGGGGCGATTTCTCCATTTGCGTCTAAACGGAGGGTGCAAACGATGGTTAATGTCTCCGTTTATAAATAACCGGGTACGTATAAACGGGGCCTTAGCTTCTGGAGCCCAGACCAGGTGGATCTCATTCTGCAATCACAGCCTGGGTGGAGCTGTAAGGGAAACGAGGGGACAAAAGCCACACTGTGAAGGAAACTCATGTTTGTTGCTTCTGTCCACAAGTTGTTGTTTCAGTTACTACCCCAAATGGTCTGGGACTAGTTACTGTTGATGCCCCCCCTGCAATCTCTCACTCCAGCCTCTGGACTTGTGAACAAGAATCTTCCCTTTAATTATAATCAGGAATTTAATAATACAGCCTGTCATACAGCATAACTAAACAAGACAGCAACTAATTCTCATCATCATGAAATATATTCAGACTATTTAATACTTCAAGGTCCTAGCTTAGCTTTACTTTCTCAGGCTTGTGTGGTTAATTCCAGTAAAACACATCATAATAAACTCATTTAGAAAACGCTTTTATCTAAAAATGAGGTAAGGAGGTAGAAGAGAGGAGAGTCTGATAGCATCAGTAGCTTGTTCCACCATTGTGGAGCCACAGATGACTGTGTCTGGGCTCTAACTGCCTTGTGTGCATGATTTTAAAATTCTATGGAGGCGGGGGCTCGGCTCATCAAGTGGTCAGAGCACGTCTGGGCATAGTCTGACCCAAAGCAGTCGATCGCTGGATTGAATCCTGTCTGAGTCCATCTTTATTTTGTTCCCCAGACTCTCTCCCTGCTTCACTGTCAAAGCCAAAACTTTTAACTTTCAATACAACATTTGTATATTTCTTAAAGATCCACCTTTCTGCTGAGAGATAATTATTTCATCATAAACAATAAGTAATGGTCCATTTCTGTTTGCAGCAGCAGTTTGTTTCAGAGTGTCAATGACATAAAGACATAACGTTATAAACAAACACTGCAGCACCATATGTCTGTAGTTCCCACCATTAACCTGCAGCATTTTAAATACAGTTATATAGTTAGTGCATTGCTTTGAAATTCTTTTTATTTCAAGTCAGATCACAATCTGTCCTCAGCTTCACATGGTGAGTGAATATACAGCCGCATGCACAGGCAGTATTTTTAGAAATGCACATCAGAAAACTACCCCTGTTTTTTACTCTCGGCTGAGGGAGTCTTGGTGCACGCAGTAATAAGCATATCAGTGGGGCGTACATGAATAATCAATCCAAAAATAGAGCATTCAGCATACAAAATGCTGTGATTTTCCAGGACAATCATGGGGCGAATTTCCAGGAGCTAAAAATGTCTCCGGCAAGACGTGCACAATTTTGCATAACAAAAAGACATGGAGAAAAACTTTTAACAATAACAAAACCAGAGCAAGATACTTGGAAAGAAAGATGCCAACTCTGTAAATGTTTAGCCAGTAGCATCAACCCAGCAGCTGCAGTCGGACGTACCAGTCCCCTGGGACAGAACCAGAGGTCAGGAGAGTGTCTCACAGACAGATACACAGCTCAGGCCAGCGTAGAGCCAGCTGTACCTCCTGTGTCCTGCAAGCAAACCCTCTGACCGTGTCTTAGTCCCTGTGGACTACCTGTGGAATTTGCTGACGAACACAGAAGAACTAAGTCAGAGAAACAGAACGTAACTTGAACTGGAAAGGTGGAATTACAAAGCCTAGCTGCCTAGAGAAAAAGTTGCTGTGGAAAGGGTGTACAGCATTTAATTTACGTCATTGTTCCCACAAGTCCACATAACTTCCTTTTTTTTTTTTTCCATCAGGCCCCCTGACGTGCTGATGTGTTTCTTTTCTATAGCTGCTAATTGGCTCTCAGGGTTATCTGAATCAGGATGCGGTTCAATCAGAAAATGTTTGAGCTCTACCACCTGTATGTTTTAAAAGAACAATAAGCAGAATCTGCTCTGCCCTTACCACACACTTCTTTGACGGGGTTAATAAATGTGTTAATTAAATTAAATGACTCAAATAGCTTTCTGATTTCTGTATGAAAGAGAAAAAGAACGATGCCTGCAGCGCTATTGTTAAATTTCACTGCAGCATGTGATAACTAATCACAAGTAGTTATGGAATAAGTTGAACTGATTTGACTCCTCCGGCTTGGCAGCCATGTGACCAACTGCAGCTTCAAAGACTTGTGACAAGTGCGGCAAGAGGTCAAATTGTGCTGCTCAAAACGATGGACAGAGGCCAATTATTGACCGATGTCTTTATTAAATCAATATCAATAGTTTGTTTTGCTGTCCCCTTAAGTCCCAGACCTGTGGTTTTAAACCATTATTTTCAGAGACAGTCATCTCCAGATCAGTCAAGACTGAAATCCTCTAGATTGCCACTTAGAGGACATAAAGACCTGCATGACCTGCAATTCTCTACTATTAAACTCAGACAAAACTGAAGTTATTGCACTTGCCATAAGATATTTTCTAATGTGCTATGGTCTCCAGCACCATATTTAAGAATATAGAAGTGAACATAGATGAGGATACTGTATGTCCTTCAGCTCCAACTAAAAACAGATTTCAAGACCTGCTATAATGAACACATCCTGGATGCAGGAGGAACTTCTCAGTTCATTCATTCTGGATTATGTCAATATGAACCAACCAAGAAACAAGGTCATATATCTCCAGGTAAGGGAGGTTGAGGCAGGCAAAGTCTCAAAATGCAGCTCCTCCCTCTTAAACATCCAAGGACATGACATTGTCTCATATTTTTTTCCATGCAGCTCCAGAATGTGCATTGAAACGCTCACACATGGGGCTGGTTTCACAGTTGATTGGTTGACTGCTGAACTTTTTCAATAAGATCCAGCTGAAGATGTTTAGTTATATATTTAGGGTTTGCATGTTTCTTTGTATTCATATTTCCACTAATGCAGTAGATTTTTTTTTTTAATTTACAATTCATTTTTTTTGTTACTTTCAGATTATTTATCACACTATGGTGATGGATGCTGATTAGAGCAGTCCCCTGGCACTTCTTTTTTGCCTAAGGCTCCATCAAGCCCAACAATCCCTACTGTATCACTGTACCCTCTGAGTTTATCTGCTTTAAAACCTGTAAAACTCAGAATTAAATATAAAACCCTTCTCCTCACCTACAAAGACCTTAATGGTCAGCCACCATTAAATCTTTAAGAGCTCATATTACTCTTTGCCCCACTAGAACACTGTGCTCCCAGAATCTAGGCAGTTCTGTGGTTGCTAGAGTCAAACCTGCAGCAGAGCAGCTCTCACGCTCGGCCGCTGTGGGTTTGAGAACAAGAAAAAATCTGTCCATGCTGGAGAGCATTTTCTTTCCTTTTTTTCTTTTTCTTTTTTTTTTTTTTAACAAACTTTCAATTAGAGCGGGCTCAGCTTTGCTTTAACCACCCTTTGGTTATGTTGCTGTAGGCCAGATTCCCATGGCATCTCCTCCTTTCCCTCTCCATACAGTATGTATCCATACAATACATGTTAATAATTGACTTATTTGGTTGTTTCTGTTTCATCTCTGTGCTCTCTCACATTACATTCAGGTATTTCTGCCTCCACACCTGCAGAATATGATTTCCACACCCATTTCTTATTATTATTAATCTACGTAGTACTACTGTGCAATGTCTGTGTTCCTCCTCACATCAAAGTCAAAGCCATTCAATAATGAGACTAGAAAAAAAACTGAACTTTATCTTTATGGAAAAGTACATCCCTGAGATGACTTCCACAGTGATTTAGGGATGTGTTTGATTTTCTATTTATATACCCACTGGTGTCATAATGACAGAGACACCATACATCAGGAAACACATGTAGCAACACCAAAGGTGTCATGAGACCAGGTGCTAAAACAGGTGGGTTAAATAAAAGGATACAGCCAGTTACAGCTGCCAGTGTGAATTGCATCGTTCACAACACTTCAGCCTAACAAAATACAAACACCACAAACTACTAAAATATTTAATGTTTGCAATGTGTCTGCAAAAAGTTTAAAGAAGGTGCAAATATGTGAGACAGAAAAATCCATAACTTTCATAATCTGGAATTCAACCCTGGAATCCAGCTGTTCGAGATTTTTTATTAATATATTAAATTATTGATTGACAGCACTAATGGCTCACATTAGAATGTGCATCACACATGTGTGTTTATTCTCTTCTCTCCCAGGAACCAGCAGACACTGGTACCCAGCAGCTGAGCATTAATGGTGCATGCTGGGAAAACTGCGCAGGATTCAAACCACAGGGGGCCATAAGACACTGAGTGCCTTTATTGTGAAATGTTACCCCAGCAGTGCGCAGCATATAGCGTGGTTCTGTGGATGTTCTTGTGGCGTCTTTATGTTCTACAAAGCAACTCTTCCTTCCACCAGTTCCCAGTGATGCATAAAATAGTGGTGTATTTCAGATCACTGAGTCAACTTTTCTCCAAACTGAAAAGAGCAGGTCACATTCTGGATTTTTAAATCTTGCACAGGCATTACAGTCTCAAGCAAAAGTTCAGCATTTCCTGACAGAACTGGGACAAACACAGAGGAAAGTATTATTTCGGCATTCTGCGTGCAACCCAGGAAACTAGCTTACTGCTACGTATAGTGCTATTAGCAGGCACCCCCCCCCCCAAAAAAAAAAATGACAAAAGGCAGAGAAGGATCAGTTTAAATCTATATCCTAAATGAAGCTACTTAGCTGTGGCAGCTAAGTCATTTATCAAAAGGTCAATCCAGATATTCATCTAAGGGGCATGTTAAAAAAGATCAATGACAAATTAGCATATATTTGGGGTTGTTGAGGAAAACAATCGATTCTTCAATAAAGCAGTTGGAGTGGTCTCAAAATAGCAAATAAGAAACACTAATGAGCAATGAATTTAAAAGTCAATGAGCAGTCACTGGCTTAGTGTGTCAGTGTGTGGCTACTAAATTGGCCTCAGTGAACAGCACTGTGGGACTCTTCAGTATACTTTATGAAATAAATCTATACAATATTGACTTAATTTAATTAATTGGAAAAAATATATATTATTAATTTTATCTCCTGTATTTACTTTAAGGTTTAATGAAATCATGTCTGACAGGAATCATAATATACACATCCAGGGCTGTTGCTAAGAATTCTGGGCCCCTACGCCCCTGGCCCCCTGACTTTTCATTGCCACTTTTTTTTCTTCAACTCCATGTATTATCTTTTTTGTATGATTATTTATTTATCTTTCTGTTACTCGATGTTCTTGGCAATGTCTGCTGAAATACACCCAATTATTATTATTAGTTTTGGGGTCTACTGTTGCTTCAGCATCGACTAAACCATTTTTTAAATAGAAACCTGGGTTATAGCTTGGGAAAAATAGTATATCATGAATATTGTATATATTGAGGCTTTGTTTTGATGCTGATATAATGAGCATTAGTCATAGTTATACACAGAATCATTTAGTCATAGAAAGGTTAGGCAACTGGAAGCTGTTTTTGGCTCTACTGGCCTCTACGACCCTGCCTACACCCCTTCAGGAATGTGTTGAAGGATGGATTGATGGGATGGCGACCCCAACAAGCGAAGAGGGCGGTCTATTTTTCTACAGTATGCTTTCCAAAATCAAGAACACGGAGCAGGAGTGTGAGGACAGATGTGCTGCAAGATCCAGCATGTAGCAGCTTCAATACAATACAAACACTATGTAGCACACCAAGTACAATGATTACAAAAACTTGGAGTGGAATATCTGCCTCCATGTTTTGTTTAACTTTGACAGGCTTTTCCATCATCAGCCTTCTTTTTTTTGCCTCTCCCAAACAGATTTGGTAACAAATGAAATCTGGTGCATGTGAATCCGGTGATCAAGGTTTATTGTTTAGAGAATTTCCTTGGCTCATTGTTGTTGTTGTTCCCTGGTTGAATTGGTGACAACAGAGTGCAACAAACAAAAGCAGAGGGGAACCTTCACTCCCACGCGTCACGGCTCCTCTGTTTATGATCCTACAGCGCCGAACACTCACATCAAGCAGCGTGAGTGGTTTTTCATCCTCCAAGGCCCCCCACCGCCCCCCACCACTCCCCACCACCACCGCTCTCTATGAAATAAGAATAAATTGAACTCCAGGCTAAAGCTCTTTCTAAGCCGTGCCTGGTAATGGTGTGGTGGGAGAAAAGAAGAAGAAATATTGCTTTTTCCATACCCGGAAAGTCCCGGGTGTATTACTTAACTTGTTAAGGAAAGGTCAAGTCTCACGGGAGCGCAGATGCGGGGACGGCAAAAAGATTGAAGGTTTTCAATGAATGTCAACAACAACGTGCTTACCAGTGCAAATGTGGAAATGATCCTGTGGTGGGAGATGCAACCAGTTTAACTGCACAGTTCACATTTGACTGAGAACATCCCAACCAATTGAACAAGGGTGTTTTCTCTTCAACCCACTTATAGCTCCTCCTGAACTAGTGCTCCTATTGCAGTGGGCACACCAGGGGGCTGCAGCACAAAACAAGGTAGCAGATCAAGCTAGGATATTGACTTAATTTAGCCAGGACTCGATTCAGGGTTCCTACACATTTAAAATGTCCTAATTCAGTACTTTTTCCAGACTTCTCTGTAAAGAAATTCAAATAATTTGTGACATTTGAGTAAATAAATGCATATCATATAAATAAATCATGCATTTAATCATTTGTTTTCTTTATTTTGAATTTGTATGCCGTTATGTCACCAAATAATGAGATTGTAGGTACAATAGCGCATACAAAATAATGAACCCAAATAACTTCAGATGAGACCAAACCCAGATAAGAATTAAGATAAATATATTTCCATACAATAGTTTCCATTTTCCATACTTTTCCAGACCTGGAAATGTATAAAATCAAATTCCAAACTTTTCCATACAACCCTTATTGCAGATTCACTCTTTGCAGCTCCGGACCAGGCTAACAGCCATACTGGTGTTGTATCCATCCAGTCAGCTGTCAGTCTGATTGGAGATAATTGAGTTTCACACTTGGGGTCTAAATATCATTAGCATCATTGAGGGAAGAAGCCTACGTTTATTACCTCAATGAACCATTGATCGATACCATGGTCTGTGCCGTGGGTTCACTCTTATCCGAGTAACTTAGACCTGGCTTGACATATCTGTGCCCAGTAATCCTGGTTAAAGAAACATGAAACCTACAGAGCCAGGATACAACCATGAGGGGGAGGGTGTGTTCAGACCTGTGGCTCGTTTGTTTTGTTCCGATTCAGGGGCTAAAACCATACAGTTGTTGCATTTTTCTTTTGGGTCGTTTGTGTTCACACAGTAACAGTCCAGATTTCATTGCTGTGTTCACATCTGTCCAAACAAACCGATCTTTGGGGTTAAACACTCCCTGTTTTGAATTAATCCTTAGTGAAGCCTCGCTTTTTTAGTCATCCTGGATCTTAATTCAACTTTTGTGCACACCTCCCCAGTCCTTTGTTGTCATGGTAACTATAATAAACAGTCATGGTGGGGTTAGGTTTAAGCACAGTGAATAGGCTACATGGTAAGGTTCAGGAAAAGGCAGTGGTTGGGGTTGCTGTTGTCAACGGTTACAATAAATTAGACTTGATTGCAGTATAGACTTTTTGTATTTATGTATTTATGTTTTGTTTATTTATTTTTCAAGAATAAAGTCTTGTTTGGTTCATACTTGTGAAAAACAAAATCTATTTTTAAGGACTCAACAATTTAATAATGGGCTCTGTAGTTGTTAGCAAATGGTTGTTACACTGGAGTCAATAGTGCAGTCAATAGTTTATAAGCTGCAGAACAAAAAATAAAAATTGGTTTCTTTTTAACTTGGCTTCTTTTTGAACAAAAATAAAACAAAAAAACATAAAAATGTAATTAAAAACCTGTTCCGTAAGCAAGAAACTTTGACTTTTGGAGCAGGGTAATCTTTAGTCTTTAACTCAACATAATGGAAGAGACATGAGGCCAAGTAAAAGTGGAAAACAGATAGTTGAAGACGACCAATTTCAAGGTCACAGATGTAAATGACTAAAAGACTGAGAGTGTCACTACAGAGTAGCCTACTGTGTGTTTTATTTGAATAGTGTAATAAACAGTTTTCATTCTTCAAAGCACCAACAACACACAGGCAACATATTGTTCTGTTCCTGAATGCACAACCAAACTCATTCACTCTCCTCCCACCTTCCACAGCTCAGGTTATTGCCTTTCAGTGTGAGACAACTCACACTTATTAAGTCATGCAGAGACATGTGAACTTGTTGCGTTGCAGCTGAGCGCTACAGATTAATCATGCAGGGGGGTCGACAGGGAAGAGGAAACCCATCCCGCCCCTCCACCAGCCTCTCCTTTTCCTCTCCATCATCTCTTTTCCCATCAGCTCACCTTTTTGATCTCACCTGACTCTCATTTCACACCTCATGGGAGTAGAAGCTCCTTCTCTTTTCCACCCTCTCAGATCTCCAGGGATGAGAGAAGTCTGTTTTTTAATCAGAGCCCTCCAAGACTCTTGGAGGGCTGGAGCCATGTTGGGGACGGCACATCGACAACAGGCCTATGATTTTCTCTGAGTTATGATATCACAGCCTGACCTCTCAAGCAGACACTCAGACTGCGAGATATTGTCACAGTGGAAAGACAATGAGCCCAGCTGGTCATCTGGATTCAGTCAGAAAAGCTCCTGTATGCTGAGGTTGTGCCAAACTGACACAACCCGAGGGTATCCAGCATTTCAAAGTAGAAATGTGAATCCCATTTGGGCTGCCTATGTCTTCTTTACGCCCCCACTCCCATTTATTTTTGCAGCACATGTTGTGTGTAATTGGACTTCTTGACACTCACTCATTTCATCATCTCATACAGAATAACATTTTACAGCGTCAAAGCCGAATTACCTGCTCCCCCCAGCGAACAGAGATGCCTTAAATAAGAAGCCACAGATGTGACAATAAAGTCTGTGAGCTGACATGTTGTGAGGGATTATTTCCTCACACCTCTGCTTTGCCTTTTCTGTTGCTGTTGTCAGCTGATTGACAGCAAGCAAGTAACACAGTGCAGCACTGATGAAAAAAAAAAAAATCGTTGTGTGGAAGCGATTTAACAGAAAGTGTCAAAAACAAGTTGATGACAGGCCTGTTGTTTATAGTTTTAAAGAATAGCCAGATAGAAATATGTTTGAAAAAAAGTAAACATATTTTTATTTCATTTTGATGTTGCCATAAAACCAAATTTAGTTTTTATTACTGGTCATGAAGGTTCACAGTGAAAAAGGGTGATTTGTGCAGAACTAAAATACTTCTAGTTAAAGTAAACAGAAAATGTCGGGGAAACAGAATCAACACTTACTGTAAAACATGAATCAAACTCAAGAGTTCAGTATTCGTTTTTTACAACAGAATTTAACCGAAGTTTTAACTTAACCTTGGAAAAGAAGCATTTATTTTCCAAAGGTATATTTTTTCATTTCAAATCACTTCTATAAACTGAGGAACATGAGCCTGTATTGCATTTTTCCACCTGTGCTGAGTGTGTAGACATCAAGAGGAGGTATTTCAAGTGGTGAAGAAGCTAAAACAGACACCTGCATTATATGAGTGTCTTCTAAAGATTGGAGAAGTTATACACACATCACATCTGTCAGTCCATCTATACATCATGGTTTCTGGTTTAAATCCTGACAACAAACTCTCTGTTGTCCTGTCAGGGCCTCTCATGGTTCCGTGAATACTGACATGACTGTCACACTACACATACCTATCTATCAGCATTTTATGTAGTACTGAGTGTATTTACATGGACTTGAGTACCCTGGTTATGATCATATTTGGGATACTGTGTTTACATGGACACACAGAAACCTGGTTATTCATATCCCTGTTTACATAAAATACCAGTTAATACCAGATAAATACCAGTATCACAGTTCCTTATCACTGCATCTGTTCAGCAGGAGCCTGTGATGTTTAGTTTCTACAAAACAAACTGCAGCAATTTTTAAATCTTAAAGGGATAGATCAACATTTTTCGTAAATTCACCCATTGCCATAATCCCTACAGTTTTAGGAGTAGGTTAGTTTCCTTTAATTGTCAGTGCAAGCTATTTTTAGATCGGCGGAGCAGAAAAGTGAGCTGCTCAGCTACCGCGACGGAGGCTAATGGGATTTCTTGGTTTCCCATATCAAACTCATCAAATACACAATCCAACAACTGAATGTGCAGGTCACAACTTGTCCACCAGAGCATTTTGAATTGTTGGATTGTGTATTTGATGAGTTTGATGAGGGAAACCAAGAAATTCCATTAGTTTTCGTAGCGTAGCTCTGAGCCATTCACGTCGATCTAATAATAGCTTGCGCCGACAATTAAAGGTAACAGACTTACTCCTAAAAGCAAATGAAGAAGAGAGCGACAGCAAATACACATGTTCTCACCTTTGGCCGCTGTCTGTTGCTGCCACTGCATATGGACGAGGGAGAGTTGGATGAAAATACGCAGCCGTGAATGGTGGGACAGGAAGGAAAACTTTCAGGCCGTCTTTTCGTCAACTGAATGATATAATGTGGCATACAGTATGACGTGTGTTTTTTTTTTTTCATTGCCCGCACCTGCACAGATAATCGTAGCTGTCAGAAAGCGGGATAAGGCGTTTACATACCACAGTTTCTCATTTTCTCTTGGAGTTCTCTGGGTAGCCATACCTGGTTTCTCAAAACCACATACGGTCATATCCTGGTTTCAGAAATTGGGATATGATGCTCAAACACAAAAACAGTCAAAAATCCAATAATAACCGGGATACTCAAGCCCATGAACACACTCAGTCTCTACTTTAAATGTGTATATGGAGATTTTTGTGGATTTCATTATGCTAATAATGGAATGAATAATCACTGCTGCTTGTGAGCAGGCGACATCTGTCAGACTGAAACAAGTGATCGACTGTCAGGAGAAAACCTCACAAGAAGAAAACAGTAAAATGTAAAACGTCCTTGCGTGAAGCCCACTGACTGTGCCTTTAAATGATAAACTACTGTATCAAAGCACAGGACTTCTGGCAGTGGCTTCAACATTGTGTTAACTGGCACAATGGCTCTGTCAGTGATCATGCTAACTGCTAAACTGTCTCCATTTATTCCCAATGGAAAACCACATCCAGTGTAGCAGGAGCGGATTCAAGTGCTTTTAGATGTTTTGCATTGCTGTGACAGTTTAATTGATGGGGCAGGTATGTGGACCGTCTATCATTTCTGATTTAATAACACCAGTAGACAGAGATGCACATTGCCAACACATTATTTTTAGAATGCACTCTTTTGCACTTTCTGTATATTTCCCTGCTCCGGTTCAGCCTGCCTCCTTTTCTGCTGCTCCCACGATCATAACTGAAAACAGCAGTATGCTTCCCCCTCAAGCACCTTCATCTCACTGATGTCTGTGAATTCCAAAAGCATCAAAACACCCTCCCTCTCACTCGCAGCTTTTTCCCTTTTCTCTTCACGTCCCTCACCGTGCCTCACTCTCACTCACTTTGCCTCTCAATCCTCGCTGCCTCGCCCCTGATCCCCTCCTCTCCACCCTACACCCCCACCCCCCACCCTGCCCCTCGCCGCCTCATAGTCAGAGACAGGTAATCAATATCTGTGGCTTGGCGTCCCAAGTCCTATTGACTTTATTTTCCAGGAAGACTCCATAAAGAGTCATTGGGGAGACTCTGTCACTGCCTGTTCCGTCTCCGGGCATTAAAAACTCCTTCATTGCTGCCAGAGACAAGAAGTTGCGGGCGAGCCGTGGATGCTGGCATGACCACTGGAATACAAACAAACAAGCAAAGTCCGTGGAGACAGGAGCACCACTGTCCACCTGAAAGACAGACAAGGTTCAACAACATGAACACAAACAACTCCCTGGGTCCTCTGGAGACGGAGGAAACTGGATGTGTTGCTTTAAGATATTTTAATGATTCACATATGCTGTTACATGTAAATCATAGACCATAAGACACAGTACATAAGGATTTCACTTCCCTGTATCAGAAAATAAACCTGCAGGGTTTAATGGTGTTGTTGATCAGAATTATGAATTTGAACTGACTGAACTGATCTGAATTTTATTGTGTGTAAATGATACATTTAATATGTCTATTTACTGTATTGTGTTTTGCTTTTTTTATTCATGAGCTGCTGGGACAAACTAATTTCCTCCTTGGGGATTAAAGCAGAAGTAAGCGATCCTGTCGTTTTGGCTAACTTCTTGTCAGCAGATGGAGTTAGCAGCCCCCGCCCTCGTCATGGATCTATTGGTCCTCGTCCCTACGTCACCACATTCAGGCGCATCCCTTGGCTGCACACACAGAGAGGACTGCCCCTTTATGCCGTTCTCTCTCCTCATTGGATAAAGGTTGTAGGATACAAGGAAAGTTTTCTCCTGGGCTCAGAGCAGAGCAGAGTGACTGACAGACCCGTGTTTCAGACCAAACACTCTATAGAAGTGATTGCTGTCGGAAGATACAACTATTTAAGACTTAGATTAACACAAACATTCTGCTTACTTCTGCTTTAATAAAGTTCAATCAATCAATCAATCAATCAATCAATCAATAGCAATGACACAGCAAATTACTGCTGCCTGCTGAGGTCTCTGTCTTTCATGGTGTGTCAGCTAAGTTCAGGTCTTGCAGCAGGTGATCAAAGTCATTTGAAGCCAAAGAAAAGTAAATGGATATTTTATCATTGTCAACAGATTCCATAAAATGATTGTTTGAATTAATCAATCCTATCAGTGGCCAAAAGAAATTTGACAGGCATGACAGGCTTTTAGACAAAAAAGACCATGATGCAGTTCACATCAGTGGGATGATGAGGTGCCTGAATGGATCTACAGAATACAGGAATATGACTTAAAAACATGACAGCAACCGGATGCCTAAGTACTTATTTTAACCCAAATCCTAAACCTAACAAAAGCATGGGTGTTTACTGGAGTAACCATGGCAATGAAGGTGCAGTATGTCGCTGTCTGTCCACCTTAACCATAAAAGGATGCTATTTTAGGAGACACTCACACCAAAGGGTGACCTATATGGTTGTTCACGGTACTTCAGGTAGAAAGACTGACTCAACGTGGGTGGGCGAGTATAAAGTATTGAGAAATAGATTGACCCATTTTCTGGAATTTGTTGTCAATAAAAAATGAATGTAATAATATATTGAGGCCAACATCTGCTGCTACTGAGTTCAAGAAACTGAAATTACAATAAAATAGCTCACACGGTAAATACATGGGTGGAGTCCACAGCAAAATAGGCCTACTGGATAATCCTCAGCCTTCATTATGTTTGGTGACCTTTTAAATGAACAATCCCATTGTGTAAACAGAGCTGTCTTTCTACAGTGTATTCTGCAGAGACTGTGGTTCAATTGGTTCACATTAAAAAAAGACAGTGTAAAGTAAACACTGTTGTTGGGGTCTAGTTTGGAGCATTTAAATCCCTTATTACTGCTATGATCATGGTTGAGGTTAGGAAAAAGATGATTGTCTGAAGAGCTACGCACCCATCCGCCATCATGCACTCATCTTTTTCATGCTGCTGCATATAGAAGTCCCTTCAGCACAGCACTTGCTTCTATTCCTTGGCATTAAACATAATTCCTTTGGATACTGGGCTGCTTATGTAGGGAAAAGACACTCTCTTTGCACCGCAGCTCATCAGCAAAAGAGGGCCTGCGCGGAGATGATGCAGACAGATGTGGTCACAGAGTACACTGCCGATATAATTCCCAGCAGCCTACACATCCCCTATAGTGATGATGTGGGATAATCCTATTAAGGGGAGGCCACAGCTGATAGCTGCCATAATGACAAGGAATAGACCAGGTGACAACACTTTGAGGATGAGAGGGGATCATGTTAATTTGCTTAAGCGCAAGATGCTGTGGATATAGAAAAAACAGGCTTTGAAGGATACTCACCTAAAAACACAGAACATGCTTCGTTAGCAGGATGTGTAGGTGTAGACTCGCTGAAGCTGTGCATGGGTGGTGTTGGCTGCGCGTGATGTGTTTATCTTGCGTGCTAATGAAGATCCGTGCTGTCAGTCAAACAGCTGTTGGAGCCGTGCACGGTGATGTGCACCTGAGGAGATCACTTTTGACTACATCTATTAATCATTAATCAAAGTTTATTTTCCTGCGCTGCCATATCTTAATTTAAGCCTGAGAGTTCATGCATGATATTAACGCAGACAGAGTGCATTTCTCTTGCGAGAGGTCGTGCTACAGTATAGAAATACATAAAGCTGTCCATGTCTCACAGACTATTATTAGATCAGAGTCTGAGCACTTTTACAGCAGAAGAAGTTAACGCATTATAGTCTAAATATAAGCAGCAGGTAAAGTTTCACGCATTTTATATTCATATAGTTGGACTCCGTTTTGAATAACCTTGTTCCAGCTTGCTGCCTCCATAAAATCAATATCCCTTTTCTACATTACAGCGTTTGAGGACTGGTGAGAATTTGCTTATTGCGTTTACGCTATATTGCCTCAAACCTATGAGACCCAGTCCGGTTATGAGCTTCCACAAACCCTGATGGCATTAGTTTGTAACTTTGTTGGCAAGCTGGAGGAGGATGAAGTTTCCGTGTTGGAAAATATATAATAATAAAACACACGGTGTATTCTAATGCTTCTGAATCATTGTAGAAGGATGATCAAAGCAACTGCTGTAGAATATATAAGAAAATCATTACTTATTTGCGCTTACAGGTCCCAGAGATGTACGGTGGAATGTTGATCCATAAAGTAATAACTTTTTATTAATGCCGACAACCAAAGTCCATTAACGCTGAGTCCTGTTTGACTGATAGTAAAATAACATCAGCTCGATATCAGAAGTTTAGTTGAACTTTACCATGTTCTGTTTCTCTGAGGCAACTGTCAGCCTGATATTGATCCATCAATAGCTCGGTCTTGCAGAAGAGAAAAAAAAATCAGTAGTTAATCATTTAGTCTCCAGAGAAATAGACTTGGAAGGAACAAAACACAATCCCGTAGCATCACTTCCTATAAAGCAGGGGGGGGGGGGTGAGATCAGTCAGGTGATCTCCAGACCAAACAGAAACTTTTGAGTTAACAGCTTTAACGCATGAACTAATACAATCTTAACATTTACTATCTTTACCTCTACCAAGGAGGTTCTGTTGTTGTGTGTTTCTTTGTTTCTTTGTCAGCAAATTTACTGAGCTAACATGCACCAAACTTTCTAAAGGGGCTAGGTAGTTAGCATGGTAACTTCAGTAGATGAAAAGATGCAAGTAAAATGGGCCCTATGCACTATTGGACAAACTGATTAATCCAGGTGTGACCATGGTGACTACTCAGACACACCTGGATTAATCAGTTTGTCCAATAATGTAAGACATGAAACAAAGGAGGAGCAGTGCGTTCAGGAAGTAGTGGAGCTGTGCATAGAGCCCATTGAAGCAAAAGAGAAGGAATGAATGGACTTGCAACATTTTCTCTAGACTGGTAAAAAAAAACAGCTGTTAATGCTAATACCACAACTCAAAAAATCCTTAAAGCTCCTTTAGGTAGGGCCTCTTCTCCTACTTTTTCACCTTGTCTGGCATTGGAGGAGTTATACGCTTCACTGAGTTCATACTAGTTTTGAAATGAGCTCCGAAATCATCAACACACATCAAGTTTGACAGTTCATTCTTGTCCTTGAAAATGTTAAAGAGAAGAGCCACAAACACATTTCTTGCAGAGACTTCAGCAGAATCTTTCGTTATACTTTGCAGACTGAGTTTTCACTGAGAGGAAAGATGATTTATTTAATACTAGAAAATTCCCTCGCAGACATTTTGAAAGGGCCACGGGGGCCGCTGCCGGGGTGCCATCTCTGTCAACATGGGAATCAAACCCATGACCTTGAGATCAAGACGGACACATGATAATCTTTCTCTGAGCACTGAAATTGAGGAGCTGTAATCACATTAATTTGCCTGTGTACATGTGTGTGTGTTGGTGTGTATGGTTGTGTTTGACAGAGACTTGATATACATGTATGGGAGACGGGGGTCGGCAGTATTAACTGCAGAGATATCAGTTGAATTGGTTTCAGCTGTGGCTCTGGCCTGAGGCTCAGATGTTGCCAGTTAAGGCAATTTGACGGTGTTGCCATGACAATAGACATATGCTGTGGTCCAGGAGGTAGAGCAGGTTGTCCACTAACCAGAAGGTAGGTGGAACGATTCTTGGCTTCTCCAGTCAGCAGGCCGAAGTGTCCTTGGGCAAGACACTGAACCCACACCTGCCTTCGATGTATCATCGGTGTGTGAATGGTTAGACACCATGCACAAAAAAAATAAGCGTAGTATGAATGTGTGAGTGTAAAGCACTTTTGAGTGGTCCTATAGAGACTATCACTAGGCTGAGGCAGACAGAAACACAGAGAAAAAGGATGATTTTCTGCCTCGGCGCTGGTCTCACATTTGGGCTTATTGTGACAAAACAGTTGCTCCTATGAGAAAAAGAAGCAGACTGCAAGCGTCCAAAGAGGTTCCTGAGCGCTCTGATGTGATTTGTTTTTTCTAGTGTAAATATTTTGGAAACCTTTGCAAGATCAAAACAGGGGTTCCTTTTGCTCTTCTCGGAAAATCTTTGTATTGGAGTCAATGGGCAGCAGGAAGGGAACTGGCCACATTCAGAGGACAGTTTCTGAATTTCACTCCTAGGGATTATTAATAAAGTATTTTCTATTTTCTATTCTATTCTAAGTTCTGTAAGTATCTCTGCTTTTTTGAGCACTGAGCCACTAGCTGTCGATGGAGATGTCAGTGTTAATCAGACAGACACAGACATGTACAGTTAAGGCTTTAAATGTCAGTGCCTTGGGTGTTAGCCCCATGGCACTAATAAGTTATAATTGTTATTGACAAATGCAATTAAGATGTACAGGTTATGGTATATGTCATGTAATCTCTGATAAATATATTAAATGATACATGACTGATCTGATAACAACTGATATTATCATTAATCATTGAGATAACAGAAGTATAATAGCTGCTGACACATTGATTCTGCTTACAAGTGATTTACCGTCTGTTCATCAGTTGTTTACAGCTTATAGATACTAAATTAAAGGTTAGGTGTTTACCATAATCATACTGAGACTGTAATGCAAGTCAAAAGTAAAAAGTTAAAGGTGAATGAAAACTGTTATGAGAATGCTAGTTTTTAATGGGTTCAACAGTATTTGAAATGATCCAGATCCAAAATGTGTCCCGATGTGAAATGAGCTGGAGTGGCTCAGTCTTGTGTATCCTCTCTGAGCTAACCTCCAGCTGGCCACTGCCGGGATGACACACAAACTTCAATTTGGGTGAGTGTTGGACCATTTCATGCCATACACACACTGAGCCAGGGTAGAGTGACCACATCAAACCTGCTTTAATAAATTTTCTCTGACTGCTCCGGACTCACTTGCCAAGGCTAAAGTATCCAGTCTTTTTTTTCTTTTTTTTTTTACAGGAGGCGCATAATCTAGTGACCACCAGGCCAGAGTGCTGACTCACCCTGAGGCCAGGACGGACACAGCAACTCCAGAGCTGAAACACCCGCCATGACCTTCCCGTCAGACACATGTCCAAGTGGGAGATTATTCAACAGTATGGAGGACAATCAAACTGGACAAGGACGTAACTTTGTCCAGGAACACAATGACTGAGTTACTGTGTTCCCTTTTCTCTCCCAATGATTTTCTTTGAATTTAATTTCTCTTTGACTCAGGTTTTGCTCAGGCATTTAGAACTAAATATAATGCAACACAAATTAGGTTAGTTGTTGTGGTTAATGTCAAGTTAGTCTCTGGGAAAGGCTAAGATTTTAAGTCCAAATGCATAAAGTAAAACTATATAACCTGGGACTCCTTTCAAAACTAATAGATAAAGCACGTAAATATGTTGTTTTTTTCCTGAGGATGAGAAGATAATTTTACTGTACAGTAACTTTGGTAATCAGATAGTACACTAATCCCTGTTTATTTTCAGAGTTATTTGGAAAGTAGATTTTTTTTCAAACTGTACTATTGTCAAAATGTGAAAGTGCCACTGAATGTCTTAGACTGAAGTCATTGGTCTATTTGCGTGGCAGTGTTACAGCACCACTACAGGCCTGGTGTATGTACTGCAGTATATTGAGTCATTTTCATAAAGACACAGGAACTGTATGGTTAATATGCACACCTGAATATTTGCTTATTTATCGCAAGTTATACCATTATCATGATATTGAACAGTGTCATCACGCATTGGTGATTTTGCTGATATCGTTCAGGCCTAACTGTCACTAGAACTTATTGATAATGGATGATGATGGTGATAATTATAGAGACTTTGATGAATCCTACTTGACTTCATACTTGTCAGGACAGGAAATTAAGTTATGCACCTTGCAGACCTGCATGGAGCTCCTGGATGTGAGGTTTTCAGCCGTTCTTATGTTATAAACAAATAGCAGAATAAGCAACATAATAAATTCTCACAATGAACAGCAATATCTTCAGGGTTCCTACACATTTGAAATTTCCAAATTCCATACTTTTTCCAGACCCTAATTTTTAAAAAATTCAAATAATTAGTGATATTTGAGTAAATAGTTGTGCATTATATTAAAAAAATCATGCAATTAATCATTTGTTTTCATTATTCTGAATGTGTATGCCATTATGTCACCAAATAATTTCCAGGAGATTGTAGCTAGGTACACTAGCGTGTACAAAATAATTAACCCAAATAACTTCAGATAAGACCAAACCCAGATAAGTATTAAGATAAATATATTTCCATACAATAGTTTCCATTTTCCATAGTTTTCCAGACCTGGAAATGTATAAAATCAAATTCCATACTTTTCCATACTTTCCATACTTGCGTAGGAACCCTGTATCTTATACTCTTAAGGCTCCCACAGTCGGGCGTTGTGTGCGCGTACTGTGAGCCGCGCGGACTCCACACGCACTGTCCTCGGAAGTTTGAGGTTTCATAGTCGAGCGTACGGTGTCAAATTAAAAACAGGTTGATGTGAAAGGTTTCCCACGAAACAGTCTATTGCATGACAATGAGTATGCGTACACGGAGTCCTGACTGCTTTGGTTCCGCATTGAGTCCGCCTCGAGTCCGCATGGATGTCCACGGAGTCATGTACGCCCGAGTATGTGGGGGCCTTTACCCAGTAGTTAGAGCTCAGCTCTGTACAATAAACATCTCAGTGTTTTATGTAATGGTCAATGTACACAGAATAACCAGAACAAGCAAATGGTGAAATTGAGAACAATAACAATATTATATCATTTACTTTATTTACTAGACAGAACACTGGGATGTTTGCTGTACAGAGTTGGTTGAGAGCCTTAGTCAGAAGTTAGTAGCTACTTGCAGCTCGGTACAGTGAATATAGGAGTGGCTAAGAGTTTTTGGATTGAGGGATTGACATTACCACAAGTCAATGAAACCAAAACCATTGGGGATCAGATTGCAGTGAGGGCGAGTGACCCCCCAACCCCACCCCTGCCACCATGGAAGACCCGCCCCTGGTCAACTCATTCTGTTGCACTACTCTTGGATAAGATGCAAACGTGGAAGCTCATTTATCACAATTGACAGAATTAGAATTTCTAACTCACCCTCACAAGGACAAAATTAGCTCACTTTGTTTCATCCACACTGCTCATCAGTCACATTCTCTCCAGGAAAGTCTTCTAAGGGATTGCGTTTTCTTGCTGAAGACTGCATTCTCACACGATGCCGAGCAGAGGTCGGCTGACTCCTGTGGAGTCGGTCTACAGCAGAATAATACCACCAACCTTTTCATCGTCTCAGACCTTCCCTTTTGATACGGCCGGCGACCCTCCCTCAGGCTCCATTATTCCCCTCCTCTGATATAATGGATCAAGAAGCTCCTATAGAGGGAACAGATGTTCAGAAGTGAGGGTGACCTAAGGCCCGTCTACCCATGACTACTTCTTTTTTCCTCTTTTGTAATTATGCCTTAGGGGGAACAGCCCAAAGTGGCTTCCCAGCTTACAGCAGAGTTCCAGCTTTAGCTCTCAGCTGTGTCTGCTAGAGGAGGGTGTCACAGCACAGGCATAGGGTCAGTGTGACACGCAGACAACTTTAGCTGATCTGTGTGGTTTGAGTAGATTTAATCCCTGAGATGAGCAGACACAGAAAAATACACTGAATTTGAACTTGACACGTATTTAAAGTATAACACGGTGTAGAATTATGTTTTCACCATGAAAAATGTTAGATACACCCTCGGAATTTAAGAAACTGTGAGGCTGATCTGACCCAAAACTGATGATATGGGAATCCTTTTTTTTGGGGGGAGGGGGTTACGTAAATGTTATGAAAACTATAAAGGGCCATAGGGCAAGAAACAATTAATTGTAGTGTTAGAAAACTTGTTGGTGTTGTTTTTTATGCTGCTGACATCATAATAAGTGGCCTTTATCTGGCTTAGGAGAGGTTAGAGCAGTTATTAAGAACCACCTCAGCACAACAGCAGAGCACACACAGATGAAACATTGTGTTGATTGTGTTCCTGGGTAAATTACCATGGACCAAACACACAGTGAGTGGAGACTCATTGTGATTCTTTGCAATTCCAGAAGAAAGAGTGAAATGTAATGAGGGACCTTGCAGGGAACAGAGTTGAATGCGATTCATCCAGGATGTGTAAGGGTGTGGCCTTTAAGTTGTTGTGCCGTGGAAGTGCGGGGTTATGAGGTGTCATTTCTCTACTTTTGAAATCTTCCACTTTTCAATCATAATGCAATTTAATGAGGTTGCCGTGGGAGATGTAATTAGCTCTTTTTTTTCATCAGCCAGGCACTGTCCCTTTCAGCAGGTCATTAACAGTCCAATCTCATCCCTGCTGCTGTCCATCCCACTCTGAGCTGTTTACCTAATCTCACACAACAATGCAGCACAAGGGCTTTACATTTTCAATGACTCCTCTAACATGCTTTTGTGCACGATCGCTGCACTGGAAAAGCTCTACAATACCTAATATAACAGAACTGGACACTCATTCATATTGAACTTCATAAGGTTGAACAGATTTTCATTAAAGACTCTTTTGAAATAGATTCTACTGCAAAACACATTTAATCACATTGTTGACACAGAGCCCACATGGAGTGTGTTTATGCAGCAATAACTTATATTGTCCTGTGAGAATAAACCTCTATTTTGAAATCCTGTCTGTTCTGCATTAATTGTTAAAAGCTATTATTACATGGAATAATTTGTATTATGTTTTAATCATTATTTTTCAATTAACACAATCTATTTGTCAATTTTCAGCAGAATTTAGTCGTCAGTATATTTAGTGTTTGGTCAACCTTAAATAAGAATTGTGCCCCCTTTCCACAAATTAAAATAGTTCCCAGGTGTCTTAAAGACATGTCTGTGACATGCTTTGGTCAAAATCCCAAGGATCAAACATCACAGCTCTTTTCATCTTCTCAAAACAGCCCTGTTCAGAACGGCTGCTTTCAGTGTCTGTCCCTTTAAATGCAAATAAACCACTGCGTGCCCCGCCCCACCCCTTCCACCGGTAGCAGCTCATAAAACCACATGGATTTCAACCAAGGGAGCCTGAACATTACATATTTTTTTGTCAATTCTCACATTTTAGGGGCCGGAAGGAAAGGCAAACACCCAAATATATGTTAAAGAGCTTTCAAAAAGTGACATTTCCATAACATCTCCCCTTTAAAGCAGATTCAGCAGAAAAGGCAGGAATTAAAGATCAGTTTTCAGTCAGTCTGGATCATTGAGGTGAGACAGGCAGGTGAATGGCAGTAAATATGGAGGCTGGCGGGGCTCACTGTAAAACGAGTAAAGTGAGCTCTGCCTGGGGCCAATATCACAATCATAATATTTTATTGATCCCCAGGGTTGAATTGGTAAATATACAAGTTCACACATGAAGCAATGGTGTAATGGGACATAATAGTACAACTGCAGCAACGGGGTAGGGCAGGAGCAGAATGGCTGGTCTCAAAAGCAAAAAGCAATAGAGTGGATAGAGGAGGAAGGATCAACCTGTTGTCATTCTTAGCAGGAAATGTTTTGCAAATGTTTTTCTTAAACTTGAGCACCGCTGTTAATATTCAGCCTCCAAGAGATGAACTTGTAGATGGTACAAGATCAATCATCAGATAAACAGGACATGGAGATCTCTCTCAACTTGGTTAGTCATCAGCTATTGTCATCCTCAGCACAGTCACTGGGGTTTCTCAGGGATCATATTTTCCTCTGGTACAAACTGTCACCCAACTTTTTCATAAAGCCCTCCCCCCCTCTCTATTTCCTGCACCCCAGGACAGACACATGACCCCTGGGTCTGTTGTGTTTGATGTTGCTGCCGTTCGCTCTATGTGGTTGATCTGAGTGGGGATTTGCTGTCTCTCTGTAAATAATATTATTAAGAGAAGGTCTCACTCTTTGAGATAACATCTGCTGTGAACTGGTGCTATGTTGACATTTAACTAATCTTTGAGCCAAAAGCACAAGACACTATTTTTTGTTTGTTTGTTTTTGCCAGTTTTCCTCTTCAATGGGAAACAAATCCGAACTGTAAAACCTTTATTTAAAAATCTAACAATCCCCCAGTCTCCCTCTCTCTCCTTCATCTCCAAACCTGCACTAATGGTAATGACCTATTATTATCTTTAGCAGGTTATGTGGATGTAAAGTGTAGCAGGTACAGTAACTTGAGGTTAAGAAAATCATAATACTTGAAGAGATTGTGAGCTATAACATAATCAGCAGCAGTAAGCAGGGAGTAAAAACAACCTTCCATGTGTATGATCATGGATTTATTTTCACTTTGTGCCTGTAAACACAAAGTGAACAAGTAGAAGTAGTGTTCCCCATACAGATGTTAGCTATATGCTGTTGGCATGGAAAACATTTGTTGTCAGCAGTAACAGTGAGAGTCTATAGGGAACTGTAAGGAGCGTATGAATCAAGTCCAAGTGGAGCCCAGATTCTAAGTGACAGCAGAGCAGAAATCATCTTCCCTGGTCTGTTTGACTGAAGTTTTAACTGGAAAAGCTTGATTCCAATTAGTCTCTCTCCATGTATGTGTGTGTGCTTCACCAGGAGCTTTCATGCCTCAGGATGTCAGTGAACCAATTAATCTAGCCCATAATAGACTGTATGCTAGTGGATTATTTTACTGATTGGAAGGTTCAGACACAAGCAGTTAATTAGCTTTCAAGTGCTCGACTGACATACACATCTCTCTTAATTCCCTAATTTAATTTTCATTCCTAATATAATTATCACACCGACCCAATTATTGATCAACTGTAAGGTATGCTGGCATTCAACAGGAGGGAGCTCCACCCTGCTGCCACTCAGCTTCAGGCCAAAACTAAACTCTGACAGAGAGATGGAGCAGCAGAGTCCACCACAGTGATGCAAACCACATTTGGATGATTGATCTGAACATCGCTGCCACTGTTCACTCATGCTATGTTTTGTACATTGGAAACATTCAGTATATGTTTTCATGGAGCCGTTTTAAAAGACAAAATTATCTAACTATCTGTATATCCATCTATCTAAATTCATTCTCTGTATTATTATTTATTACACATTTTACATAGTATTCTGTACAGATTGTGATGTACATGGACATCCTTGATGAACAGAGATTGTTAATCTAAACACATATAAAAGCTAAATAAAAATTAAATAAATAAAACATGGTATTATAATTATATTTTCTACCAGAGATTTTAAATATATAAGAAGTGTTACTCAATTCTATAGCAATTCATTATTGTAGCTAAATAACTGTCTTTGACATTTGAACAAACAGACCTATGCATAAACTCTGCTTCGTTTAAAAACCTGTAATAACTAATCAGGTGAAACTGTTAATTTGATGTGAACTCTAATTAAATAAACCTCTTGCAGGGGTTCATTATATTTTCTACTTCTCCTTTTTTTCCTTCTTCTCTCGTCTGGCTTAGACCTAATTACTGACATTCTCTTAAAGTAACTTGGTGTTAGAAGGTTTGGAAACATATTTAAGTTGAGGAATTACTTGAATTACACTACACATTTTCTTAATTGCTTCCTGTAGGAACCATCAATCAGATAGGATCAGAGCAAATCAGCTATTTAAATCTAACCCAAAGTCACTGCAGCAGCTCAACCTGACAGCAAATCTAGCCATGATTTACAGATACACAAGGACAACAACAACTAGAACTGCTAATCATCTAAATTAAGGAAGAATTCAACATAATAAACCTTGTGTGGCCATTTATTACTTTAGTCGTTTTAGAGGGTGCAAGTATATTCAGGTCTGCCTTTACGCTTACAAGCTGGCTGAATCTGAAAAGCAACAGATGGTGGAACCAGCTCCTTACTTCTCATCCAGCGCCACACAGCTGTGACTAAACCTTGTAGATAACGACTGCCATGCAAGTTGAAACAGACATTCATGTTTCTACAACATGAACTGTGATAACTTGGTCATTCCTCAACATTTTCACCTTCCAACATCAACAGGTTGAAATTGTAATTTTTCCAAAACGTTGACTTACCCAGCTGCTGATGAGAAGTTGGTGTATTGCTATATGGAGTTATTTTTGTCTCATAAATATCTGTAAACGCACAGAAGGTGATCTACAAATGTTCCTTGGTTTGCACACGTGTTTTGCTATCCACAAATACAAATTTCTAATTTGTAACTTGTATTTTGGTTTTTACAAATAAATGTGTATTTGTAAATATATTGTGTATTTGTAAATGTATAATTTCCCATTTGTAAAAACAAAAAAGCCATTTGTAAAACCGAAAATTCTGTTTGTGAAGTGTGACTCTGCATTTGTGGATCACCAATCACACACACGCATCTCTTTCCTCAATGACGTATTTCTGAGACAATCCTGCCGAGATCCACACAGATCCACAAACACACAGCTGCTGATTCACAAAGGGCCGCTCTCCTCACCAGGAGGGGCTGCTCTCCTCACCAGGAGGGGCAGTGTTGGCGAGGAGCTGAATGAAAACTAACGAAGAAGACTGCTATTGGTTTATCTCGAGAAATTATTTTAATTCCCACTGTTAATGCGTCACTTTATTAAGTTTTAATGTTTTTTCATGCGATAAAGTAACTGTTTAGATCCCCAATATGCGGTTAGTTTATCCAAATGACGCCTGTTTGGAAGTTTTCTCCGCCGTTCGCGGAGCAGTGAAGCTCCACCTGTGGAGCAGCTAACTAGGCTACCACCGGACGAGCGGTCTATCACAGAGGCTACCGCCGGGCTGCTGTGGTGGTCGGCCGGCTAAGTCGCGGTCTCCTCCCAGGGGAGAAAACGACCTGCATTGTTAATGTCAACTGACTGACCATTTCATTGTAAAACATTTATTTATTGATGTAGCGATGGTGATTGTACATAGCCCATTATAGACTACATAGTTTTGTTTGTTAGCCTACTACACCACTGAATGAGACATTCAGTTATCTATCCAAAGTTATCTGGGTGAATAATGATCGTATTTTATGCTAGAAATAAGGTCCAGATTGTAAAAAAAAAAAAAAGGGCAATTCCTCTTTAAGTCAAAGAAACAATGAATTTATCTGTATGATATTGAAACCTGCAATCAGGCATAACATTCTGACCACTGACAGAGTGAAGTGAATAACACTTTCATCGTGGCACCTGTTAGTGGGTGGGATATATCAGTCAGCAGGTGAACATGTTGTCCTCAAAGTTGATGTGGTAGAAGCAGGAAAATGTTCAGTGTAAGGATCTGATCCAGTTCGAACAGGACAACAGGGTCTCTCTCTTCTGAAAAGATGAGAGAGACCCGGCTATTGGCTGTGGGCTGTTCCCAGTCTGCAGTGGTCAGGATCTATCAAAAGTTGGTCCAAGGAAGGAAGAGTGGTGAAGCGGCCACAGGCTCATTGATACACGTGGGGAGAGAAGGCTGCATGGCCCGTGTGCTCCCATCCAACAGACCAGATACTGTTGTTCAGACGGCTGAACAGGTTCATGCTGCTTCTGATAGAAAGCTGTCACAACACACAGTGCAGCGCAGGCAACAAAAGTGACCAACACAATATTAGGCAGGTGGTCAGAATAGTATGGCTGATTGGTGTATTTATATAGTAAATGTCTGAATTAGGTTGCACTAAGAAACTAATGAAATACATAATACAGCCAAAGTGTATCTCAAAGAGGTGGTTATTAGTTTTCCATCTCCTCCTACTACACATCTATCTCAATCAGCCTGCAGACACACGCTCTATTGAACAGCACAACAGAAATATATCTACAAACTTTAGAAGTGAGTGAATGGAGAGGAAGACGTCACTACTCCAGCGTTTAACATGACAGGGCTGGAGGAAGAGGAGGAGAGCAGATTGATGCAGCACCCACTCTCTCCTACTCATTAGCGATTTCTGAACCGTGGACTCCTACTTCCTATTTGGAATAAAAGAGAAACACATCAATCATTCACACAAAGTTGGCTTTAACCTGTGTTGTGCAATTATTCTTTCCAGAACCCGTCTCAATCGTCCTGCTTGCCCGATCGGTCGGTAAGCGTCTCAGCTCAACCATCGAAGGATTTATGGAGTTGATTCACATTTGTCTATGTAAAAGGAGCCGGGACGTGACAGCACAGCAGACATCCAACACTTCCTCATTCCTCACTGCTAATTCCATCTAATTCAATTCCCTCGCCATATAAGAAAATAGCTCTTTAAGGAGAAGTGAAGGGTAAAAAGTGCCACTGAAATCAATGTACTGTGGATGAGACATCACAAACAAAAGCTGCCAAACTGTGACTCAGCCACCCATTGTCCTGTACACCTGGTCAGGGTGGCTATGGGAGGCTCAAGTGGTGGCCATATACAGTATATGTCTCATTTAACAAGAAACAGACTCTGGGGAGCTAATTAAAGAGCAATCAGGTGAAGTCTAGCGATTTCTAATTGTCTCCCCAGGGTATAAGGGCCATGAACTGAATGAGGAAAGATGGAAATGAAATGGAATTCATATAGCTACTCTACTGTGTATGTGTAAAGAGAAGGGCAGATGAAAAAAGAAAGAAAAAAACTTTACAGTTTGACTTCAAGGGAAAGACTGAAGGTTAGAATAAACAGCCACAGAGCTAATTGCCTACAGTTTAACAGTGCAGCCGTTCATGACAATTAAGTTGCATGGCTGCAGCATGTGATTGGCTAAGGACAAAAAAGCAGGTAAATATACAGAACCTACACAAAAACATACAGCCACAAAACTCCTACAAGCTGCAGGTTTGCTCCACTGCTAAAGATTCACAATCTGTCCTTATTTTTGTTTCCTTGGGGTGGGCATAAATTAAGTAATCAATTAAAATTGTGTGACTATGCACTTTAAGCAGAGCATAAAAGAAGTTTATTGTTATAAAAGTAAGTTAAAGTACCAGTAGGTTGGTAAGCCAGTAATTAATCTATACTGAGAGTCACTAAACTAGCCACCAGCTTGTGAAACAAAGGAAGTGCCTGATCAACAAAGCCTCACCCAGCAACATTGTGTTGTTAGCTCGCGGCTAACAGCTGCTTGTGAAAAATGCAAAGAAACACAAATGTGCATATTCACTTCATCATGTAAAATGAAGAACATGGACATAATACTACTGCAAAAACACAACTGTGTGCAGACACAAGTCACTGTGAGCTTCTGTGACAGCAACACAGAATATAGCCTAGTCCTCAAATGCTCAGACAAAATCAAAGTGGGACATGGTGCATGCCCTGGGGAACAGCCAAAGAGAAGTGAGGAAGGACTGCTGTAGTTCTTCAGTTTCAAACTTGCTGAGGTGAACAGTTTCTTCAGTTTCTGTGTCTGTGCCTGGTTATGAAATCAACTTCTCGCTAATTCCATCATTGTTGCATTTCCACTGTGTCCTGGATGAACTTAATGTTTCAGTGTGAAATGACAGTGGCACAATCACCGCAGCAAACATCTCAACTGGAGACAGTTTTCCTCAGTGATTTCCCCCCCTCCCTGAAATATAGAGTACATCAACAGAGTTTTGCTTCCGAGGCAAATGCAGAGACTTCTTGCGGAAAAACTGCCCTTGACGGGAATGCCTCTAAAACAACTCTGTGTGGTAACGTTGTGTTATTATCTCATAGTGTGGTGAATGTGCAGCTCACAACTTGTCCACCAGAGTGTTGTGGAGTTGTTGGATTGTGTATTTGATGAGTTTGATGAGGGAAATCAAGAAATTCCATGAGCCTCCAGCGTAGCTCTGAGCAGCTTGCGGGTCTGCTCCACCGTTCTAAAAATAGCTTGCACTGACAAAGGTAATGAACCTACTGCTATGACTATAGGGATTATGGCAATGGGCCAATTTGCCAAAATGCTGAACTATCCCTTTAATGCAGTAGCTGCAGTGCCTGGACCAAGGGGGCAGTTGTCGGTCTGAGAAGTGAAGCTCACTTCCGCGTTCAAAAAGCTGCAATCCCCCTGGCTGTCGCTGGGGGCTGGCTCCAGAAGGGAGCAACTCCAATCGAGCCCCATGTTAAAATAGCCGATTTTACAGCTTAAAAAAACATATTTACAGCCTGGTACATTTCATTTTGCACACACTCTGAGGGGTGCACCTACTATTAGGAATGGTATTTAATCCGTTGAGTGACAGGTCCGAGACCGCTGATAGGCCAGTCTCTAATGAGATTACCTGAACATGTAGTAACATTAAAAAAGGGATGTACTTTGACTCAGCTTTGGAAAATCATTAAAAAAAAACAAAAAACGCATTAACATTCTAACTGGCTTAAGTGTCTGTAAGTTATTTCTGTTAAGTCTGCCAAGGGGGAGTTTAAAATCTTTGGATTTGATCAGACTTTTGGATTTAGGTTTGATTTATTGTAGATGGCCGTCTTGTTTTATTTGATTACCATCTGGTCTCTTGCCTATCTATTGACTTGGACTACGAAGTGAAAAATAGAAATAGAAAAATATGTTTTGTGTTTGAGGAGATTAATATCAGTTTCAATCAGAGGGTGAGTTTACTTGCTGTAAAGACTGATGGTGTTAAATTTTCCTTTATTTGCTCTTGCTTTTAACTCTGTTTTTGTGTTTGTTTTTATTCTGTTTTATGCCTCTCTTTTAAAAAAAAAAAATGTTTTGTCTTTATGTAAAGCACATTGAGTTGCCTTGGTATGAAATGTACTATATAAATAAAGATGCCTTGCCTTGCCTTAAAGGGACATTGTGTAACTTCTCCTGTTATCTATTCATGAAAATCGATTATTTGGTTCAAAAGTATGTTTTTCATTAATCAGTAATCTCCCCCATCAACAAACTGAAGTGCTCCGGTAAGCTCTGAATTTGCCGTTCATATCATTCATATCTCCATGGAGCGGGTAAGCTCACAACATATTGTCACGTGTATTGTTTTGCCTCGTGCTGACTGACCACTTGTTTACATAGAGGCTTGTTTATGCCGTTACGTGCAGCGGCTGTCTGCCGTCTGCCCAATTTCACGTGAATGCAGCATGAAAAATACGATTGAGTTGCTGGTGATATACAACCACAATGCTAGATGGGAGTAATTCCTACTGTGACAGTTGAGGTTCCTGTCACTATGCCTCCAGTTGATCATGCGCCCTGGCTACTTGGCCAAGGGGATGTCCCTTTGGGTGACTGGCAAGCGCGCATGACTCTTACCCGGGAGGTGTGGGTTCAATCCCCGCCCGGGCCCTCTTCACCTTGCCACACTACACAATGTACCTTTAAGAAAAAATGCTGCAGAGGCCACCCGAAGAAGTAAAGTGGGGGCATTGACTCACACACACATTTGTATTTGGCTGTGAACAACATAAGTGTAAACAGAGTGTGCTGCTGACACTATGAAGATGCAATGTAATGTTCTCATGTAGCACCAGATAAGGCTGATAATCTTTCAGCCCTCACTCTGTCATCCCGTCTGCTTCTGTACTTCACATTCAGTCTCCATACGTTCAATCCAACAGGTGTGTTTCACTCATGCTGCTTGTTTTATCAGGAAGTCATTTCTGATACAAGGACAGAGCTCTGACTCACCTATCAAGGATGATCGTACGTCTCGTTCAAGGATATGCCATGCAAGTCATGTTCTGTATTTTTGATAACTACCACTGAGAGGAGGGAATCACTGCTGTGAATCAGCCAAGGTGAGAAACTTAGGAGACAATGTCTGTGTCTATGTCTGGCATTTTGATAAGTTGGCACACAGAGATGGATAAATTGGTAGAGCCCACAGCTGGTGGAGAGAGCAGGTCTATGGAAATAGATGCACAAAAAAGACCATTTAGTTCACTCCAGGAGCTGAGCTCAGTTGCGTTGCAGTGTTTTGAGTTTGTTTGCAATAAAACCTTCATCACACTGAACACAGATGACTGTGTTCCAAAGTCATTTCGTGAAGGATCTGAACTCATCTGACCCAGGTGAAGAGTTCTCTCACACTGTGGCTTTGTGTACACAGTGGGCCGGATCTACTAAGATCCCAGATAGTGGGCGCTAAATTTTGTGCTCCTATAGTAACATTTTGCGTGTTTGGTTAGCGTACGCAAAATAGGTGATCTACTAAGAGTAACCCGCTAAATGACAACGCGCGCAAACTGCAGTATTTTAATGAGTGTTGTGCGTGGTAATCGTTTCTGCCATGGAGAGTGTGGACAGAGAGCTGGATGGACACAAACGCAGAATGAAAATGTGATCTGATGAATTAATAGAGGGACAAATAAACATAGTGTCGAGCTGCAGCAGAAGAAACATGGGAGACTATCTATGTGGTTGGTAAAACAAGAAGAGAACAGTTGAAGTGAAGAGAAGATGAGGAGGTAAGGCAAATAGCCAGAGGCGGTCCTGGCTAGTTTACGCCCTGGGCGAAACCATCCCTTGGTTAGACTTATATTAACACAAACATTCTGCTTACTTCTGCTTTAACTTGCCTTTCAAACGTGCTAAATAAAAACGTAAAAACTTCCACCGCAATCTGTTTCAGGTTTGGTAAATCACATTGCTAAATAAATCTATTTGCATCTACTCCTCCCAATATTTTGCGCGTTCTGGCAGAAACGCCCATATTTGCATAGTCATTAAGGCAAACACACTACATGGATTGCATCTGCAATTTTGGCCGTTTGAGAGACGCAATCCTCGATGCGCCCGGTTAGTAGATCAGCTTCAGCATGTGTTTGTGTGTGCAATCAAGTTTGCACACATTTTTTTACACGCAATCCTTCAGTAGATCTGGCCCACAGTGTGGAGATACAGAGCTGCAGAGGACCACACCATTAGCTATGAAGCACTCAAACACACACCGCTGACCTCGGGCCTGTTGACCAGATGAAAGTGAGACCCCTAAAGACAGATTTACACCTCCAATATTCTTGCTTCTGCAAATGGCTGGCTTGTAACCACGATTATATATGGCAGTGGTTTTAATTGCTAAAGTGTAGAATTAGTTTGTGTTTACACTCGGGCTTGATTTCATTGCGATATATTGGCTCTTTTAACAACCCACAAAGGTGAATAGGAGTGTGTGTGTGTGCGTGTGTGTGTGTGTGATTGTACTCGTCGTGTTTGTTGCTTCGCATGCATAATTCAGGCCGGTGTAATTTGATGAAACCTCCTCGCTCTCATAAAATGAGTATAAGCACTACAGAATATTATCAGGAGAACATTCATTATTAGAAGCTCTCTGGGAATCAGGGCTTGGGGTATTGAGCGGTTACTCAGTTGTTTTCTTAGACAATGCCTCTCAGCCATCTCCCTTATCTCCACCTGCTCTTATGGACCCACTGCCACCGTCAATGATGTGGACTCATTTGTTTTCCCCCTACCAGATATTGTTCCACCGAGGAGCCAAAGATGCTGTTGATAGCCTGATCAGTCTATGTCTTAGTCTCCTCACACCTTTGTGAGCTGAAAATGGTGGCATTTGCATAATGTATTCCTTATAGAGCAGCAGTGATGGTTTTTTTCCCTTATCATCACCTCCCGGGGCGAAGGAGAATCCTTGACTTATTCGCTTTCGGTGTATTATTTCAGGTAAGCAGCTATATGACCCCTATACATCTGTCATGGGGAAGATTTATGATAACAAACACACAAAAGGATATAAAACCCTGAAACTTATGCAGGGGCTTCAGGTTTTTCAGAAGCTACACTTTATCACCAACTTCACACCACACAGGCAGTAATCTCCCTGTGGTAATGGTGGAGATTGGCCATAGGAACTGTTCAAAATGGTCTAAAAGTCTAAAGGGTAAAGGCTGTGGCCCAATATGTGTCTATTTTTTTGGAAAAGAAAAGAAAACATACTCTCAGGATTCTTTAAATACCAAATACTAAAGTGCCACATGCACTGAGATGGAATGAGGAGAAAGCCAGAACCTGACAGCCGGTTTGTTTTAGCTGACAGCTATTACAAAGTAATAGTGTTGTAGTCAAGACCAGACCAGAGCAGACTCAAACCAAAACAAGACCAAGGCTGTGAGTCAAGACCAAGACCAAATCAATGTTAGACCATTTTCAAGACCATTACTGTATTCACTGCCAGTACTCAAAATAATCATGTGGCTTAATATTTACATTATTCCTCAGCTGGAAAGAAAAGATCATCTTGTAATATCATATTTAACACTGGTGCAACCAAGTTTTTCAGATGGTTACACAAGCATACTCTTTTGTAGAACAATTGTAATTATCTTAAAGTTATTGAATTACATTACATAAACCGAAGTGGGTGAGTGACAGAGATGCCTTTGCGGTGAAAAAAAAAATGTCACTGCTGTCTTCACTGGTCCTGAGAAAAAATCCCAAGTCTAGCTCGACCCAGAGAAGACCAAGACCTTGAAAATGTGGTCTCAAGACCATAACAATACAAAGTATAGTACCGGTATACAAATATTGTATGATACTGTGATATATTAAAGCAGAAGCGATCCGGTCGTTTTGGCTAATGCTGCGTTCCAGGCAGGCTTTTGAAACCGTAAATTACAGCTTCAAGTTACGACTTACAACTTTGTAGCGTTCCAGGTGTAGTGTATTATCCACCTGAACTTTTAGCTTTAACATCATGTATTATGTTTATTCTTTGTATGTGTGCCCTTTTTGGGAATTGAAGGAAAGTGTGAATTGGTGCTCTGCTTTATGGATATGTTTTGCTTAGAAGTAAACAAATCGAAGGTAGATGTTATAAGAGAGAAAGACGCACATATATTTATAGATATATAAAGATGTTGCGTTTAGTAACAGTAATAGATCAGATAATAAGTGGCTCTTGTGAAATGTACCCTAGGACAGCGTTTCTCAAACTTTTTTCAGTCAGGGCACCTTTCAAAAGTGAATAAAATCTCAGGGCACCCCTGTGTAAAATGTAATTCAAAATAACACTGCATAGCCTAAATGTAAATGTCCTGTTTATTTAGATGAGACAGTATTATTTAACAGAGCATAATACAAACTGTAAATGCAGGGTGTATAGGTGCCTCTGTAGCCTACATATGCACACACACGCACACGCACACAATAATCCGCAATGTGAGAGGAAGAGAGAAGGTCTACATGCGCGCAGCGCGCAGTCACGCGCTCAAATGAATCCACCGGCGTCTCCGCTCCGTTCTGACTCTCTCAATCAGAGAGTTTCTACCGTGTCACTGCAGAGTGTTTTTATACATCAAACGCACCGGAGTCGGAACAGAGCGGACACAGATCCACTGGAGAGAGGAGGGGGTGTGACTCGTGATGTGTGCCTGTCTGTACGACGCATTTTTTTCATAGCGTCCTGTGTCCGGTGGACACGGCCCCTACTGCTCTGAGCGCCCGTGACCAACGGCTGTGTCCACGGAGCGGTCTCTCTCTCTCTCTCCCTCCCTTTCCCTCTCTCTCTCTGAACGCTGCTGAAACGAGCCGCCTCACGTCCGAGCCGCTTGATAAGTGCGGCGCTGTTCCAAAAGTTGATTATTTCAACTCTGAGCGCTCTGAGCGCCGCGACAAAAAAAGAGAAGCCCCGACCCGAGAGCTTTTTTTCCGCCGAGGGCGGGTTAAAAGGGCGTCCGGTGGACACGGCCCCTTTGCATAGGCCTATATGTAAAAAGAATGTATTCTATGAAATGTCAGAAGTTTTTTTCACGGCACCCCTGACGCAGTCAGACGGCACCCCAGGGTGCCGCGGCACCCACTTTGAGAAAGGCTGCCCTAGGAGAATGTCTTTCCTGTTGTTCACATTTTTCCTGTGAGAGCCTTACTTAAGTTTATGTTAGCCTCGTCCGGAGTATGAATGCAAGGTCGTAAAACTCTATAGGCTAGATCCTGTCTCATGTACATAGATGCAAGACATGAACTGCGTATGTTAAACACTTACAGGAATTGTTTAGATTAACAGAGACATGGATTGTTCATGTTAATGTTGAACACTAATGCCTATTATGGTAAGCAATATCCTTATGTTGGGAGAAGGTGGAGTTTTAGAGTTAGAAAGTAAATATGATCATGGTGTTGAGCCATAGGAGGGAGATCTCATTTTGGACCAGAGATACTCCAGGATTCGACATTTTTGTACACTGATCTTCTTTTTGTTAATAAACTTCTTTTTTAAATGCAAGTGAAGACGTGTCAGCGGTGATCCCTTCTTTTCATCAACACATCAATATACCACACAGGCAACCCACTCGTGTTTTTCCGACCTGTTTTACCTGTGAAAGTCACTATAACGGCCACTCGTAACTTCCGACCGGTGAACTCGTACCAGATCGAACTGGTACAACTTCACAGGTTGGAAAAACACGAGTTACGAGTTGCCTTGAACGCACCATAACGTCTTGTCAGCCGATGGAGTTAGCAGCCCCCGCCCTCGTCATGGATCTATTGGTCCTCGTCCCTGCGTCACCACATTCAGGCGCATCCCTTGGCTGCACACACAGAGAGGACTGCCCCTTTATGCCGTTCTCTCTCCTCATTGGATAAAGGTTGTAGGATACGATAAAAGTTTTCTCCTGGGCTCAGAGCAGAGCAGAGTGACTGACAGACCCGTGTTTCAGACCAAACACTCTATAGAAGTGATTGCTGTCGGAAGATACAACTATTTAAGACTTATATTAACACAAGAATATCGCTTACTTCTGCTTTAAATAATATGTTTCAATATGTCATGTTACAATAAAATATAATTACTATACAAACCAATGCAGATATTAAATGAAGACCATGACTTTGCATGGTTTTCTTGTGAGTCTGATTCCAATGATCAGTATTATCATCATATCAGTCTGAGCATATTGATGAACATTATCAATTCATGTTCAGCTGGCAGGTTCTCATGAAGATAATTCTGGGCTGTAACATATTCCAGGTCAATATGTTGATAACAACAAGACTGAGCTGAGCTGAAGATGAATTCAGCTCTGTTGCTCTCGCTACTTTCCATTTACACACAGGTCTTGATGCTGAACTGCACTGACCAGGGAGGCTGCTCAACCTGCCTCACTGTGCCCCCCCCCCCCACCAGACACACACTCCCTCCCTCCCTCCACTCTGCTCTGATCCTCCCAGCACAAGCAGAGCCCTCCATCACCAGCCTAGCAAGACCTTTTCCCTGCATGGTGTACGATTTAATAAATAACCCCGCCGAGGGTTGTGTGTGTTTGACAAAAAAAAAAAAAAAAAAAATGTTCTGAGTGTTTTACTAGTGTGACCCCATGTTATAGCAATACAACATAACGCTATATGTAATAAGACACACTACCACCACCAAGCACTGATACAATCTTTAATATAATACACCTTAAATAAAACAGGGTCCTAAACACGCCACACTGTATGATACTGGTGCGCCATGATGTGACTATATTGATCAGTATAAATTATATAATCACATATTATACAAGATAAATGCTGCATTATATGCAAGGATATGATGGAATACTATGAAGCATATAAAAGTATGATTTATGAGTCAAAGAATATTAATTCAATATATGCATTGAACAGAATAGTAGGTAGGTTTAAATAAATGATAAGATCCACCTGCTCATACTCAGGCCTGGTCTGCAAGTCACGTTCTGACAGGAAACATTGCTCCAGCGGCTGCACCACTGCACAAACCTCCTCTGTCACAGTTAGGACTGATCTGTAATAATGTGGATTAAATGCACCGGGTCATTTGTCTTGATACAGGCCAGGATCCTCTGCTGTGCTGTAAACAAGAAAAAAAAACAAAAACATAACATTTCACCCCGTTGCTCACATGTGAAGAATTTCAGACCATTTGGCTGTAACAGGCTTTTCAGTGATTTTTTTTTTTTTTTTTCCAAAGAACAGCAGTGTTCTACATGAAAGGACACCATCTGCATTTAGTCTTGGTGGCTCCGACACCTCACAAAAAGCAACCCACGTTTATTCCTAGAGACTATATGGCTGGTCAATTGGGGAATATATTATTAAAAATTGAATATAAGATTATAAAAATGCAAAGTCATGACGATACAACTACAGCGTAAACAATTTGTGTCCAATACGATCCAAACAATGATGGAGCAGCAGCAGCAGCAGCAGCAGCAGCAGCAGCAGCAGCAGCAGCAGCAGCCTGTCTGGTCTTTGGATCAGCCTAAATAAAGGATACAGGTCACTCTGTCTCACTGGCTATCCATGGCTGCCCCGGCAAAATTCAAGGTCATGGTCTGCACCGTCTACTTGAACTCAATCTTACAGGCTCGTGCTCCTTCTCGGCCGCTCTGTTCCTCCGAGGAGTCTCGTCTGGTGTCACCCTCTCTGCACACAAGACAGACTCGGATCAGAGTGTTCTCTTCTGTGCCACCAAAACTATCAGAGCAGGGGCGTCACTCCGTCTTCAAGAACTTCTCGAGGACTCGTCTCCTCAGAGTGCACCTCTTCTCCAAACACCTCTGACACCCCACATGTCTAACTAGCACCTACTATGCACTTTAGTTGCACTTCTTTACCTCCTTGAGCTCCTTGAACTTCCTGAAATAGCAGTTGGTGCTTCCACCAAGGTCTCTGCCTGCACTGCAACTGATGGTCTGACTTCTATGTTGCTGTGGTAAATACAAACAATGGTGTAAATACTGCAGCTCCATCTGTTTCATCTCTATTTGCGGCAAATGAGCGCACAGTGGACAGGACTTGATATAACAAAGCAACCCTTAAATTTATGGGAATTTGACACTTTTCTTTGTTTAAGTTAAAATGCTATTAATAATCTGATGGCACACTAAAATGTAAAAGAAATCCACCAGGAATAGAAACTCATCATTATTCTACAGTATTCTCATGGTTCTGAGAAAAGTCTGACCAATCATATCATTCGGTCCGAATGATATGATTGGACGAGCGACCTGAACGTGCTTACATAACAGCTTGCGCACTCCTCTCTACCCCCAACCAGGACTTTAACTAACTAACTTTATTAACGCCAATGATTAAGAACAGTAACCAGGAAAGCAGAGGAAAGTCAAGAGTACAAGTCAACACACATAAGAGTCAACGCTTTTGGAAATCAACTGTTTTTTAAAACAGACAGAGAAATGTGGGCTGTGAGACGGTCGCAGAGTTTTGTCTGATATACAGTATAGAGAGCGCAGCCCTGAGTGACATGTAACCACAGGAAGTCAGCTATACCGATGTAATGTGTACTGTTCAGTTTGTGCATGTTCAACCAGAATTGACACACTAGAACTGTACACTGTAACATTATCTTCCTTGTCCTTTTCCAGTCACCAGTAATTTTACTATTTAACACTTTATGATAAAACTCATCACTGACCCCGTTTGAGTTTTAAAACTGGTTGCATTTGACTGTGTTGGCTGTACAGTAACCTATGAATCAGACTCAGAATCAGAATAGTCTCATTCTCATTTCACTGGCTTTCCTTTTCTGTTTATCGACCAAATGAACCACTAATATAACGGTGATACAGTATATCATAATATTTCAAGTACACCCTTTCAAATGCTGTAAACTGCAACTCATGAAGGGGGGTGGGGGGTGGAGGTAAGGCAGGAGGAAGGGGTGGGTGGGATTTTCAAAGCCAGAAAGGTAAGGGTTGCTTTAATTGAATTTAAGAAGATGCTCATGTATCTCTTCCCAGGGCCCTGAGTGTTGATATCCTCTTGAGATGCAGAGGAACTCCTGTAAGGCCCTTGAAGCATCAGGCATAAAGGCTCAAGCAGCTCCAAGTGGAAGGTGATTAGGAAAATGTCTAAAGCTAATGGGCATGACGATGTAGGACGATAGAGTCATTACAATGGTGCTTCATGTATGTGAAGCCATTACTGTTACCGCAGGCCACCGACTATTAACCTGTCTCTTCTGATTAAATGCAGCTTTGAGAGCAAGACACAAATATCGAAGAAGAAAAGGGAACAGTGTGTAGGATAAACGGCCGGGGTGTGACAAGCATGAAAGAAATAGTGCCTTGAAGGAGGACTGCGGAATTTATGCCAGTCAGACTTACTGTATCTATTTTATTTTGGCTCTCTTGAAATAATTTAAGACCAGATTTAACACTGGTCCTTCTGGAAACGAGTTGTAAAGCTGCCGTGATGCTTCACTGAAAGGTGCCTTTTTGAAATTCTGAACACATAATGCCAGGAATCTGTCAGAAGGCTTTGGCTGTGTATTTCAGTTTAAGTAACAAACCTTTAACCTTTTTTTTGAAGAGGCTCGGTCTCCGTGTCTTTCATCGAAGACACGCGGGGGGATTACATGCAAGAGATTCTTACGACAGTGGAAGAAAAATGTGTTTGTGCTTTGTCTTTCTCATCATCTTCAGCATGCTTCCTGCTACGGCATAACTGCTGCTCCGCCATTGCTACAGTGTTTCCCCCTGGAAAGAGACACTGCATGTGTCTGAAATCACACATGTTACTCTTGTGGACTATTTTATTTAAATGAGGTGGGATTTTTCGCTCCACTTATAGAGCCTGTTCACACCTGTCATTAAAATGCATCTTGGGAGCAGGGCCGTAGCCAGGGTTTAGAAATCGGTGAGGTCCGAAGGGGGGGGGGGTTGTTTTGCTTTTTTTTCTTGGAAAAATTTCACATTTTTGACAACTATGCAGCACTTTGGACCCCTCTAGCTAGTTATTTTATAGGCTGTACATAATTACATCAAAATGACCCACAATTATATAAAGTGGACTAAAGGTCCCCACGTACTCAGGCGTACATGACTCCGCGTACTCAGTGTCACACAATAGACTGCTCGGTGGGATGTGGAATGTGACAGGCTCGACTATACCTCAAACTTCCGCGGGCATGTGGAGTCCGCGCCCGACTCTGTGGGGGACTTTAGACTTTTCATTCTTATTATTATATAGGCCCATTAGTTATGAAAGGAAGCTGATTGAGCTATTTACACCGCTGACTATCAGGAAATGTCCTGTGGTTTTCAGCCTTATGATTATATTTAACCTACCGTTTACAGCTGAGAACACCAGGTATCGTTCCCTCTCCATTCATTTGTTTCGGGACAGTTTCGCATTTCGGGGCTTCAATACAAGACGGACATTACATACGAGCAGCATGGAGGTATTTGGATGTTTTTTGGTGTGTCTTTTTGTTACGAAGAAAGTTGGTATCCATTAGCAACCGTTATATGGACATGCACTGCTACGCCGAGACCCCCTGTAACTCAGAGAAGCCACGGAGGACTCTGAAACTTCTCCCAGCCCTTAGTCCACATGAGGGTGGCGTAGGCAGAATTTTAATTCTGGGTGGGCCAGTACAAAATTGGATGGGCCATCTTTTCTCAGGACAGTGCATTTCATTTAGCGCACATCATTGACCAACACAATATTTGATACATACAGATGAAATGATCTTTCCTGCCACTATGATGATAAACTGTATTTAACTGTACCTATGTAAACAATAAAACTCAGTAACCAATCACACAGCAGCTCCATGTTGTCCCTGTGTGACGTTCAGGGACAGGTCAGGACAGTCTGAGGACAGACAGCTCTGAGGTTGAAGTCCTATAAAAATGAGATGCACCTGTGACAGGTCTGTCTACGTCTTGACCACATGTCAGCTGATCAGCTGCAGTAGAGGAAACTCCGCTCCACCGCGAGGAGCGCTTTTTTTTTTTTTTTAATTAAGCTCCGGTAGCGACCGGCTAATAGATACAGGAGGAAACTGTAAACCAGCCCGGATCCGCTGTATTTATCAAAGCGTCACCGTGCTGAAGCACCGGGTCTGTTTGAGCTGCGTTCATGAAGTTAGAGGCTGCTTTCAAACTCTTCAGGCAGTGATCAGTTCTCAGTGTCTGCAGCTTTTTGACTCGTTACTCACTGGTCTCGGTGTTTTAGCGATGGTGCTACATGGCTGAGTCCAGTATTATACAACAGGTAACATGGTCTCTTTTCACCTCCTCTCTCCCTTGTCTGCTCAGTGCTGGACCAACGTTTTAAACAGAGATCCGCTACATGTCTGTCGGCTTTGTTTGTTTATATTTCACAGAACAACTCCCATTGAAAACGATCGATCAGTTAATTTAATTTAATCAATTAAATTTTTCTTCTTATGAAACGTGGACGGGCGGGCCAGTGATTCGTCTGGGCGTCACTGGCCCGGCCAGGCCCACTCCTGCCTACGCGCCTGGGGTGAGTAGATAATGAGTGAAATTTCAATTTCGGGTGAACTATCCCTTTAACTTCCTCCACAGTTCAGTCTGAAAAAAAAAACTGGGAAAAAAACTTAAATCCTTCTTGATGTGAGCAGGCTTTGTCTTTAAAACAGCACCAGTTCTCCTCCAGACACCTGCACACAGTTTTCCAGGTTCTTGACTGGCAGCTTGTTGAAGCATCTTGGAGAAGCTGCCATAGTTCTTGTGAGGATTGAGACTGTCTCAGTGTCTTCTGTCTCTTCATGTAATCCCAGACCGACTCCATGATGTGGAGATCAGGACTCTGTGGGGGGGCTCTACCATCTGTTGCAGGACTCAGTGTTTTCTTGTGAATTAAAAGTTATTTTTGACACTGGCTGTAATTAGTGGGTCATTGTCATGCTGCAGAATACATGTGGGGTGGATGGTTTTGCATAATGAACAATAATCTAAACATCAGTACTGTATAATATCATGTTATGTCTCTTTCTGTGACTGCTGTATGAATACCACTGTACAACTGACATGATGTGATTTGTCCCTTTATCATTATAATTCATCATTCAACCTGTTCTTCCCATTTTCATCTGTGTACTGTATATACTTGTATTCTCAGCAATATTATTACCTCTGGGGTCCATCAATACATTCCATTTAACAAGGACTGATTTATGTTAGCTTATAGTTATGGCAAATCAAGCAAACTGCTTTTTTTCTGTATTGAATTTGTGTAGGAGTTGCAGTGGGCAGTATTAGTAACATGGAGGTTTCGCTTTCTGATTTGATTTTGTCAGAATAAATGGAGTTCATCCACCAGTTAAACACAGAGCGAACCGGCTGGAGGACATCACTGTGGGATGGAGGGAACACTCTGACCTCATAACTCATCCTCTGCAGCTGAACTGTGTTTGGTCGTAGAGTCCACCTCTCTGTGAGCGCTGCAGCTTCACCGGCTACATGACCAACTCTTCATACTGTAGTGTAGATTGTGTCATGACAGACCCATGGCTTTAAGAGTGCTTATTGTTAAAAAACAAAACAAAACTGAAATACTCATGACTCAAAGGTCCAAAACACAGGCCAGTGGTCCCTCTGCTGCACATGTTGTCACACTTTGCTGGCCCTGAATGCAGCATGTCAACACTGAAGACAACAGACATGTGGCCGGAGCCGACACTGAGGAGTCATCCTCATGTATCCTCCGCTGCTGAAGCCCAGATTCATTTATTTATTTATTCACATCAATTTACAAACCAAGTGTAAGAAACATTAAGTTTTGTAGTGAAATAGGACACCCTAGGAAGCTTACAGTAAAGGGGAATTGCCTTTTTTTACATTCTGGACCTTATTTCTAGCATAAAATACGATTATTTACTCACCCACAGGGTGCGATTTGCCAGGGGGGATGGTAGGGATTCCCCCCCCCCCCCTCTGGTAATTTATCATCATCCCCGGTGGGGATACGTGTTGTCCCCCCCTCTGGTCAGACATAGTAATAGATTACTTTAGATCAAGTCTACATCATTTGAACCGCGAGCCTTCTCACCCCCCCTACAGTAGCGCACAGCGTCTCCCAGACCGTCGTATGTAGCCCAGGCTACTGGAAATTCTCAAAAAAAAAGAAAAAAAAAAAGGCGAGTCTGGAGATGCCGGTTGCACTGGGTCGGGTCTGTCTCAGGTTTGAGCAAATAAAAGCCGGTCTCAGGCCGGGTCTGTTCTATTATGCTTAATGTTTGGGTGCAACAAAGTCACTGTTAACAAAATCAACATCTAATCTGTCCCTTCAAAATAAAGAATTAGACGACAAAAGTGACTATAGGAACCCCCCCCGCAAACTATCCCCCCCTCTGTTTGTTTCACAAATCGCACCCTGCTCACCCAGATAACTTTGCCGTCATTATACAGTACGTCGACAAAATTAGATCCAGCCGAGTGCCACGTATATCCGTATAATGTGAGTCTAGGGCAGTGGAATGCAGCCTCTAAACTGCAAAACTGTTTCATTTCACCAATATTTAGTTCTGATAGGCTAGTGCTATTCCCTCTGAGTCCGGGGTTAGCTGTTATCAACATCCGGGGTCTGTAGGTTGACCTACTGACCTCTGATCTGGATGATGTCATCTCCGACCGCTGCCCGGCTCATTCTGATAATAATCATTCTGCTTCGGCATTCGGGTCCATTTTTATCTCAACCAGCCGGAGCTTTAGTGAGTCCAGGTTGTGGAGAGGAAGCCTGTGGAAGCTGAACTTCATCCAGCTGCTCATTTTGTTCTGACAAGTCAGAAACATGCAGAAATGAATCACTATTAGCGGTAGCAACAAGCCGCGCCGCGCTCAGAGATGACATCATCCAGGTCAGAGGTTAGTAACTCTGGACTCAGAGGGGAATAGCACTAGCGTATCATAACAAAATATTGGTGAAATGAATGAGTTTTGCGGCGGATAATGTGTTATTTAGAGGCTGCATTCTGCTGCCCTGTAGACTCTTTATACGGATATACGCGGCTCTCGGCTGGATGTAATTTCCTCAGACCAACTTGTAATGACACAAAAGTTATCTGGGTGAGTAAATAATCGTATTTTATGATAGAAATAAGGTCCAGATTGTAAAAAATGGCAATTCTCCTTTAAGAGCTTTTTCAGAGAGGCCCAGGCACAAAGAATAAATAACACATGTGACCTGATACTAACACATTGTACAGTAAGACAAACCCAAAGATTTCATCAATCCAACATTCTGGACCTCAAACATCACAGTCTTATCTGCTACTCTGATTGGCTCCACACAGGCAGATGTTAGGTTCACTGTCCAGGCCCATGTTATAAGATCCCCTTCTCAGAAAGCAGAAACGCTGGTGGCAGTAAAGTCAAAGACCCCGACAGTGACACCACCGCTGCTGGAACCCTCATACCCACCGCCACAGTCAAACCTCTGACTAACATAGCTCCAGCGGCTCGGGAACACGTATTTCCAGCTCACCACGGCTGAATTTCAAACAATACCTCTCTTGAAAGCATGACATAGTTAAGTGCCACATCGATGACATTCCTGTCCGTCTCTGCAGAAATCCGTTAAACTGCTGACTGTACCTTTAGCGCACAGACAGACGGGACAGAAGAACCTGCACAGGAACCAAAGTCTCAGCCACTGTCAAAGACTCACAGTTACAGTTAGTGACAGAAATGCACATGTGGTGCACAAATGCTGCATGCACAACATTCCTGTGTTGCTAACGTAGCAGTTTTCCCTGTTGGTATTTGAAGACATTGATCAGGTTTTGGGTTTTGGACGTTACGACTTTCTCCTTTCTCAGGGACAGAACTCTGCTGCTGCTGTGTTAGTCTGCACTGCACTGCCTGTGGTTGACTTTGACTCATACACTCTTTCAGTGAAAGCAGCATGAAGCTGTCAGTAAAATATTATAATGTCATTTAGATCCAGAAGTGTGAGAATCAGTGAAGAGTGGCTCCTTATTTCCATGCTGCCTATTTTTTTTTTTTTTTTTTAACTTGCAGGATCTTGTTTTAAAAATGAGACCTGCAAAGTCATAATTTCATCCTCTGGTACTCAGGGTTTGGCATTTGCAGTGATAAGTCTATCGTCAGTCTCATTATCGAGTAGTTCTGCTCACTGAATTGGAAAACAGTTCAGGTTATCTATAAATGACACAGATGGGTTTGAGTTTCAGAAAACCAAAAGGCCACGGTGCGGCTGAAAAACGACATGCCAGGGAGAAGACTAAACTGCTGTTAATCTGAAATCCATCTCTGGTCTCAGTCCAGCCCTCAGCACCACCGCTAAAAAGATGTTATGGGAAGTCTCAGGGAAATGGTTCCAGTCGCTGCAGAAACAGAAAAGCCTCTCTGACAAGAGCTCTTTTTTTGTCCTCCTGTTGTATTTGAAAGAAATATTTGCCAGCAAACATCACAGAAGTGATCTGTTCTGAATGAAAGCCCTTACAGAAAGAATGTCTAGCACTCTCTAAAATGTGCCTTTTTTCCATTTATTGCTCTCTTCACAATTACAGTTTTGCTGTTATGTAACTAAATGGCTTTGCAAGTGACTGGGCACTGTAAAGGACACAGTAATAATAATAAAGATTTTTTTTTTTTTTACAAATGACTTTATGCCAGATACTTTTAAAGTTGCATTACTCCCATGTTGGGCTTCCATATAGCAAGTAGTCACTTGACAGAGTGGCCGAACATATTTGCTGTTCAGACTAAATTCAATTATCCTATGGCTAAACTCTGTGTGGAAGCCCTTTAGAGGTGTCTGGCATTGCTTTGAGGCAGGTTGGATCCATGCCCTTAAAGCCAGCAGACACCCTGGTCTAAATGATTATGTTGATCTTTCATGTTTCCTGTAGGTTTGTTTGCATCATCTATTTAACTGCTGTTGTTTCCTTTCTTCTGATGTTTTATTTCTTTGGTTATTTTTGACCTGATCTCTATGGTGTGTTGCCCCCGGAGGCCAGACAAAGAAGCTGCATGTTTTGACCTCACTCACCTGGACTCACCTGCGCTCACTGACGCTACAGTTACTCTCTTTGTCTGTACACTCTGCAGAATGCGTTGGTGTATTTTCTTTCTTGTAGCCCTTTGAATTACACACCTTTAATTTTTTTTTGCTTGTATTATATCTCGACCTTACCTTGCCATGGGATGATGTACATCTGGTGCTGTATAAAACTTAATTGAACAAAGACTTTTGTTTTTTCTCAATCAAACTGACTTCAGAATTATATAGAGGTTAGGAATAAATAAAGTGAGAATGAAAAATCAGTATGAATGAATAAGATGTGTCCTCTTTAGCTCTGGACACTGGAGAACAGAATGTATCACAGCTTTGACAAGTTGTGACAGACTCCCAAATCTATTTGCCTGAGGATGACTCAGTGAAAGTGTCAGCGTGGTTAATGAGGAGGGAATGCTGACCTTAATACATTTTCAAGATGCAAGCATGATAACAAACGATCAGCCTGCAGCCTGTCCTCAGAGTCTGTGACAGACTGTAAAGTGCTGACCTGAGACCGGCCATCCCGCCTGAAAGAAATAATCACCCAGGTGTGCCGGGCAATATCTCTTGATCTATTGAAGTATTGATTTTGTTACTCAATTTTAAAATGGGGTCTTGGTCACATATGGGGGCAGCAGATGGCAGATAAATGTTATAAAAAACAAACATACCAGCAGAAACTGTGATTTACTCAGAGCAGCGTCGCCGTACGGGGGCGAGGCGCGGAGGAGGTGCGTGATCTCCGCTCATTTATCACGCTAATTCTCTGCTCCGCCCAGATTAAGCCATGACATCTCTGGAAAATAAATAATAGATTTATAGAGTGGCTCACCAGACACCACGGACCTAATGTTTTTCAAGTTCCACTTCAGAGAAACTCACTCAGGATTATTTACTTCAATGTACTGATGAATAATTGATGGCGAGGCATAACACAGTTTCCTCTGTCCGTTCTAAGTGTCCAGACCGGAGTAACAAAATATTTATGCTTGTTTACTCTCCCTGTCGAAATTATGCAGACAGGATCATATTTTCTCATATTATCATGCTTGTTCCTGGAAGTGGGCGTATTCACCCTGTATTCACTGCAAATCCAGCAGCACACAAACAACACACTTAAAAGAATTTAGTTGTGATTTACTAAGACCATTAAATGTTCCATCAGTGTACCCAGAGCAAAAATAGCTTATACACAGTAATGACTTTATAAACTAGGGGAAGTAGCCTGCATATGATGAAAAATAGGCTTTCTATGAATACAAACCATATTCCACCTAGCTGCATACGCTGCTGTAATTGTGTTCCATGCTCAATAAACTACCTGGTGCTTTTTTTTCTGTTAAAGTGTGCATCATTTGCTTTCGCACTGGAAGCAATTATGGCCTATGTGCTCACTCAGAGGTCCGCCTGGACAAGCATGTCTCCCTGGACGATGGAGTTGAAATGGTAAAGTGAGTATTTTTTTTTAATCAAGAAAACAACTTAGTGACCAAGCTCAAGTGTTTTTGATTCTATCAACTGTCCACCTCAATCTCAGAGGAGGGGAAAGGATCAATAATCAAATATGTGTCTTATATCTGATGGAAGATTGGAAATATGGCTGTAGTCAGCAAGTTTGTTTTTTTCAAGTTAAAGCTGGGAGGTCTGAATGCAGTTTGTCAGCAATTTAGTAGAGATGTTGCTTAATGATGCTTCACTTTGCTGTGTGTAAACATTATTAACTGCAATCATGGTGTGACAGGTTTATCACAACTTTAAAATGGTTTATTGTGAGCTTGTTGGGCTTTTTCAATACATCTACATCAATATTCCATCCTTGTTACTATGCTGTGTAAAGCCCTTTGTGACAAACTGTAAAAACGACTGTAGAAATAAAATTGCCTTGCCTTGCCTTACCTAATACAACTTATAAGAACCAGAGAAAAGAATTAACAATAATCAAAAGTATTAACAGTTTAAAGGGATACTTCACCCAAAATCGATAATTCACCAATTTTCTACTCACCGTCATGCCAAGGAAGGGTTTGGAGAACTTTCGGAATTTCGCATATTTTTTATGAACAACTTTTTCATGTCGCAGCTTCAGGACACTTGTGTCAGTACGGACGAGCAGTATGGAGGTATTTGGATGTTTCATAGTCTGTGTTCTGGACAATTCAACAGTTAACATCACATCACATCATCTTCACTCGAGATCACTAAAGGTGTGCCCCAGGGCTCGGTCCTAGGACCTATTTTATTTTCTATTCATATAAATGATCTCTGTGTCAATATGTCAAATGCTGCTTATCACTTTTATGCTGACGACACTGTCATTTATTGTTGTGCGTCCTCTGTTGTGCATGCATTTGAGCTGTTACAGTCTGCTTTTAATGTTGTACAGGCCCGACTACAAAGTCTCAAACTGGTTTTTGTCATGTCTGTCAAGTTTCTGTTTGCTATTGCACATTTCATGTTTATGTCTGGTCTTTCCTGTTTTATTTTGAAATCACTAACCCTCTGTCTCTGTTCTAGTTTTACTTCCTGCACGCCCTTCCCCCGTCCTGTCACACCTGCTCCCTGATTGCTCTCCCCACCTGTTTCCCATCTTCCCTCATTACCTCTTGTACTTTACCTTGTGTGTCTCACAGTCTAGTTGCCAGTTCGTTGTACCTCACAGTCCTCGTCCCAGCTCTTATCATAGACCAAGCCATAGCCTGTTTTCGTGTATGACCCTGCTTGCCCCTTTGACCTGCCTTTTGCCTCTCGATTTTGGAAACCTCTGCCTATCTGACTGCCTGCCTGTGTACCGAACCCTGCCTGGTAATAAACCTGCCTTTCTTGTCCGAACCTGCTGTGTTGTGCATTTGTGTCCACCAGTTCTGCACTCTGGAGTTCATGACAGAACGAACTGGCCATGACGGACACAGCCGACACAGATCTGGTTCGTAATGCCCTTAGAGCTCAGGGCCAGAAGCTAGCTCAGCAGGAGCAACAGCTTGCTACCCTGTGCTCGAGTCTGAGAGACCTGGCCACACGGCAGGACTCAATGATGCAATCTCTGGGCGGGCAGGTTAATTTGCTTCTGGAGAGATTTGACAACGCAACCTTCCCTGTAGCTGCGCCAAATGTTGGGCCGGAATCACCGCCCATCCTGGCTGCTGCCGCTCCACCACCTGATGCAGCTGCAGCACCATGTCCCCAGTTGTCTCGGCCTCAGAGATTCTCAGGAGACTCGGGTGATGTCAAGCCATTTCTCACACAGTGTGAACTCCATTTTGAACTGCAGGCTGCGGCCTTTCCTACTGAGCGCTCCAAGATCGCTTTCATCATCTCCCACCTGTCTGGACGCGCTGAAGCCTGGGCTACTGCTGAATGGAGCCGCCGTGCCATGTCATGTGCCTCACTCGCGGACTTCACCAGGGCGCTGACACAGATCTTTCAACACACTTCACCTGGTCGAGAGGCTGCCCGAGCAATCATCAAACTGAGGCAAGGCAAACGTAAGGTCACAGATTATGCCATAGACTTTCGTACTCTTGCTGCTGAGAGTGAATGGAATGCTGCTGCGTTAGCCGATGCATTTTTTCAGGGGCTGTCCGGAAACATTAAGGATCATCTGGTCTCCATGGACTTACCAGAGGATTTGGATTCGCTCATCGCCGTCGCCATCAAGATCGACAAGAGGCTCACGGAACGAGATCAGGACCGGGGTCGCCTTCCTGTGCGCGCTCCGCCTCACCAGAGTGGGAGAGGTGCTTCGCCTGACCGGCCTAATCGACTTCGCCCACTTTCCACATCCTTCGCTCCCCCAGCCGACACCATGGAGGAACCCATGCAGCTGGGTAACACCCGTCTCCCCCATGAGGAGCGCCTTCGCCGGCAGAGGGACGGGCGCTGCTTTTACTGCGGTCTCCTGGGACATCAGGTCGCAGACTGCCATATCAAGACCTCCAAGTACGGACTCAAGACTGCTGTAAGGGTGAGCCAGAACACTGTTATTCATAACCCTGCTCACTATGAAGTTAAAGTTAGTTTTCACTCGAACACTGCTTCCATGGTGGTGCCAATTTTCATAGACTCTGGCTCTGATGCTAACCTCATGAACCTCTCTCTCGTCAGGAGTCTGGGCCTGAGCCAGCTCCGGTTACAACGTCCCCTCGAGGTGAAAGCGGTTGATGGCAATCCTCTGGGCCGAATTACCCACCGCACTCAATCAGTAACAGTCACGTTTCCTGATAGTCATACTGAGAGTATTAGTTTTCATGTTTTTCCCGCCATGTCCCATTTGGCTATCCTCGGGCACCCCTGGTTAACCAGACATAATCCCAATTTTGATTGGGTAAAGGGTCAAGTTTTGTCATGGGGCCAGGGCTGTTACCAGTCATGTTTTGTTCCTCAGCCAGCATTGGCTCACCAAGACCCGGATCTTTCCGGGGTACCTGCTTGTTACTACGACTTAGCTTTGGTTTTCAGTAAAGCGAGGGCGAAATCACTTCCTCCTCACCGCCCTTATGACTGCTGTATTGACTTGTTGCAAGGAGCTACTCCGCCTAGGGGTAGGCTGTTCTCTCTCTCCTCCCCAGAACGTCAAGCCATGGAGGAGTACATCCAGGACTCGCTTACGGCAGGGATTATCCGTCCTTCTTCTTCACCAGTGGGAGCAGGATTTTTCTTTGTGGAGAAGAAAGATAAATCCCTGCGCCCCTGCATAGATTATCGGGGGCTCAATGACATAACAATTAAAAACAGGTACCCTCTCCCGCTCATCTCCACAGCCTTTGAACTCCTTGAGGGAGCCAAAGTATTCACTAAACTAGACTTGCGCAATGCTTACCACATCATACGCATCAAGCAGGGGGACGAATGGAAGACGGCGTTCAACACCCCTACAGGACATTATGAATATCTTGTCATGCCCTTTGGTTTAACCAATGCTCCTGCTGTTTTTCAAAATCTTGTGAATGACGTCCTACGGGACATGCTCAATGTATTTGTGTTTGTGTACATAGACGACATCCTGGTATTCTCCCCCGATGAGGAAACTCACAAGGACCATGTCCGGAAAGTGCTACAACGGTTGCTCGACAACCAGTTGTATGTCAAGGCGGAAAAGTGTGAGTTCCACAAGCCCTCAGTGTCATTCCTGGGGTTTGTGCTGTCTGAGGGGGAAATCCAGATGGACCCTGCCAAGGTTTCTGCAGTTGCAGAGTGGGCCACGCCTCGTTCGAGGAAGGAGGTTCAGAGGTTTCTTGGTTTTGCCAATTTTTATCGCAAATTTATCCGCAACTATAGTTCCATTGCTGCTCCATTGCATAACCTGACCTCTCCTAACCAAGCTTTTGTCTGGTCCACAGAATGTGAAACCTCTTTTAACCTCCTCAAGAAGAGCTTCACCTCAGCACCCGTGCTCACACTCCCAGACTCCCGCCAGCAGTTCATAGTCGAGGTGGATGCCTCTGATGTGGGTGTTGGGGCAGTGCTCTCACAGATTAATCCAGATAATGGTAAGCTGCACCCTTGTGCTTTTCTTTCCAAAAAACTCTCCAGTGCAGAACAAAATTATGACATTGGGGATAGAGAACTGCTGGCGGTGAAGGTGGCTCTGGAGGAGTGGAGGCACTGGCTTGAGGGAGCGCAACAGCCATTTCAGGTCTGGACTGACCATAAAAATCTTGAATATCTGAAATCTGCCAAAAGATTAAACTCCAGGCAGGCCAGATAGTCTATTTTCTTTAGCCGATTTGATTTTGTCCTCTCATTCCGCCCTGGCTCCAAAAACACCAAACCTGACTCTCTTTCTCGTATGTTTGACCCAGACAATTCCAATCAGGCTCCCAAAACCATCCTTCCAAGGTCCTGTTTTGTTTCGGCCTTCTCCTGGGGAGTTGAGGACAAGGTCAGAGCGGCTAGTGTCAGCGTCCAGGTTCCTCCGGAGTGTCCAGAGGACAAACTGTTCGTGGTCCCGGAACTCCGGGGGGAGGTTATACATTGGGGACACACCAACAAGGTAACTTGCCACCCAGGGATCCTTAAGACCCTGTCTGTAGTGCAGCAGCGTTTCTGGTGGCCCAAGATGAAGAATGATGTTATTGATTATGTTAACGCTTGCACTGTCTGTGCCATGTACAAAGTGTCCCATCGGAGACCACCAGGGGAGCTTCTGCCCCTCTCAGTACCCAAGCGCCCATGGTCGCACATTTCCTTGGATTTTGTCACCGGGCTGCCTCCCTCTAGTGGTAACACTGTTGTTTTGACTGTTGTCGACAGACTGTCTAAGATGGCTCACTTCATCCCGCTCCCCAAGCTTCCTTCGGCCAAGGAGACAGCCGAAGCATTAATAAACCATGTTTTCAGGATTCATGGCTTCCCTGAGGATGTGGTCTCTGACCGGGGCCCACAATTCATCTCCAAGTTCTGGAAAGAGTTTTGTGGTCTGTTGGGAGCCACAGTTAGCCTGTCGTCAGGTTTTCACCCACAGTCTAATGGACAATCTGAACGCCTCAATCAGGAACTCGAAAAAGGCCTGAGGATCACTGCATCGCGACACCCGGACACCTGGTCATCACAACTGGTCTGGGTGGAACTTGCTCATAACTCCTTACCCTCTGCATCATCTGGTTTTTCTCCGTTTCATGTAGTACATGGTCACCCACTCTCTCTCTTTCCTTCCACAGACCCTGATAGCTCTGTTCCATCTGCTCTGTCTTTGGTTTGCCGCTGTAAGAGGACCTGGGAGCGAGCTCGCCAGCACCTCCTGCGGCAGTCCACCGCATATAAGGCCGCGGCGGCCAAAAAGAGGTCGTCTGCTCCTGCTTACTCCACGGGTCAAAAGGTCTGGCTTTCGACCAAGAATCTGCCACTCAGGGTGGAGTCTCGCAAGCTCGCCCCCAGGTTCATCGGCCCCTTCCCCATAACCAAGGTTGTTAATCCTGTCTCTGTCCGTCTGCGTCTCCCTAGGCCCATGCGTGTCCACCCCACATTTCACGTTAGTCAAAGTCAAAATCATGTCAAAGTCATGTCAAACCAGCACTCACCAGCCAGTTCTGCCCTCCGGCCAGGCCCCCTCCACCCCCCCGGTTCATCGACGGCGGTCCAGTTTTTGCGGTCAGGAAGCTCCTGTCGGCCCGCCGTCGTGGCAGGGGGATCCAGTACTTGGTGGACTGGGAGGGGTACGGGCCGGAGGAGCGGTCCTGGATCCCCTCTCGGTTTATTGTCTGCCCCTCACTTATTCGTGATTTCCATGCCTCGCACCCTCAAGCACCTGGGCCTTCAGGAGCCGGCCCTTAAGGGGGGGGGTACTGTCATGTCTGTCAAGTTTCTGTTTGCTATTGCACATTTCATGTTTATGTCTGGTCTTTCCTGTTTTATTTTGAAATCACTAACCCTCTGTCTCTGTTCTAGATTTACTTCCTGCACGCCCTTCCCCCGTCCTGTCACACCTGCTCCCTGATTGCTCTCCCCACCTGTTTCCCATCTTCCCTCATTACCTCTTGTACTTTACCTTGTGTGTCTCACAGTCTAGTTGCCAGTTCGTTGTACCTCACAGTCCTCGTCCCAGCTCTTATCATAGACCAAGCCATAGCCTGTTTTCGTGTATGACCCTGCTTGCCCCTTTGACCTGCCTTTTGCCTCTCGATTTTGGAAACCTCTGCCTATCTGACTGCCTGCCTGTGTACCGAACCCTGCCTGGTAATAAACCTGCCTTTCTTGTCCGAATCTGCTGTGTTGTGCATTTGTGTCCACCAGTTCTGCACTCTGGAGTTCATGACAGTTTTAAACACCAGTAAATCAAAAATAATGGTTTTCTCAAAAGCTCCTTACTCAACTGAAAATTTACCCTCTGTAATAACTGCCCAAGGAAACCCATTTGAGGTTGTTACTAAGTATAAATACTTAGGTTTCCTTTTAGATATGGAGCTTTCGTTTAAATTGCACATTGAAAACCTGGTAAAAAAAACTCAGGCTAAAGCTTGGCTTCTTTTATAGAAATCGTGTGTGTTTCTCTCTGCGAGTGCGTAAATTGCTTGTGTGGTCAACTTTCCTACCGGTAGTTGACTATGGAGATGTGTTGTACATGTGTTGTACATGTGTGCCTCGTCCAAAAGCCTAGCAGCTTTGGACACTGTACATCACAGTGCATTAAGGTTTTTCACTGGCTGTGGTCGTCTCACTCATCACTGTCAGCTCTACCTGAAGTCCGGGTGGCCAAACATCTCTGAGCACCCGGAGAGAAACTCACTGGCTGCTGATGATCTATAAGGCTCTCCTCGGTATGGTTCCATCTTACCTATGTTCACTCCTCCATCGAACAGAAAATCGATATGCCTTAAGGTCCAGTGATATCTATAGTTTGAACATTCCTCGAGTGCAGACTGAATTAGGGAAAAAATCGTTTAGTTACCTCGCTCCATCAACATGGAACAACCTCCAGGCTGAACTGAAATTGTCTGAACTTGTATCTTTTAATGTTTTTCGTCACTTCTTAAAGGTCCGACAACAAAAATCAATTGAGCGGTGCCTTTGCTGACCAACCTTGTCACCATGACCCCCTTGCTCCTTGCACTTTTGTTTTAACCTCTACTGTATTATGGCCCTATTTATTATAATGTAATATTGTAATGTATTTTGTATTTTATAATGTTGACGACGTGTGCTGCCCTCTTGGCCAGGTCGCCCTTGAAAATGAGATCTCGATCTCAACGGGTCTTTTTACCTGGTTAAATAAAGGCTAAATAAAAATAATAATAAAAATAACTCTATCCGTCTCCATTATATGAAAATCCATTGCCAAAAGCGTTTGGATGACTCCAGAAGTTCTTCAAACCCTTCCTTGGCATGACGGTGAGTGGAAATTGGTGAATTATCAATTTTGGGTGAAGTATCCCTTTAATTGCTGATTGCTGAGAGCAACTAGCTACAAACAGGTCTTGCAATTCACTAAATTGTGTCTGTGGATGTGTGAAGAAGTGCTGTGGTTTGGCGATAATGTAAAGAAGTAACACATCCACACATTCAAACTGGCCAATGAGCAGTGCATTTCTTGATGACTAATGACAAAATTACAGAGAACTATGATAAATAAATTAAGCTATAATGGTGTTTTTTTCAGAGTTTTCATTGGATGGGCAGATGATGCCGCCTGGGTGGGTGATGCCCCTGAATGACCTTCACAGCCCTGAACCTCTGCTCAGCTGCCACCTCTCAGTCAGTGTCAGGGAGATTTGTAAGTTGTATCTCTGGCTTCCTGGTAGATGCTGGTTGTTGCTTAGGACATTGTTGTGTTAAGGTGTAATATTATGTCTTCTAAGGGACTACAGGAGACATGACCTCTATAGTCATGTGGCCCTATCATGTTTTATTCCATCATATTTATCTATCTAATTGTATTGGTTGCAGTGTGAGTGGACTTTAAAGTTAAAAAAAAAACTGGTGTTGGTACTAACACTCACCACACATCCTCAATTCATCATTACAGTACAAAGTTTGTTACAGTTTAATATAGCTACCAACCACAATTGTAACATTAAAGCCAGTAAAGAACAGTGATACATGGAGTTAAAAGTCAAAGTGATGGTGTCCTTCATTTCGGTACACATGAATATATATCATCCAATCAATGTATGAGGACAGTACAAAAAAAGAATCCTAATTGACAACATCAAATACATAAGAAATAATAATAATGTGTATCCAAATACAGTATGTTACACAGTTGGGTGTAAGTTATTGCTCAAGTTTGTTGTTTTTTTGTATGTGGCTCATCTCAAAAATTGACTCTACTTCTCAATCACTCCTCTGTCTCTGTGCCCACCAATAAATACATCTGTGTGTCCAGTCTTAGTGAACTTATAAGTTATTGGACTTGGATATTAACCACTTCCTAACTCTGCATCTATCTGGGATGAAGGCCTGAGGTGCTGTGGTTGAAAGCCTTCTCATTGTACCATCAGTCTCTCATGATAGCTGATCTAATTTAACTTCTCTCTGTACTCAAACATTTGTATCGATTTCTAAAGAATACTGACAACAGATGTCAATAAACAAACTTTTAGGTGGCCTTTAAAGACTATAAAGCTTCACCTTAACATGACAGGATTCTAATACAAACCTCTCATACTGTATTGTCTGGGAGCGATAGTCTGACTGATGTCGGAGCTTGATTAGGGGTTTAGTCCAGAGTTTTCAATCAATAGAGAAGAACACTGCGAGGCCAAACCCAATTAAATGCATGGGCCCATTATATAAGAGCTGATTGCATCGACAGCGCAGCTCCACACCCAACAAAGAGAGCAGTGATCAATAGACAACCTCTCAAAATGGACAGGCTTAAGATTGTAGATTTGGAGGCAGGAGTAAGGAGAGTGAAATGTTTTAATTGGCTTTGAGCTGTACTTCCTGGTGAGCGATGGGGATTTGTAGCTGTAGAGAACTGTCTGAAGGGAAATGATGGGCTGCATCCAAAGATATGTGAGTCCCATGCTGGTTTATTCACAGTGTTAATGCTGCGGACTGCGCTCTGCATGACAGTTAAGCCTTTTAAAACATTAGTAAATATTGTCTCATATACATATTTTAATAACACTAATGGTATTTCACATACAAAGGTGTCATTTGCCATATAAATGTGTGAGTAATGGTGTAGCAACTGAATCAACAAGCTAATTTCCTGTCATTTCAAATGTCACAATTAATGCTGCGTATCTTGGTTTACTCTTCTATTAAGTGGACTGGAGCCACTTTAAAACCTCTCATCTCAACAACAGACATTTTTAATTTAGTCATGTGTAATACAGCAATTTCATGCACCGCTGGATTCGTCCTTGGCTGTGACCCCTCGGCCCCCTGTTCCAAAGCTGATGAGTATTCCCTGTTGCAATGTTTTTGCGTTTCTGAAATGCTTTGACAAGATATTTGGGCAAATAGGAGTGATGTTGACATAATGAGGAGCAGCATTGGAGGAGGAGGAGGGGCTGGTGCCGTGCTGCTCATTAATTACTTGAACATGGGAACAAGTGTTGCCTCATAAAAATGCATCCGTATGCATGTGATGTATGTGCAATAAAAAATAATGCAGCCAATTACATACCTTAAATAAACTATTTGCCAATTCAACCACTCTAATTGCTTTTGCGTCAGTGTAAAGTGGGTCTCTAGAAGCCTTGTAAATACAGTATATCATTTGGACTTGTCCAGTGTGCATAATAATTAGCGTTTGAAAAATATGAAAATTATACTTTTCATTTTACACGTTTCCCTTAAAAGGGCTAATTAGACATGCAGGCAGCGCATTCTGTATTCTCTTACCAAACATTACTCTGGTAGTGTTTGTATTAGTGTTGTAAGTAGATGCAGGATTACAGTTGTTCTACAAGTACAGGGTACATTTATTTATAATATTCTACCAAAACCTTAATCAGCAGACATGACACAAATGTCTAAGAGTAAGTATGAGTACATCTTAATTAATTTACATTAAAAAAGGCCTTAGAACATATTACTGTAAAACATCCTAAAGTAGTGAATTCCATTTCTTTCCTTATTAAATGAATAGATTTTTTCAAGTTTATTAATCCAAACAGTAATTTCATTCTGCTTATTTGGGTCCAAGTTGCATTAATTTGATGAATATTATCACAGTGATTACATTTGTACATCTGTTGACACACAGAAATGAATGTGCCAATATCAGTGCTGAGCCAAATGGAGCTGTTACACAACAGTTAACTTATGTTGCAGACAAAACGAGCTGTTGTTGTGTGTTTAAATACCCAAAGCCTAAAATAAATCAATTTTTAAAAATGTGTGTAATTAAGAAAAAACTGTTGACAATGGAATCGAATGGCTTTCCATGGGATTGGTGTAGTAATTGTACAACATGAAACTTGAGGTTCCAGGGTGCCATTCCGAAGGGCCGCCACTCCGAACGTTTACTTTAATTTGTCGGAATGCCGACCCTTAATTATTTATGGGAAAAGGGTGCCATTACGAACCTGAAAAAATCTTGAATGGTTTACGGCACGGAGTAACCAAGCCTAAATGTGGTGGTAGCGTAGTGGTCAGAGCATCTGCTTTTGACGCGGTGGATCAGGGTTCGACTCCCGGGGGAGATACATATTCATTAGATTCACATGACGTCACTGTGTTTCTCCGCCGCCATATTTGTGTCTGAATCAGGGCAATCTGGGCTCAGATCACAGCGTCACGTTACCAGAACAAGTGGAGTAGTAGGAGGAAATCAGCAAGAGACCGAAAATTGACGTTATTTGAAAGATGCCAGGATTATATTGTGCTGTTGACTGTGATAGCAGTCGCCAAAAAAACCTCGGACTGCAGTTTTATCCCATCCCAAAAGACGTAAAGTTATAGGCGGAATAAATGGTTGACTGCAGGCATCTATCAGTGGCAGCATGGGCTGTGACAAGTCTCACAAAAAGAGGGGATTCACTTTTTTTTAACCTAACTTCTAACCTAACATGGATATATTGAATTCTGTATTTTGATTACTTTCTTATTAATTACTCACTGATTCTGCATTTAGGGTATTTTATTTCTGTATAACAGACCGTTGCTAAGTAAAACGGGCCGTTGCTAGGGACGCCGCTCTGATCAGCGGAGCAGGGCAGAAGAACTATCAAGGATTTTTACCTTGTGTTTCATTTTTACCAGCTTCAGACTAATTGTGATGTTAGAAAAATGACTTGTAGCTTGTTAGAGGGAGAGTGGAGGCTCTCTGCCTCCCTCACCGCTGCTGGAATCAAACCTGCGATCAGAGCGGACAGAGCGGACGGGCCAGCGCAGTGTCACAGCTGTGACCAGCTGTGTCTGTGCCACCGCGAGTCCGTGACACGAACGTGTCCCGTATCGTCATCTCTTATGACAGACAGGACGACATAAATGCGCACATCGTAACATTTACATGATGATTCATCAATCTACTGATTGATCATCAAAAGCTCGTTGAAAACAACTACACACGAGTCGACAGGAGGAGGGTGAGGAGCAAACAGCGGAGAAGTGACCGGACTTCGGACTTTGATCAACATTACGTCTCAAATTAATTAATTAATTAATTCATAAACTGTGTAATAAGTGGGATAATATAGAGTTAGTCTGTTGTTATAGAGATATAAACCCAGACAGGATGTATGAAACCCTGTCATGTTGTCAAGAAACGGTCATTTCCATCCTGCGGTTTGATGCTGTCATATGAGGAGACCTGTCAAATCGGACACAAATATGGCGGCGGTCCCTTCGACGTGACGTCACTGCAACCCATGAATTAACTGCGATTTTATTGGCCTCTACCTAACCTTTTTACTAAACTTAACCAACTCCTTTCTACATTGCCTAAACCTAACCAAAGCACAGAGCAAGGACATTTATTTTCAGCAGGAGTACCGCGGCTGCATCAGACCATGGATGTAATGCATCAGACTCGCACCTGGGTGAAACTTTGGAGGCGGAGGGGGAGGGGAAGGGGGAGGGGGAGGGGCCGGTCGGGCGCTGTCCCCGCGGCGCGTCGTGTCAAGCCGGGCAGGAAGTCAAACCACGAGAGAATCCGGTCAATTTTCAAAATAAAACACATTCAGAACGGCGGCCCCTCGGGAAGTTCGAAATGACGGACCTTCGGGAATTTTCGGACTGGCAGACCGTCGGAATGGCGGTCCTTCGGAATGGCGGTCGCCCCCCGAAACTTGTTGGATGTCATTGCTTATTGTCTGTGTCATTATACTGTGATGAAAGTGGAGCAGAGAGTGGAGTGGGCAGTACACTGAAAAAAATAATAATTGGATTAACTCAATTAAATAGTGGACATTAACAGAATTATTCTGTGTTGATAAAAAAAACATTAAATTGGGTCTGAATAAAGTAAATCAAGCTCTACAATCTTTTCATTCCTAAACAATTTTATCACACTATTTCAAACTATTCAACCCCAAAACTTCTTGCGAGGAGGCGAGAGTGCAAACCACCACACTACTGTCACTATGTCAGTTACATACTTTCTATTATTGTGATGTTAACATTTTTCTGTATAAATGTTTATTTCTAAACACTTTACTGTAAACCCAATGGCATGTATAACAGCCATCGATGCTCACATTGCACCGGCATCTACAACAAACCCTGTATAAAGTCTCTACTGGTGAAGAATTTCACATGAAATGCCACTGTATTTTCTGAATGTCAACCTTCAAATGAACACTCACCTTACCATTGTAACTATAATAGCATCATAATAGTCACAGGATCCAGTTGTTAAGAGGCCTGATATTGCAAGAAAATGACTGATGGCTAATTCACTTTATCCCAAGACAAGTTGAACACATTTGAAATTTCCATACTTTTTCCAGACCCTAATTTCCAGACTTCTCAGTAAAAAAAAATCAAATAATTCTTGACATTGGAGTAAATAGATGTGTATCATGAAAATAAATTATACAATCAATTGTTCTGAATTTTCATGCCACTACTGTATGCCACCAAGTAATTTTCAGAAGATTAGCTATTATTAACCCAAATAATTTCAGATAAGACCAAACCCAGATAAGTATTATTCCAATACAATAGTTTCCATTTTCCATATTTTTTCAGACCTGGAAATGTATAAAATTATATTCCAGACTTTTCCATACCTGCGTAGGAACCCACATACAATGTAGATTCTACACAATTCACATTTTTGTTTTTTTAAAACACAAAACAATAGTGATAAAGTAAGATGCTCCAATTGACCCAACAGACGCCGATTTCCTTTTTTTCAGAGTAGCTATTATGGATCATGATCATCGTAGCTCCTGCAGCTGAACCACACACCTTCCACCCTGCTTTAAAAACCCTGCTCACTCAAGTGTTGTCAGGGGAGGGGGATCAGGCCACTGCTCTTGTGCATTGAGACGTTTCATTCTCAAAGCCCACCTTAATCATTCAAGTGCATTCCACCCGTGTTCGCTTCAATCACTCCTGTGATACAGTATTTAATGGTTAGAGCACAGCTCGACGTTCTCAGCGGGATTCCTCCATCAGAATCAGGTGATGGGACCGGGAGGAGAGGATACTGAAGAGACGGAGCGTGCTTTAATCCCAGGTTAAAGGTTTAATGAGTGACACATGATGCTGTTACATGATGTCATCTTTCACCTTACAAGATAGGCCTATCTTGCACCTGACTGAATAATTAAGACTCATGGCACTTTCTTTTTTGGTTCATTAACTTTCAAAAGCAGCCCATAGATGGCAAATCTGAATTACTGTTCCACTGTTACTAACCTTTCCAGTGCTATCCTCTCCCAGGCTGTGTCCTTTGTCAAATGAAACTAATCAGTCTCTAAAGCCAGCCTTTGCCTCCACAGGCTTTCTGCTGCTGTCTCCTTTTTTACACACTCACCTCAGGGGATGACACTCCTTAGCCCAACATGCTGGTTGCACCCTTCTCCTTACCATTTGTCTTCACTAGCACACCTGCTTGTTTTGCATGATATTATTTTTTCACATTGAATAATACTAGTGCAGAAGTTACATGACTCAGTATGGCCTGGTGAGATAAGATGAGATTGATTTTGTTCTAAGTATTTCTCTGCTGGTTTTTACACTTTTAGAGAACCATTTTACAAGCTCAAGAGAAAACACAGTCAGCATTGCTCGCTGTTATCACAAGGAAAACAGGGGTGGCCACTGTCATCACCATATTCTGCAATAATGTAGCAGGACAAACACCATTTGTATTGGAGACAGCACGTTTGCTACCACAGTCAACTGTAGTGAAAACAGGATGTCACCTGTAGGACTTCATCTTTTTTTTTTTTCTTTGCTTCCCTCTTTTGTGTTTGACTCAGAAAAATGTCTTTCATTTTTGTTCTGGAAGCTGTTTGGTCTGATGTGGCACTCTACCAAGCGCCGCATCAGGCTGACTTGAATGTTCCCTCACAGCTGTTCATTGTTGTCTGTGCTGAGAGAGAATTTTCTGAGCAAACACTGAGAGGCAGCTTTAGTTTAATTTCCAATATTTGCAGGGTCATTTTCAGGGGGTGGGCTTTGAACCTCTAATATTACTGTAAAACCCAACAAAACACCAGGGCTGCATGCAATATATGAAATGATACAGAATGACAATTGATTATGCAAATTTGAGACACACACATGTTTCTTTCCACTCAAATATTCTAGTTTGTACCACACATCTTACGTATAATACTGCGTTTTCCCATTTAACCTTCATGCAACCTTTGATATTGGCCGGATGAGATGTGGTTTCCACCATTGGTCAGCTCAATTTCACACTTAGGCCATCTTTACAGGTCTTGGTTCCCAAATCTGATTTGTTGCCTCTATCAGATTTGTCTTGACCGTCTGTTTACTCTAATAGAAGTGACCCATATCCTTTGCTTGCATCAAACAAACCGCATACGCAAACGCTGTTTGGCTACCAACACCGAAGAGGAATTAAAAACTGCGCCAGGTAAACAACATGGACCCTGATGAAAGTAAAGCACATTTTTTCCAAAGCATTTTTAGAGGTGCACAGAACATTGGTTGTATCTTAAAGAGGAACTATGCAAATCTGGTCGCTTTTTGACTGTTTCAATAACACTCCTCTCTCCCCCTCAGGCCATGTGCACAATCTTTGGAACAATGGATATTAGGTATAAGATATGATTTTTTTTTTTTATGCATATTTCTTGGGGGCTTTTTTGCCTTCAATTGACAGGACAGTTGGGAGAGTGACAGGAAACGGGAGGCAGAGAGGGTGGGGGGGGGGGGGGGGGGGGGGGGGGGGCACGCAGGCCAGAGCCAAACCACCAACTGAGCCAAACACCGCCCCTATAAGATATCTTTTATGAAGTGTATATTTGTGTAGTCTTATCTTGGCATTTAACCATCACAATTACTCCAAAGCCGTTTAATTAGGGTAAAAAAAAAAAAAAAAAAGCATAGTTCCTCTTTAAAGGGATAGTTCAACATTTTGGCAAATTGGCCCATTGCCATAATCGCTATAGTCATAGCAGTAGGTTCATTACCTTTAATTGTAGGTGTAAGCTATTTTCAGTACGGCGGAGCGCAGCAGCTGGCTGCTCAGAGCTACGCTATGGAGGCTAAGGGAATTTCTTGGTTTCCCTCATTAAACTCATCAAATTCAACATCCCAAAACTCCACAGCGCTTTTGTAGACAAGTTGTGACCTGCACAACCACCACGCTATGAGATAATGACGGAACGATACGAAACGGAGCCGTTTTCGAGGTAAATACAGGGTAAATACGGAGACTGCTTGTTGAAAAACTGTCCCTGAACGCAACGCGCATCAGCGGTTTTGTATGAATTTACCTCGAAAACGGCTCCGTTTCGTATCGTTCCGTCATTATCTCATAGCGTGGTGGTTGTGCAGCTCACAACTTGTCTACAAAAGCGCTGTGGAGTTTTGGGATTTTGTATTTGATGAGTTTAATTGGGGAAACCAAGAAATTCCCTTAGCCTCCATAGCGTAGCTCTGAGCAGCCAGCTGCTGCGCTCCGCTGTACTAAAAATAGCTTACACCTACAATTAAATTGCCATAATTGCTATGACTATAGCAATTATGGCAATGGGCCAATTTGCCAAAATGTTGAACTATCCCTTTAAGGCAGAGAAGAAAGAAGAAAGAGCCCTTGTTGGGCGTATGCAGCAGTTAACACTGCTACATCTGTTCAGCAAAACTTTTGGGCATTATCATGACATATGACTAAAATATCCTAACTGTCTGTTTAGATTGGTGATTGACTGATTTCATGTTTTCTTCCTGTTTACACATTCATGTTACAGATCCCATCTGTGACACTTGAATGGTAAAAATCAGAATTGTGTCACTTGAAACATGTTGTGTAAAGAAGTTTCCATTGGCTGCTGCTTTTTCCATATGAAACGGTCACAAACAGGGTTTCAATGAGAGGGCGTGCGTATAACCTGCATTTATGAGTCCATTTGTTTATCCATCCCTCTGGGTCACAGGTTTTGTCCGTGGAACTGTCACAGATTTTGTTAAATTACCCAGAAGGGAAGTAAGAATCCATCACATCCACGACCAGCTCAATTACTCTTGAAGATGTCCTGCTGGTATTTGAGGTTGTAACAAGGAGGACTCTGGGCGGAAGAGGTTCATCGCTTCCTTTATCCATTATTTCAAGTTGCTCTGAGGGTCGGAGTGTTTACAGACGCTTATTGGTTTTGACATCCCATCCTGTGCATTATTCTTAGCATGAATAAAGACCTGTGGTATTATTTGTTGCCTGTCTGATTCATCAACCGTCTCAATTTCATCTCTGAGAATCCATTTCCTCTGAGTCTCCAGGGATTTACTGCCATATCTCATGCTGTTTTTGCGATGTCGTACATTTCTTGCTGACTTGTTCCTGGCTGGGTCTTGAAAGATGTTTTCAGTTAAAGTTTAGAGTTACATCAGAAATCACCACTTCTCCTGACATTTTTCTTCTTCGGGGAGACATTTATTTGACACGCAGAAGTCACCCCGGAGCCTTCTCCTGCCCTGGAAATAAGACAGAGGAATATGTGTGTATGTACGTACACACTTTTTTTTTCTTGAGACAAAGGGAGGGAAACAGAAAGAAGGAGCACCCTTGCACCTCATCCCTCTCCCCCTCCCTCGCACCTATCTTCTCTCCTCCCACGCCATTCGTTCCATTACAATGATAATAGGATTTCGAGGGCAGCATTATTGCTACTGTCTGAGCTGGGCCTCGTGATATCCCTGTCCGCGCCACTCCTCTCCACTTGCGTGTTAGTCTCCTGATTCATACTCCATTCGCAGAGGCCTCCATTAAAGACCGAGGGGAGTCGTTTGGTTCAGGGTTGTAATAGCCGTCTGCTATATGGACTGCTGAGTTTTATTCTTGGCAGACTGACTGCACAAAAAAACTGATGTGAGCTACAGGGGACTCCTGTTTAATGGCTGCTTTGCTGCGGCCCCCGACGAGGCTCGATCGCTCAGACGGAGGTTATGTTTATGGCCGTTCATATGGACAATTCTGAGAAGCAATGATTTCACATTGCTGCCGTTACAGTGTGATGCTCACTCTTAGCAGCGGAGCGGCATCACCAAGGTCAGACCTGAAGGCGAATCCCCACTGGAGCATTGTAGCCACTGATAACATGATGCAGCAAACAGTAGCCTCCCAGCCAGCTGCCTTGAATCAGAGTTTACAGCCATGCTAGCAAACTCTGAGATACACATGTCAGCATCAGTCTTTGGCATGTTCTTTTAAAAATCAATTAGTTACAGTTACTGGTTACTTTCCCCAGAAGTAATTGAGTTAGAAACTGAGTTGCTAAATCATGAAAGTAAATAATTACCAAAAGCATTATAAAATGCTCAAATATGTCAAATTACTTGGACTCGCCCCCAACTCACTCAGTTTTCCCCTGCACAGACAGGCTCTGAACTCTGTGCTATATCATCCCGCCTCTCGGAACAGCTGTGAGTGAAAGAGGCGCATAGTGGAGTGCAGAGTAATACTGAGTGAGTTGGTTAGTTCCAGCTTTTTTCCGTTAGTTGATCGACTGAAAAAAAAGTGTTTATAACGTACACTTTGACGGGGGTATTGACTTCTTGACTCAAGTAACAGCACATTTTATCATCAGTAGCGGTAACGCCATTATAACGGGGGAACAATAACTTTTTTGATTACTCGTTACTTGAAAAAAGTAGCACCATTAGCAACGCTGTTATTCCCATCACTGGTCAGCATGCTGTGTACATACAGTATGTGTCTACTGTCTACTGTCTACTGTCTACTGCGTTGGGCAGCCCTTTCCTGCATGTCATTCCCCCTCTCTGCCTCCCCATTTCCTGTCTCTCTCTCGACTGTGCTATAAAGGCAACAAAAAGCCCAAAAAATATTAATATATAATATAAAAAAAAAACAACTTCTGACTCTAATATGTCAACAAAATAAAACAAGAACTGTGAAAGGGGCGTTATGTGTTATCCATTGTTCAGATTTCAGTGCATATTTAATCAGATATTGCCTCATTTACATATTTAAACATCATATTTGACAAAACTTGTAGGCTAATACAAAAAGAATTGTCAGTGATGAACTTGGGAAGTTTCATGGTGATATCTGTTAAAATTTGTATCCTATTCACCTGTCTCACCTAAGGTCATGGATGTGGGTACAGTATGTTGTGGAGGGGGACTGATCCTGGATTCCTTCTTCCTTTAATGTTGACTCACTCCGACCCATCCTGACAGACGTGGCAGGTTGCCCAGAGCCTGTCTCTGAGAGGTGAGTACAGTCATGGTCCTGGCTCCAGGTGTGTTTCCACTGTCCCCCCCCCTGCCATGTGTTTGTGTGACGCTCCTTCCAGCTCCTCACCTGCTTCGCTCTACCCCCCCACCCCCTCACCCCCTCCCCTCTGATTGCTTCAGCCAGCACCTGCATCTCATCATCAGCCCTGCAGTATTCAACTCCAGGTCTCCAGTCACTCACTGCCACGCCGTTCAGTCTACCAGTGCATGTGAATAATAACTAAGCCTCTTAGTGAATTCTGGTGCGTTTTCGCCTCTGTAACCTTTATCTCTGCTCTCTCAGGATCACATCTCCATGTCTTCCTGCCAGTTCCACATGTTCCCTCCTGCCTCCCTCACCAACAGCCTCTACATCTGGCCTCTCATTCCCTATGTGTCCCATTGCCACCTCAACAGCGACCATTTCCCTCACCTTCTTTTCCATTCGCATCCCTCACTCTCTCGCCTCTCGGTCCTCACCCAACCTTCATCTCTCTTTATAATAAATTCACTTCAACTTGCAACACTGAGTTCTGTGCTCTGACTGTGGCTCATTAAAGAAAAGCTAGTGGTTATAACAAATGTTTTTTTTTTCTTGCTCTCTCCTCTAAACCTCTCCCCTCTGCTCTCAACCATTGTGCGGTGGCATTTGGCACTTCTAGCTGTGCGCACCAGGCTAATTCCTGTCCACACACCACTGCTGAATCAATCTCTCTGGCCTTACATTGTATGCACTAATTAGAAAAACAGCATCTGTGGTGTGTCTGCTGTGTGAGGGACTGTCACAAGCCCTGACTACACCTGAGGGGCTGTTATCCTTATAATTAATGCAGTTTGTTTTTTTTCTCGTTGCCTCTTTGTGGGATACGGTTAGAAAAAATATAAATATATATTTTAATACAGGTAATTGAGTATTGAGTGTCTGTTCCTTTTCCCTCTTTTCACACAGCACAGGTGTGGTAGCCCACAATCCTCCAACACCTTTGCACACACCCCCTCTCTCCTTTTCACCTTCTTTATGTCAGGTATTAATGAGCATGCTGCAGCTGCATGTATGTTCAACCCACCAGACTCAACCACATCAAACCTCACCCTGCTCTGCCACGGCTGCACACTCTTAAAAACGTTGGGTTAAAAACAACCCAATTTGGGTAGTTTCCCAACCCTAAATATTGGACAGAACACACGCTGGGTTAATTTAACCCAACGAATTGGGTTGGTTCCCTTAGTACAACAATTGTCTTAACAACTATATTGTGGCACTGTCCCAAAGTATGCTGGGAAACTCCTCCCACCTACCCCCCCAACATGCTGCAATATGAAACCTTATATAATAATATAAAGTCAACTATGGTAAAACAATATGGGCATGTAACAAACCTTGCTTTGTACTGAATTGAGTCTCATCACATCATCCGAACATAACTGTCAGGGTTGAGTTAGTGGGTGGTGCTTGGTTGTGCATGCTAGAATGTCAACCCAATGTGATGAGTAGTCCAAAATAAACCAACACAACATTATAGAAATTACAACCCAACAGCTAATAAGTCCATTCCCAACAGAAATAATCTAGCGAATTGGGATCTCAGAATACCCAATTCAATGAAAATAACCCAATTAAATTAACCAACAGGCTCAACCTACAACCTGTGGGTCCGGGCAGCAGTATTTGTCCATATAATGGTTGTGAATGGTGCTCACTTTTCTTCGTCCAAAAAGACACACCAAAAAATGTAATGTCCCTCTTGTATTGAAGCCCCGACATGAGAAATTATTCCGAAAAAAATTAAATAAGTCTATATTTTAAGCTTGTTTGTAGCACAAGCTCCCAGTGTCTAAGTTCACTGCTCTTCCTGTGTCAGTGCAAATCACGACCGGCGTAACAATTTCTCATGTCGGGGCTCCAATACAAGAGGGACATTACAGACGAGCAGTGTTGAGGTATTTGGACGTTTTTTGGTGTGTCTTTTTGAACGAAGAAAAGTGAGCACCATTCACAACCGTCATATGGACAAATACTGCTGCGCGGACCCCCACCGTAACTCAGAGAAGTCGAAATGAGAGTGAGTAGATAATGAGTGAAATTTGAATTTTGGGTGAACTATCACTTTAACTAAAACTTCCTGCTGATATACTATTTTCATCATTAATGTTTCTGTTTCCTTAACATCACCACCCAATTAGTCAAAAAATACCACCGATCATCACCCTTCAACTGAAGCTATCGTGCAGGCCCTGTCTGTATGTGTATGTGCATGTGTGTGTATGTGTATGTGTGTGTGTGTGTATGTCTGCTTGTTTCATACATTTTGTTCACACTTAGACACACACAAAGGTAGAGGGAGGAGATTTTGTGCCTTTTAAAACTAGATGCACAAGCTGCATTTTTACAGTATGACCTTCATTAGCTGCAAATATTTTGATTTTTTTTTTCTAATTGACATGCCTGAATAGTTTTACTGACCATGAATGTGTAATGTTCAGACATTTTGAAGGATTATAATTGATTTCTATTCTGTCCGGGCACTAGAATGGGAACTATTTATGTTTTCTATTCTGTCTCTTGTATGAGTTACATGTTAAAATTCTTTCTCTTGGTTTGCCTCATTATTTTTTTTAACAAATGCACAACATAATTTAAATCACCTAATTTAAGAAAACAACTGTGCACATCGCACTGTGCACGGTACAACACACAGTTGTAGCGGAGACCTTAACCTTTCAGTTGTTGTTGTTTTGAATATCCTGGCAAAAAATTATGCCAGAAAAAAACAGGAGAGAGAGAATGGTGCCAATGATATATATTATGTGTGTCAACAGAGGTGCAATGCTCACAGTTTTTACACAGTAATTATGGCCTGAGTGAAGGGTGTCATCTTCCACTCATGCTGTCACAGCCCTCTGCCTTCACAACACCTTCCATCTGACACGGGAAAACAGACCGGCTTTTGCTTCTGTTGAACGGTGACACACAGGTCAGACAGGTGGACATGGTCTCAGATACTAATCATCAATATCCCTGTTTTAATCAGGTTCAACAGCTGGCCTATTGAGATAACTATGTTATTTAATTGAATTGAATTTTGATTTCCAATCATTTAAAACTGATTAAAGCTGAAATGTCACACTGTCAGAGTGTTGCATGCTGTGTAGGCAGTTAGCTATGTTTGACACTGGCAAATTCTTCATCATCTTTGAGATGTTTCTACACCAGCTGTGCTAAATGCAATTGGGGAAAAAGTTGATGATATGTCAGTTAATGTATGTATTCATTTATTTTGTTAAAGGGCAACTACAGTATGCAAGTCGGGTCACTTTTTTTGCTGTTTTTTTTTTATTTTATCTCTCTCTCTACGGAACTCAACCTTGGGGTCGTGACCCCATGTGGGGTCGCCTGAATTCAAATGGGGTCGCCTGAATTGTCTAGTAATTGGTAAAAAAAAAATACTACTAAAAACATTTTTTCAAATAATTTATTCTTCTTTAAATTATAATTTAAAACACCACACACAATCTTAAACAACTGTATTCTATACTTTCACTGGCGCATCTTGATTGACGGCCACGATCACGTGACTGCACGAGGTCGAGAGGTCGCCAGAAATTTGTGATGTCAAAATGGGGTCACAAGCCAAAAAAGGTTGGGAACCACTGCCCTACAGTTTCAGAGTGCATGTGCATGTGCAGTGGGTAATGTTATATATCGTACTATTTACACCATTTACATTGTGTATATTTGTGTAGTCTTATCTGTCATAAACAAGAGATCATGGGGCCTGTTTGTGTCATGGTGCCACTCTGACGAGAGCTGGGAGGAGGTTGGTAGGTGGAAGGCACAGAGCCTCCATTCTCCCTGTAACAAGTCATTTAATCACAATTTCTCCAAAGCTGTTTAGTTAAGGTAAAAACTTCCTCTTAAACACATTTGAAAGAAGCTAAAAAAAATTAGTTTCCACTTTGCTGTTGTGAGGAAAAAATAATTTAAACTATTTTAGCTGTAACGTAACATAATATGTGATTAAAGTAAATGGATGTGAACATTTTCTGATGGCTCTGTGATCGATCTGCCTATAGCAGGACTGAGTTTATGTAAAAAGCAACATACAATGAAAGATCAATCAAGGAGGCTGGTACTGAATAAAGGAACATACAACAAAGAACAGCCACCTATTTCATTTCACTTCCTATTCAGACTCATACATCTGGCATCATGTTGCCCATGCTGCGCAAGGTATTTCTGCATTCAAGAGAAAGTCAGGTTTCTGTAAGTCAAGGACAATATGCACACCATGACTTAATATTCACATATTGTGTGCCATATTGTTTTTTATTTCTCTCTTTGCCTTTGGCATTTAGAGACCTTAAGTCTCCTTTATCTGATGTTTCTTGTGTTTATGAATACATATCCATACAGGCTAGTAATGGAGACAGAGAATATTGTGGTCATCACAGCTTGATCTTGTGCCATTATGTTCTACAAATACTTTTACCTCCTTGGCCAATAGGGTAACACTGCCTGTTGTGAAGCCACTAAATACACAGAACTGTATAAAGTTACCCTGTGTACAGGGGGAACCATAGAAAAAGAATCCAGCCGCAGCCACCAGCTCCACAGCAACGCTGCAGTCAGATGGCTGGAGACAGGAACATTCATATGGTACAAGGCAATGGCAAGGCAATTTTGTTTGTATAGCCCATTTTTACAAACAGTTTGTCTCAAAGGACTTTACATGGAATCATAAAAACATCCTCTGTCCTTATAGACCCTCACATCGACTGAGGAAAAACTCCATGGAAAACCTTTTTAACAGGGAAAAATCATTCCTTTAGTTAATCTAAGGGACCCGGGTGGAGCACAAAATGGTGGGACCCCCAAGGTCCAATGTGTGATGTGTATTACTGGATACCTTTATCCTTCACATTAGAACCCAGCAATTGATCACAACTCTTTTAATCCACACTTTATCAATATCAAAGTCTGAACGTTACGAACGTCTCCATGTCTTTTTTAACTGACCTTTGCTTTGCTGAACTTTTTTCTCCCTGAGCTTCTGACTGGTGGGTCAGCAAAACCATGGCAACCCACCTCTCTCTTCAACTCTCTGTATCATTGAGTGTGAAAGATGTGGATGTGTAAAGCTCCAGTCTCCTCTCTCTGAGCCCGTTCTCTGCCCGCCCATTACCACATCCACAACAATCGGGCAGATGTGCTCCTTCAGTGGAACCTGTGGCTCATTAAGCTGCTTTTATTGATGAACTGGAGGAGTCCACTCAGGGCTTTTCTCAGCCTAATTAGCCAAGTCTCTCCAAGGATGGGATAATTGTAATAACCAGCCTTTTCACCACTTTTAGATTGAAAATGGTTTTGATGAGGCAACTTGTTGTCCCTAAAAGAAATAATGATCTCATTGGCCTTCAGTCTTCTACGGGGGACTGCTTATCATCTCCTTCCTTTTGTTACTTGGCCATTATATTTCTCATTTTGTTAAGGTTATCTGTTTAGTAAAGGTGAGTAAATGGTTTAATTAAATGGAATTTTCCTCTACCCAGAAGATTTTCTCCAGTCTAGGAGGCAATCATGAGGGCCAAATCAAAGGAAATTACATTACCTATACAATCCACAATCTAAATCTCTCTTACTGAGAGGCAACCTCATTTTCCCTGTGACATTTACAAAGCTTTCCCCAAAGTGTAAATATCAGAATGCTCTATCAGGTGATTACATCTCCTTGACACAAAATAAGAAATCAATAGCATCTTGTGCAGCCTTTTGATAATTGATTTTAAAGAGTTTTTTTTTTTTTTTCCAAGTGAACGTTGGGACCAATGTTCTGCTTAGGCCACAATAACACCTGCTAGTGATTACCCTTAACAGAGCATGGAAATGACTCCTTCATCACCATGGCAACGATCTGTAAATGGCAATTTCCACTATCTTTATCAATAATGTCCGAGGGAGCAAACTGTGATATCTGCTTCTTAAGGGTGATAGTTCAATAAGAATTTGTTTACCATCTGAATAGCTGTTTCCTGAGACACGTGCATCTATTTTATTTAGCCCAGAGCGATAGATATAACAGAGTGGCGACACTCCCATAGGACTCCGTTGTAAAAAATGGCGGGCCGACTTCCGGGTTATGGAGCCCTCAATAGTTCCAAACATTCCTCCCGCGGCGCTGGACCACGTCTGTTTCTATGGCTGCACAGCAAGAAACTACTGAGCTACGTTGACGAAATACCGACCAATTTTAAGTTATAAAGTGGTAATAATCTTTCCCAAGTACAGTAACCATGTTGACTTAACAAAATAAAAATTATTAGACTGATCGGTTCATTGAAAAACATTTATTTATTTACGTAACTGTGGTGATTTCAGTCAGTAGCCCAGAAGCAGCCCTGCTCACTTTTCATTCAAACAAACTAATGCCACTGCCACAGTTGTTAAATTTCATCAATGAGACCAACATTAATCTCTTCAAAATAATTTAACAAGCGAGCGGTAAACCTCTAAAAGCATGCGGATACGTTACTTGGCTCGTTTCCTCCTCCGGGAGGAGGACGGTCGGCCCCGGCAGATCAGCTCAGTAGAGCGGCTGCTGCTGCTGTGACAGCCGCCTCCCCTGGTCCCCGGTCGGGGCTCACACAGACTCTGCACTTCCCCCAGAACAAACATCGGTGCAAGTTCCTAACAAACGTTATGAACTGACCACAGACTCCGGATTAAACGGTGACTTTCTTGCATGAACAAAATATTAAAACTGTGACGTGTTGACAGCGCTAAAGCCAGGTTTTGGCAGCTTTACTGCTGTGGCTCGGTTGCCGCAAAATGGCGATATCGATGCTAATTTCTGTTAGCCCGTCTATGAGGTTTTGCATTATACGTTAGCATTAAGCTAGCGGGCTTTATATTTAGGTTATACTGGCTGTGTGTGTGTTTTGAACGTTGTTTCAAACTGTGTGGGTTTGATTGAACATCTTTTATGCTTAAATATATATATTCCCGCTTAATATATTGCTTTACTCCTCTTCTTATGCCATTTTTACTGCAGGGCAGGCTAATCTTCACTTTAGAGTGACAAATAAAACCTTGAAGCAAGAAGATTTTGCCTTTTGTTTGAAAACTGACATTGATGTACATACAGTAATTCAGTAACAGTTGTAAATATACCTTTGTACGGTTTATTTTTTAATATTTACCGTCCAAAAGCAAGCTCAGTGCTGTCTGTCCCATAGCAGAACATGACAGCGGCAGCCTCGTTTGGAACTATTGGGAGCTACATGAACCACGTGACCGCGCTGGCGGCGACATCAAAGGCTGTCGCCACTCTGTTATATCTATCGCTCTGATTTAGCCTATTCATTTTTGTCTTCAGTGTGAAGAAACGTTTACTTCCTGGTGGGTTGATACTCTTTTGATCTCCCTCTCTCCAATCGCTAACATTTGGTCATGACGTACGTCGTGTGCCGAGCATAATGAAGACCGTCCCCCACTGCAATGAGCAGAGCAATGAGAGTATTTTAGATGTCCGTCAACGGCAGCTGCAGGTTTTGCTCAACAAATTTAAGTTGCCACAACAGAACAAAAGACTTCACAAACATCCATCTCTGCCACCATTACTTAACTACAGTTTCAAACTTAGCACATGCGCTCAATGTAATTGTTCTCAGCCACTCTCTCTGTTCTCTGATTGGCTGGTAGATTCTCTGCAAAAGAAAAGCGGTGATAGCATTTCAATCCCAGGTGGATGGAGCCAGGCCAGGTAGGATAAACTGTGTATTACAGTACAAGTTTATTTGCATGAATCAAAAGGACCATTTTGTCTGGAAAATTTTAGCTTAAACATACTATAATGCTGTAAAGGGACAATGAGGAGTTTGTATTTGGTTATAAAAGAGTCTCATATTAATGTGGATGAATCTACGTTAAATTTTTGATAAATAAATCATTTTGTCTTTATAGTTATTTTGTTATTATTATTTGTCGTCGACTCGCCCAGCATTTCCTAGTTTCAGTTTCCCAGACGCTGCCCGGGGCGGGTCATGGGAATAACGCCACCAGATCGCCGTTCATGGTCGGAACTACGACGGTATCTGATCGTCTTCCAACCTCCGACTTTCATTCTTGATCAATGAAAACATTCTTGGCAAATGTTTTCACTTTCGTCCATCTTGCACCAGTCAAATAATTTCACCGTGCGCGCTGAGGCTCATGGGAAATGTAGTGTGAACACTAGCACACTTACTGTAGCTTTACACAACTTCTTGTTGTCCCTTTAATAATGTGAAGTACATGACAGCTAATCAGCAGGATGTCCACCGTTTACACTAAGAAAGGACAAACTGAGAGGAAACAAATTTAAATTCAAATACCTTACACCGTTTTTGAAAATTTTAAATCTTATGTCTACCTTCGACCTGGAATCTTACATCCCCAACATACTTTCAAGATCGAGTGTTGATTTTACATTTCAGGAGTGATGGAAATTCTTATCATGTTGCAATATTACAGTGCAAACAACTATTCATTTCATTGTGTTTGTGCCGAAAGCATGAAGCTTCTTCGAAGTAGTACAATGTAGTACAATGGTAAACATGTCACCAAGATCTCTCTGGAATAATCCTGTTGACAGAAAGTGTTTCTTGTGATGATCCAGAGGAAACCAGGTTTAGAGAGCTGCAGTGAAGTAACAGCCATCCACTACACACTGCACAGTAAATTACCTGTATAATGTGTGAAACAACTCGTACAACAGCACCGAGGGTGCCATTAGAGGGTTATACATCCTGGTGTATAGGGAGAGAGAGAGTTTAGATAATATTGATAACAGCGGACAAGCACAAAATCACACACTGCATCAGAAGAGGGGAGAATGCAGCAGCCATATGTCTGCTTTATGCATCTGAAGTTGTGAAATGTGCATTTCACTAACAGTAGGAGTCAGACAGATGCTAATGTGCAAACTGCTACGTGGACTGTAGATTGAAAGGTTGCATCAACAAACAACAATCTTCATTGGAGTGATTTATGGGCTGTCGTTGATGCCCAATTCTGATTTGTTGCCTATATATGATTTTTTTTTTTGACTGTCTACATGTTCTATAAGAAGTGACCCATATCTGATATCTGCATTTACACCTGCTTTGTTTGCGTGAAACAACCCGCTGGAAATAAACTAGTATTTTTTAATTTTTTAATTTTTTAGACGGGAGATTGTCACGTTATGATGCCATAATAATTTTAAACGAAAGTTAGTCTGATGCTCAGAGTTTATATCCAACACGTCACTGTTTACAAAGTAAATGTCTATCCTTGCAAAATAAACTTCCTCCATGTCCATTCTCCTTATGAGTTTCCTGTTTTTATTTTGAAAATCTCCTCCCTGTCTCTTCTCCTTCCTGCCCTATTGTTTCTAGCTTTATCTGTGTCTCTCACTTTCAGCTGTGTCTCGTTTTGCAATTAACCTCCAGCCAATTGAGTCCGTGTGTTCCCTCCTGTGTCTGACAGTTTGTTCTGTCTTTTCGTTTGTTCACCCCCCACTTCATCTCTCCACTGTGTTCTGATCATTGTGAGTTCTTGTTTTTCTTTTTCGTCTTTTCTTGTGTGTGTTTTTTTAATATCTTCTGATTTCTGCTGCATTTTTGGTATTTTTTTGTTCCTTTTTTTTGTGATGTCTGGGAATAAGACCCGGACATCACAAAATAAAAACAGACAAAGAATGAAAATGTGAATAAATAAGACTATTCAGTAATTTAAAAATGACCTTTGCGAGGTGGCTGGCTAGCTGTCCATGACTCAGCGTCTTCTGTTCTGAGGTGAGTTATGGTGTCACAGCATCATGCTCAGATTCAGATTGTGGAAACTAAACTTACACAGTGGAAAGTTACTGGCACAGTGTTTTCTCCCTGAGCGTTAAGAAACACCATCGACAAGGAGCAAATTGCACAGTGATCTATCATCTCTGCTCTAAGGTTGGAGTTACTGCATATCAATATCCCCAAATAACTCACACTCACCTTGTCAGGCTTCAGCATCAGTGGAAATAATGAGTTCAATGTTAATGAGATAAGTAGGCTAATCTGAACAAGTCTAGACAGTGTGTGCTATAGAGGCAATTTCAATCAAAGAAACAAACTAATTCTGTAGCAGGGGCCATGAAGTTAAATATACTGTCAATGCTTTCTGTCAAAGTGTTGATTTCTTTGTTAAGTAGTCATGTAATAAGTATTAAAAAAGAGCTCTGACAGGATGATACAAAGACCCTAAGATTAAGCCTCACATTCTCTAATTCTGCTTTAATGACCCACTCACACTGAAGGGAAATTGTCAATATATTTCTCCAGAAGTCAAAGTAAAGAGCAATATAAAACCAAGGCAATGAAAACAGTGAGGATCAATGATGGTGGATGACATGGTTAATATGATATTATGAATGGTTTTTGTCAGGGTGCAGGTAGCAGGTGGTCCCAAATGCAGGAGCATACAAGGACACTTGCAGGCAAAAGAACAAAACACCATGACCAACACAATAGTCGGACAAGAAGACACACAAGACTAAATACAACAGAACTAATCAAAGCAACAAGCAACAGGTGAGGAGACAGGGGGGCAAAGAAAGCTGATTGGTGGAGACACACGAGGAGCAGGGCAGGGCTGACGAGGTGAAACACAGGACAGGTGAGCAAGGAGAGTGAGGAGGGAAAACACAGGAAGTAACAGTAGAACAAAATACACAACTACAAAATAAAACTGGAACTAAAGAAAACAAGAGTTCAAAACAACAAAAAACCGAGCCACTAAATTGCGGCAGACTCAGGGCCATGACAGGTTTAGTTGACTTTCTTATTCAATGAGGTGAGGTGGTGGTTAAACACGGTTTAGCTAATACAATTCAAAATCACTGAAAAATATCTAAGATATATATTTGTAAATGTTAAATTTTGCAGTAACAAGGTTCAAATTAATAATTAATAATTTTTTAAGAAGGGCATGGTTTTAGCATTTTGTTTATTACTTTATATCTGTTTATATCTGAAACTGTTTTAGAGTTGCAGTTCAGAGAGACATATGGTGCTGGAATCACCTTTCAAGTGATGCTGAACGTTTTACAGGATAAAACTAATGAATCAACTCTCAAGATGGGAAAATGTCACTAGGTCAAGGAGGGATGTGAAGTAGAATTCATAAACACTTAAAGTCGGCGCTCAGGGAATCCAGCTACGATTTTTAAAACAACTTTACAACACATGGAAGATAGAGTGGAAAGGTAAAACACTCAATGTCTTCTACTTCTGCATCTTTTTTACTGTGCATGTGTTTATGTGACAATGGAAAGTTATTATAGGGAGTTTACTAACGGTGAGAACAACACAACTCAATGCATTAGATTGCAGATTTGCCCTTGTATCTTCTGTCATTTTCCCATAAGAATAAGATTAGTGTATTGTTAATGGACTGACATTTTGAACCCTCAACAAGATGAACAACTCTGCCTTGAAGACAGACGGCTCTTTGTCTCTTTGTCACCACATATTAAATGTCTTAAATCTCTGTTCTGTCTCTGATGCTCATCTGGTAGAGTAAACACCATGCGGGCTCAGTCCGGAGTGCAGCAGCCTGTATCTATGGTCCTTTGCTGCATGTTGTCCTCTAACTGTAACTCTGACACTGTACAAGTAAAAAAGTTGGAAAATAATCAAGAATTAAAGGGATAGTAGCATTTTTTTAAAGTGGGGTTGTATGATCTCCAAATAGCCCCTAAGTACTTTAATTGCAGTAGAAGACTCTCTGCACTCCTCCCGTTAGCAACGCCAGCCCATAATAGCCCTGCCCAGAGATTTACAACATACATTGTTGTGAACAGACCCAAAGAAACGGCCTATTTTCACGGCCTAAAAGAGGTTTTACCTGGAAAAAAAAAATACACAGTTCCATTGTTCGTTATAATACATTTTTTTCCAGCCCTTCAAAGTGCAGGAAAAACACAGTTTTTAGAGGGACGAAATGATACATTGTTGCAATTAAGTTTTGGTCCGGTCTGTGTTCACACTGTCCCTTTTCAAAACGCACCTTTTTTGTAAACAAATGACACGTGGTCTACAGGTCGTTCAGCTATTGGTCAGAAAATTTGTGAGGGAAAATCACTTTCATCATGTCATTTTTTTCCTATTCATCAACAATGGGGAGCAGCAGCTTTGACAGTTCTCCTTTGCAAGGAGACTGTGGCAGGCTTTCACCGCGCCCTGCTGTCCTGCAAGCACACACACTCTCTCTCTCTCTCTCTCTGTGTGTGTGTGTGTGTGTGTGTGTGTGAACGGCAATAACGGAGAAAGAGTGCTATGCGGACATGAATGAATGAAACGATATTGCGTTGGTCGAGCCAAAAGCCGAAAAATCTATTCGTGGTTGACGCAATTTATTATGGGAAACACTGCTGTTTTGGTTTGCTTCCTGTATTTGGTCCTATTAAAAGTCCGATTACGTTCTCACCTGAAGTGAACCGGACCATGGTTCACTTCGAACCGGACCGAGTCCTGACTTTTTTGGGGGACCATGGTCCGCTTGTTTGGTCCGACAAAAGTCCGGACCGTGGTCCGGGGGAGTGTTCACACCTGAAATTTTGGTTCGGACCAAACTGAAAAGTCCTAAAGTCCGGACCAAACGAGGCTAGTGTGAAAGCGACCTAAGACACACTGGGCGGTGCAGGCACCCCATATACAGAGGCTATTAGTCCTCACTGCAGTGGCCCTGGGTTCAGACCCACCCGGCGGCCCTTTGCTGCCTGTTCTTCCCCCTCTCTGTCTCTCTTTAGCTGTCCTGTCAAAATAAAGGCATTAAAAGCCCAAATACTTAAAAAAAGAGAGAGAGAAAAAAAGACACATTCATGTCTGCAGGCAATGTAGTGTCCCCAAATGACAGAACCAACACAGGCACAGGGACAACATCCAAACCCAGAACCTTCTTCCTGAGAGGCAGGAGCGCTAACCGCTGCGCCGCCCTGGCCGAACGTTACACATACACTTCTCTGCAGTGTGTTGCATCACATCAGTTTCAGGAGTCAGATCCTTAAACTTTCATTCTCATCATATCAGTAATTTAACGTCAGCTCCTTGGCTAAAATCTAGTTTAACTCAGACCTAAAGGATTTGGATCTGGGAGGTTGTGAAAAATAAAACACACCAAATGTAATGTTCTGCAGTTGTCATTTCCATCTGCCACATATATTTAATCAACATTGCGGGTCGTCCGCTTCTATGTAAAGATAAGTATCAGAACAGACTCACCACCAATGAAATATTAAATGAATTTGATTGGGATTAGGGCCAAAAACACTTGGACATCCTAATTAATTAGATTGCAATGACGAATCTCTGTAACACTCTGCTACTTCAATAATTTGCATGCTGACTTATTGGCTGCCTGCACAGATTGTTGGAGGGTGGAAAACAGTTTGGTTTTATTTACAATATTTATACATTATAGAAATAAAATATTTAGCTCAGTTATTCTGTGGATACTTTGCTGAAATACGATGTGCTGTCAAGTATTCTCTTCTTTATCATTCCCTTCCTGCCTGTTTCCTCTCTGCATTATTTACAGCGGTCTAATCCATCATACCTGATGACACCAGCCCTGGTAAAGAAAACTAATAAAAAGCTGTGCTCTCATCCTACGCTTCCAGATGCCTTTCTGGCACCTGCGCATCCATTCGTTTCTGCAGCTCCCTTTGACTCCAGCTACCTGCAGCTGCTTCACCACAAACACTTCATCAAACCTCAGGTATTTATTTTTCCCTTTGTTACTGAGCCAACACTGTCTGCACTGGCACACACTTGGGGACACTGAAAGAAAAAGAGTGATGGCTGCACATGTGAACAAGAGCACAATTCCCCCGCTGAACGTGAGAAGGGGGAAAAAAACGAGGGAGAGAATGTGAGAAGTAGACTTGTTTTTCTTCCAGACCATCCTCAGTTATTTACTACAGTAGTAGCAGAGTAAATTGGAGGACTGAGCTCATAGTTCCCCTCCAGCAACTTTTTAGGTGACGAACCCCCAGGGCAGGGGAAGTGTTAGTTAATCCCAGTGAGTGTGTGTGTGTGGAGGAAGCAGGGTGGCTCAGAGGCAGGTAAGCAGCAATGTGGAGAGAGTAATGCTATGCTGTGTGTTTGCGGGGGTTTCTTTTTACTGTAGTTATGGTCCTGAACCTGCAAGCCAGTTATACTTGTGAGATCTAACAGCTTTGTAGGACACCAGAATGCTGGAGAACACAAGTTCACCTGACTGTTTGAGGATCAACACTTGGTTTTAGAATCAGGGTTACAGGTTTGGCCTTAGCTCGTAAGGGGTGGGAACCAGCAGAAGCCTTGTGATACAATATTATCATGATATTTGTCTTGATATTATTGCAATATTAAAAAGATTGCAATATGCAGCGATTAATTCGCTTTTTTTAAACTGCAAATGATGTTAAAACCTTAATCTCTGTTCTTTTTCTAATAAGATACATTTTTACTTCCTTATGAAGGCTCGTAGCGATAGTTCAACATTTTGGCAAATTCGCCTATTGCCATAATCCCTATAGTCTTAGAGGTAGGTTCATTACCTTTAATTGTCGGTGCAAGCTGTTTTTAGATCAGCAGGGCAGAGATGTGAGCTGCTTAGCTAACACAACAACTGGGCTGTATAAAAGTAAATGATTGCTAAATTTAATCAAATAAAAATTAATTAAATATGTAGTTTTACATAAAAAAATTAAAAAAAAAGTTAAATTCAAAATAAATAAAATATAGCCTATACTATTAAAATAAATGCAATGTCTAACTGTGTGCTGCTAGCCTTGGGACTAAAAAAGTTCAAAGACATTTGGACAGTAAAGGAATGTCAGCATTCTCGTTCAGAGGGAGTGCTACTTTGTGCTCTGTTAATGTCTCCAGTTGATAAGAAGACTATCAACATGTCATTCCCCCTCTCTCCGCCTCCACATTTCCTGTCTGTCAAGTAAAGGCAAAGTTGAAAAAAAAAGTCTGACCAAGCAGGTCTGCTGTGACTCAACATCAGCAGAGCAATGACATTTCATAAGTGGGTTAGAATATACTCTGCTTTCATCACTTCAGTGTATTTACTTGAAGTGTCACAGCCTCAGCAGCCACTCTGACAGGTCTCCTGTCTCTCCTCTGGGGAACGGCAGGGTTTTAAACCGGGGTCCAGGGTTGGTGCTGTGTGCTGGTTGTTCTTCTCTGCTGCACTGGCATATCTTTTCTGAGGATCTTGACTGATGCTTAGTTTAATGTCTCTGACCTGCGCTGTGTCACCAGTGTTGTCCTGTGTGTCATGCAGCAGCTGTGAGAGCGGCGGTGTTATCAGTGACAGAGTAGGAGTTTTGTCCTCAGACACGACAGTGGTCGCAACTCGCATCGATTTCAAGGCCGGGGCAATTTCTTCTGTGATCCCAATATCTGTCTCGTTCACGGTGAAGGCATCTGTGCTTGGGAGCTTTAACATATTCTGTTTAGTTTTTTTTTTCTCCAAAGCGTGCTTGTGTTGAAAAGTTATGCGCCATTTTTGTCGTTGTGCCATAGAGTCCATGTTTCTTGTGAGACGGGATCTGGGACACCTGGTCAGAAGGTTGGTTTTTGGCCAAGAGATGCTGGTGGAAGTGCAGAGAGCCTCCATTTCCTTGTAACAAGTCATTTAACCATCACAATAACTCTGAAGCTGTTTAAATACGGTAAACATATTGCATAGTTACCCTTATCACACAACTCCACTTCCAGGTACGGGACCAAAAAGTTCCCCGGGTCCTTTTGGGGAGAGGTGCAGAACAAAGGACCCTTTTTCAGAGAAAGGGTCCTATGTTCCCCAGTCACACACAAAGCAGGGAAGGATTGCAAATTATATAAGAAAAGATTGATACTTGGCATCCTTATATTGATAAAACATTGCCATGAAAATTATTAATACTATGCAGCATCATTTTGTCCCCGACTCGAGGTTAGGTAAAGGGTTAGAGGTTATGGTTAGGCATTTAGCTGTGGTGATTAAAGGAGCTATTTGTGTTTTTTACTGCTAATGTTAACATTAAGATGTTACCGGTGTAGAAGAAATGTTGAGCTGGCTCCACTGTTGGAATCAATTCCAGTTAAGGTAACAATTGACTGCTTATTTATTATTGATCTTGTTTGCTCTACTTAAATTAGCAAGTTAGCCAGCTAGTACAGAGTCACTATAGCATCAGTCTGTCCTGGATGAGTAGTGCTGCCCAGAGAACGTACTATAACCTGTTGTATTGTACATGCAGTGACAGCTGAAGTTCCGGGCAACGATAAAGTGTTTATTGGTCTCCACAGATGCAGTAAAACAAGTGTATGTGTGTGTGTTGGTGGGTAGACTCTGAGGTAAGTGGACTGCTATTTGTATTCCACACCATGCTACTATAGGCACACACAAAGGGACGCACACACACACACACACACACACACACACAGTTTCAGGCCATGAGCCGGTGTTTTTGAGTGGCTGAATTCCCCATAGGGCCAACAGCAACCTTATGATGTATACTTCCTCTACTTCACCCAGCAGGCCAGGGAAACAACAGATCCGTCTGAGGCAAAGGGTTAAACACCTTGTCGCCCTCTCACACATGGTCCTGTATTACCCACAAACCCTTTCCCCCACTCAGCAATCTATCAGCACACTAATAGTTGGTGGAGGACTGGTGTGGCTTTCCTTCATGACCCAAGCTCTCCCACCCCCCACTCCCCCTCAACCCGAGGGGCCTGTTGCATCGCGAGTGAATCTGTCATGGAGGTGGCGCAGTGAGGCTCAAGAGTTATGAAGAGCACCGTACAAAATCAGGAAATGTACATAATTCAGCACTTTTGTAGTGGGATTTCTTAATCTTGTCATGGTGGCGACTCAGTCCCACAGCCTTGAAAACCGCCCCAGTGCTTTTATTAAAACCTTCTGTCACGAGGAAGCACTTCAGCACAAGGCCTGGCCTGTAGCCTATATCAGATGAACATGGATCTTGACAACATGTTGCATAAGGAAATGTCATTTAAACTCTTCAGAGTAGGAAATCAGTCCAGATTGGCCAAAAAAAAAAAAAAGTAACACAGGTTAGGACTGTTTCTTTTAATCATTTTATCAAATTATTAGATTAAATTAGTTCACTCAAAAAGAAGCTAGCTCCTTTTGCAAAAAATAACCATATGAACGCTGGTCCTGTGTCTACATTTCTTGTCAATATTGCATGTATCTGATCCAGATATATGCAGTGTTTTAAATAACATGATCAACTACTCAATTTAAATTTCCCTCTAGGGGATCCTACTCCTCCAAATCAAGGATTCCCAACAACCGGGCTGGGAACCGGTACAGGGCCGTGGATCATTTGGTACCGGGCCGTAGAGAGAGAATGAAATAATATAAAATCATTTGTTTTATGTCATTTTCACTTCTGGATGTTTAATTTTGGAAATGTTGCACATTGTGCCTCTTACCCCTCCTTTCAGTACTGCACAATTGACAGGCATGTCCACACAAAAAACACACATCTTCGGGAATGACTCAATAATGAGACGAAGACCCAACGAGTGACAACAAAAAGAAAACTGCTTTTATAAGAAAAAACAAGAGTCCTATTTAAATTTTGGGTTCATTGTAACAGGTGTTTCAAACATATCAAACATTTATTACACTGTGTGTTTTGCATTTATTACACTGTGTGTAGTAAATGTGGTGACCAGCCCCACCTCTCACCTCTAACCCTCCCTGGCTATGTGCATTTGTTTTCAACTAAACTGGGGAGAAGGCAATCCATGAAGCGATGTCTGACAAGGTGGTAACGTTAAAGGAGACATTATGTCCCTTGTCCACAAATTAAAATTATTCTTAAAGACATGTCTGTGACATGCTTTGGTCAAACATCACAGCTCTTTCCATCCTCTCAAAACAGCCCTGCCCCTTTAAATGCAAATGGTCCACTGCTTGCCCCATCCCACCCCTTCTACCAGTCCCAGGTAGGGGCGGGGTTATACAAATCCAAATCATAGTTACATCACTGGAAGACATGAGGGAACAGCTCATAAAACCACATGGAATTCAACTTAGGGAGCCTGAAAATTACAGATTTATTTGTCAATTTTCACTTTTGGCGGCCAGAAGGCAAGACAAACACATAAAGAGCCTTCAAAAAGTGATATATGTACCCTTTAACAAGACCGTCTTTGTATTGTGGTGCCGTAAAGCAGTTTATTGCCAGACGAGATCTGGGACACCGGCACCACTGATCTTGCAAGGTTGGTTTTCAGTCATGAGATGCTATAAGTAACGTCATTTAACCATCACAATTACTCTGAATCTGTTCAATTAAGTTAAAAGTCTTGCAAAATTTCCCTTCAAGATAATAAATGCAGGTTCAAAAGTCTAATGCTTGACCATGCTGTGCTGAGTTAGAACCTGTCAACATGGACCAGTCCTTTCTAACATACTGCTTGTAAAACATCCATTGAGCTGCAGGCTTCTGTTGCTGATCTGTCAGGGTGGCTGATATAAATTCACCTGTCAAACCGAGTGTTTCCTACTGTAACCATGAAGTCACCACAAAGACACACTGTTGACTGTCAGTGTGACTCCTTGGAACAAACAGCAATCTATCATGGTAAAGTTCACCTTTTGTCAACCCATCCATCCTGACTTCCTCCTGCTCCCTGCAGTAATTACTGTGGTCACTACAGGGCTCTGTCACTTGACGTGTGGTTTTGCCCGAATGACTGATGCTCACTCACACGACAGCTTTAATGTCTTTTGACTATAAAACCTAACTGAGTCATAATCAGCTGTTTGGACCAAAAAAAAAAAAAAAAATCCACGGGGTCATAATTATTTTGTTTGGCTCCGGTGCCAGATGGATGATTGTCAGTGACTGATCGCTGCACCGTCGGTGACTATCCTGACAGCACATTCATTACCACAGCCTCTCTTTCATCACGTCTCCCAGGCATTAAAGCTGAATATTGGGTCTATTAGCATGCAGTGAAGACTCGGTTACCTTTCTCTCTCTCTCTCACACACACACACACACACCTTTGTGAAACAGCCTTCTCCTCAAAGTCGGCCACAAAAACAACATTTTGGAATAGAGTGAATGCAGCGGCACCATTAGTCAAATAAAGCCTCTCCTCTCCAATGTAATTCCAACAGTGGCTGAAGAAGATTGTGTTAAAGCAGCAATATGTGCACACATTCGACAACAGGAGTGAACCCACTGTTAACAATGATCTGAATAAATGAGCTATTTTGGAAAGAATAACATTTATTTTATTGCAGTGATGTAGTGGTTCAAGTTTTTATTCATTATTTTATTCATGTATGTGCTTATTTGCCATTACTGATTTATGTCTAAATCGTATGAACATATTCTTATTTACAAACTCGGTTTGATAGGTTACACAGATAATTTTACCTAACCACAAAGGCACACAGTTGAACAGAGTTGGACAGTGGAAGAAAAGGTTCATTTCTTGTTTCCAGAGGTGCTCACCTTGTTTTATATTATTTTTTAGCAACACATATTCTTACATAAAGCCATGGTTTTCACAAAGCTTGCTGCTTTTTAGATATTTTGTAAGATATTACTATGACAACTGAAGTATAAGTACAATCATTTCACAAGTGTCAGAGACTTTTACTTACAATTACATCCAGTTTATTAAGTTTCTTGGATGATTGGGAGAAGTTTCTCTAGGTGGATGTTTTAGTTCCATTCTTTGTTCATGTGTTGTTAGGCTACGTTGGGAGTGAGCCCCCACATTCTCCAGCAGAGAAGATGCAACCCCACTCTTTTCTGGACATGCTTTTTTCTGGATGCCCCAAACAATAGGGAAGGGGATTTATGAAACAACGTGAAAACGGCTTCATCCCAGTCCTCAGCACTTTGCAATTAATTGCAGTTCATCTAATCACTCTTCATAACATTATGGAGTGTGCAAATCGCCATCATAAAAAGTGAGGCAGTAGACTGTGAAAATGATTTGTGTAATTCTCAAAACTTTTTGCTACAGCATATGTAATGTGTTGTTGAAGCTACCTGAGGGAGAAAGGTTGAGAGTTAACCAAACTACTTGTGCAGGTGATATAACAAATTGTCTTGAACCCATCCTCTTGATGGCAGGTCATATACAAAAAAAAAACACCATTATAATGTGAAAGTGACAGAATCTCAGCTTTAGTTTGACACTAACAGGTAAACTATCACTGAGGTTTATGATGGAGCTGTCACCTGTCACCACTTATTAACGCTATTGGACATAAAATGCTGTCCCTTAACTTGATCCATATAGACCTTTCTGTTAAATTGGGCCATAAGGTTTGTGAGCTATGGCCCAAAATGTCATTGTGGAAACAGTGTTCCAGATATAATGGAATCTGCTGGGGCTGTTCCTGATGCTGTGTGTTGCATTTACAGGCCTGGGACTCACCGTGTGGTGAGGATGTGGCAGATGTGGAACGTACTGATTTCCACTTTAGTGGACATGTTAACGGGTTAGAGTCGACACACTGGCTGTGTGAGTCATGCATGAGTCACACAGGAGACTTGTGTCTCTGGTTTCACAGTTTTGTGGCATGATCCATGGACTCTTCCACATGTCAAAGCTCCATCTGAAGATGATGCAGACATGAAAAATATATATATATTAGCCATTTTTCCCAGCTGCATGTGGAGACAGTGGCACTTTTCACTTCATTAAATCCAGAATTCTGGAAACTCTACGCAGAGACTTTCTGTAGCTGAGATTAGCACATGTATTATAATACATCCATGGAGGCCACGCGGCAGTAACAGGTGGATGGTGAAGTAGAAACAAACCTCAGAAACTGATAAAGAAATGGGTCTTCAGAACAGCAAGTTCAGCTTCAAAGTCCTGCCAGATGGTTCTCCTGACAAGCCCAATGTTATTTAACCTACATTACAGAGGACGTATTATGGGACATATATTTGGGTGTTTGTCTTGACTCCCAGCCCCCAAAATGAGAGAATTTACAGAAAACCTGTAATGCTCAGGCTCCCTATCCATGTGGTTTTATGAGCTGTTCCCTCAGTTGTCTTCCAGTGATGTAACTAGGATTTGAATTTGCATAATACCACCCCTACCTGGGACCGGTAGAAGGGGTGGGGACAAATACTGAAACCAGCCGTTCTGAACAGGGCTGTTTTGAGAGGATGAAAAGAGCTGTGATGTTTGATCCTTGGGGGATTTTGACCAAAGCATGTCACAGACACCTGGGAACTATTTCATTTGTGGAAAGGGGGCATATGTGTCTCCTTTAATTGTTGCTGTGTGATTTCACAGGGGCAGTGCTTAGGTCAGCCCAGTTTACCTCTAGGCCCGTGCATTTGGATCAGTGGATTACAGTCGCTCTCAGGAGTGGCTACAGTCAAACTCTGGTGCAATCAGTTTGTTATGTGAACAAGACCGGGCCTCGATTTGCTCCAACTGCCTGGACCTGCCCTGTAAACATGATGTACCATGCGTCCTTTTCTGGTCAGTCGTCATGGAAACATCACGCTCTGCCAGTGGTGCAGTGTTTGGGGAGTGAATGCGAACTGTGCGAGCTGAAAAATGAAACTATAATGTTCACATCTGGTGCACAGCCTTATGGGTCCACAAAAAACACCCAGTAACACTTGTGCTGGCCAAGCCCCTTCCCCCCCCCCCGTCCTCCCGTCCTCCCCAAAAGCAGACCACGCCGGATAGTTTGCAACAGAGACACATTGACAAATGCACAACCAAACTGCCTCAGGTTATTCTGGAGAATATTCTGGACAGGCTTTGTCCTTGTTTTGGATTGCTGCAATAAAATTTGCATAAAGCAAACATATTTGTCCACTCCTTATTAAACACCTGAAAAATATCCCTCTTAAGGTACATTTAGAACAGATAGAAATGTGCAATTAATTGCGTGCTAACTCAGGACAACAACGCGACTAAGTATTTGGGTTTTTTTTTTGCCTTACTTGACAGGACAGTTAGAGATAGACAGGAAATGGGTAGGCAGAGAGATGTTTAATGACATGCAGTAAAGGGCACACTAGGGATTCGAACCAGGGCCCGCTGTGGCGAGGACTATATCCTCTGCATATGGGGCACCTGCTCAACCCAGTGAGATATACAATCAATTGACAGCCCTTACTGTCACACATATTTTTGTAGATTCAGCTGTTAACCACACACACAAAAATAAGTAAGCCACATTTCATCTTGCTGCTTTTATCTATTTTGAAACTGCTACCACTTGTCAATATTTATTTCAGAAACGTACAATAATCATCATAATTTCTGCTTTGACTATCATAACACATCACACTCTCCTAAAAAGCAGTCATTTTCCTCGCTGACAGTAAGTGCACGAAGCTTTCAGTGTGAACCGAAAGGGGTTACTCTGAGACGCTTGCTTAATACAAGATCTGTATTGAAGTTAAAGGCATTAGTCCAAACAGCATCATGCTCTTTTGTTACTTTGTATCATAATTTACACTGTCAAAAAGAAAAGAAAAAAGAAATAAAAGCTTTATCAAATCAGATATCCTGCACAAGTGAAGCAATTCCCAAACAATCAAGAGACAACTTGCAAAGAGATGATGTTTTTTTTCTTCTGTGGGAAGCAGGCAATCAAAAATAAATCATGAGTACATTATTTTGTTCTGGGAGCAAACCTAATTTATGTCTTCGCTGAGTGAAACTAGATAATATAAAAACCTAAAATAAACAAAATAATGAATGTGCAGTGCAGCAGCAGAACAGCAGTCCTCTCTGTCAGAGCGTGTCTGAGGGTAAAATTGTTTGTCTTGGCGTAACAGTTTAAATGAGTGCTGTTACTTCTTCTTCTTCACCTGTTAGTCTTCCACTCTCCTTCCTCCAATCCCCTCGCTAATAACCCGTCCTGACTGTCTACCTCGGTGCCATCACCGCGGGGCATAACATTTGGTCTCTGTCTTCTCTCCCTCTCCTCCTTCTGTTCCCCCAGACCTTTCCATCTGTCCGTGCCTGCCCTGGGAGTCTGACTCCCTGTGAACTGAGCTCACAGAGCTGAGAACAGTTGAGAGGAAGTGGCAGGAGCCTGGCTCTTCCAATCACCTCTCTCTCTTTCACTTTCCCCCGGTGCTCTCCCCTGCTATTAGTCTTTTCCTACTCAATCTTCTGAACCCAACTTTTTTCTCACCACACTGAAAGGCTGCGCTGGGCTGTGCTGCTACGGGTGAGAGGATAAAATCAATTTGAGTATATGAGTTTGAAGGCTACAAACCCAAAATGATCAATAGTGCTGTAAGGTTCTGATTTCTCCAGTTGATTTAGTTAAATACATTGATAGAGTTCATACAGTTAAAAGATAATTTCCATTTTTTACAACCTGGACCTTATTTCTAACATAAAATACGATCATTTACTCACCCAGACTTTGGTGTCATTTGGAGTCGTTTTGACGAAATTAGCCCCAGTGGAGCGGCGCGTATATCCGTATAATGTGAGAACCCGGCACGCAATGCAGCCTCTAAATAACACATTATCCGCCGCAAAACTCATTCATTTCGCCAATATTTTGTTATAATACGCTAGTGCTATTCCCCTCCGAGCCCGTGGTGGCATGTTATCAACATCCGGCGTCTGTAGGTTGACTACTAACCTCTGACCTGGATGATGTCATCTCCGACCGCTGCCCGGCTCATTCTGATAATAATCATTCTGCTTCGGCATTCAGGTCCATTTTTATCTCAACTAGCCGGAGCTTTAGTGAGTCCAGGTTGAGGAGAGGAAGCCTGTGGAGTCAGAAACACGCAGAAACGAACCGTAGCATTAAATTAAAAATTATCCTTTAATTGGTCATAAAATGTGGTCTGATCTTCTTTAAAGAACAGACAAATAAAATGTGCTTCAGCTACTGAGACTCAAACAAACAAACAAACATGTAGTGTTACTGTGCAATAAAGGGAGGAAAATGGCCAACAACACACATGCACATACAGGCATGTTACTAGCAATGACAGATGTGTTTCTGAAATTAGCAATATTCTATAGGGACAGAAAAATCTAAGATAGCTGGGACTGGAACTGTTATTATCATCGAAGGTAAATGAAAACCACCAAACCACCACTCAATCCTAAAAGATAAAGATGTCTCATGAAACAGATGGAATTTCTAAAATGAAGGTTTGGTAAACAGGCAAAACAGTTAAGTGGTGAAACAGCAGATTGGTGGTTGTACTGTAAAACGATGGTGTTACCACAGTAACTGACAGGGCCCAGCAAGATGCTGAACAGATGCCAGCAGCTGTATTTTACAACCGGCCTTGATGAGGGAGTCGCCTCACCAAGGCCGCTACACTGGAGCATTCAGCTCAGTTCACATCATTATACACATTATCTATGGACCTCACATTAGGCCTGCACAATATGAGCAAAGTATGCAATATGCAATAACACTGTTAAACATTGTGATGACTATACGACTTGCAATAAATAAGCGAATGTTTTAGTGTACGTATTAATTATACGATTCCTGTGTGTTTCAGCTTTAATAGGTACCCTGCTAATAGGTACCCTGAAACACTGAATAGACATATAGAAAACAATATTTTTACCATAATTTTATTGAACAAATTGCACATGAATAATCAATTAAACAGAACATTAATTTAACCCTCTCCTGCTTCATCACCTTACTCATTGTATTGTAGGCAACCTTTTTTTTAAACTTTATTTATCATTTCCATATTAAGAACATTGATATCGTTGTTTCCCCTTGAGCTTGAATCTAGGAGCCAATCGCAGTCCGAGCGGACCTGGCTGACAGTTGGAGCCCGAAGCATCCAGTGAGAAGCTACAGACGGCGCTATTCTCCCTCTGCCATCTGATTTTTAAATACCAGCGCTCACCCTCGAAAACCGATTACATGAATGCGATGCAGGCTTCAAGGGATGTCTTTCAGAATAACATTGAAGCTGGGTCATTTTTCCCTAAAAAAAAATGGAGCCTAAATTGAAATGACGCTTGCACGGTATGGGTGTGTGTTATGTTGAGTGACAGGTGGGGAGTGTCCATTCTCTTTGCCCATTTTTGGATAAGCCAAAAGTTCAATGTGTTGCTGCCAAGGAGGCGGGGGCGGAGCATCTCACTCTGACCCTTAAAACCACTCTTCAGAAACCCATCTGACACTACAGAGGTGTTATCTATCTGTCTTTACAGTCTGAAGTGATTTTGGATGTATTATAAACAGATTTTACAAACTGTTGACAAAAACATGGGTAGGGAAGATTGTACATGCAGGATTCATGTAACAAAAGTGAGCAGAGGTTTAGCCTGGAGGGGATCTGATGAAATACACATGGAGACATGTGTGTGAAGACTGGCAGAGGAGCCCAGTTCATATATCAGCAGAGTAATTTAGTAACCTGTACAGTGGTGACAATAGGGAACATCAGAACAGACTATCATCAATCTGTGCACCATTCAGCAGTCACCCAGCCTAATAGAAATGTAAGAAGGTTGAGTGTGTGAGGGTATGTCATGGATGTTTTATTGAATTAGACCTGTGACACCTCCACTATGAGCTCAGCAGTGATTTCTGGCACAAAGAGAGAGAGAGAGAGAGTGACAGTACAGAGTGAAACACAGTGAAGCGGTGGAGCTGACATGGAGGCTGCTGTGATATTGATGCAGCTGATTGAAGAGAGCTTGTTTCAGAGAGAGGAAAACAAGGATGATGTGACGAGTAGATAGATGAGGAGACTGAAAATGAAGTGGACGTTGATTTCTTCAGAGGAGTGGCTGTTTTGCCCTTGGGTTAGAGGAGGAGGAGGAGATGATGAGAGTCAGATGGAGGAGCATGAAAAGAGGAATTAGCAGTTTCTGATTTAAGGAACTTGCAAAGAAACTCCATATAATTCAGTCAGTCCTCACAGGTGTAGTGTAGCCTATATACTTTAACAAGGTGGGATAGTCCCAAATAATGGACTTTCCACCGGACCATGATCTGGACCATATAAGGTGGTCTCGGTCCAGACCAATCTAAACCAAGGTTCGGACTTTTGAAATGTGAAAGTTTTTTTTGTTTTTGTTTTTTTTCCATGGTGCGGACTTAGGAATCTTAGCTTACACCACACCTAACTGGTCAGGGCTTGCAGCATAGCTTGCAGTCATATTCTCCTCCTGCCAGATGTTCATCTGAATGCCAACTAGGCTTGTATGTTGGGCATGGCGTTGATGTAGTGCTATACCAGTATAATTATCGTTGCCACAATGCAAACTTGTTCTTTCATTTTCCTAGATCACTACTTTGCTAACCAGCTAATTTGAGGAGAGCTTTGGTGGCTATAGGTCATACACGCTGCTGTTTACAAACCTATCAGTGTCAAGTGTAGGGAGACACAGGATAGGGCATGAGAAAAGGGGGTCAGTATATTGTGGCAAGGTGAAGAGGGCCCGGGCGGATTGAACCCACACCTCCCGGGTAAGAGTCATGCACGCTTGCCAGTCACCCAAAGGGACATCCCCCTTGGCCAAGTAGCCAGGGCTCATGGTCAATTGGAGGCATAGTGACAGGAACCTCAACTGTCACAATATCATAAAAGGTTCTTTGGTGTGCTCGCATTAATGCAGAGTGAAACCAGAAACAACCAGATCAAATGTAGACAATGACCAACCTCGGTTCAAACCTTGGTTCGGACCTTCAGGTGTGGAAATGAAAAGCCTAAAATTCTGGCTTCCAGGACTCACAGAGTAAGACTTGGCCCAACTTAACACCACATAAAGTGACTATAAGATGTAGTTGTGTGGAGTGATGACTTCATCCTGGCAGCATTTAGAAAGGGAGGGCAACATAAGTCTTTAGTTAAGCATCAGAGTTTTGGCTCGACTAGAACACAGTCACAAGACAAAAAATAAACCCACCGCAATCACATTTTCTAAACTTACCCACAACCAGCCAATAAAACCTACTTTTCGCACTGTTCGTGCCTACGTGTGATAATACTGGTGAATGACACCTGCCAGCCTCAAGCTAAATACAACACTTTTTTAACAGTTTATTTTTTTCTCACAAGTAAGTTAACATGCCTAATAAATGCACAAATCACCTTAAAGGTGTTCAGAAAAGAAAACTGAATTTGATTCCACTTTATGGCATAATCACTCATCTATCAGATGATGGAGGCCAAACTTTGTGCAAAATTCTATTTTCGATTAAATCCAGGGTGAAAGTGGGGTAGTTTTGTTTTTCACAGTGGATAATGCAGGCGCGCAGATGCCTCACGTTGCTCACGATTCATCAGCCAATGATATCAGGATCCGTCATTTGTCAATCAAATATCTGAGAAAAACAAGGAGTATGATGGAGGAGACTCGTCCACCACCACCGACACAAACTCTCCTCTGTCCCTACTCCACTCTCCTCCTCCAGATCCCTGCGCTCCATCACATAGCCTAGCTAGCTAAGTTAGCAAGCTATAACGTAGCAAGCCTACTTAGCTAACAGTTAGCTACGTTAGCTAAACAAACTCGCACAGACACACACATACACAGACTGAGGTGGACAACGTCCAATCAAATTCCTTCGACCCGCCCGGTCCCGCCCCAAACATTGAATATCCCACCCGCTCAATAACGCCCAATCAAATTTGTTTTACTTACTTGTGGAAACTTGTGCGAGAGAAACCCATGGTAGACAGCTTTAGGAAGATGAGACTATGTAAATACCAGCTTAAAAAAATTATCCACACACGGCCAGGCTATAGTATTTCTGCATGCACGATGGAAAACAATATAAATTTGAAAATAACCAATTCTTTTGTCACAGTAAAGGTTCAGGGAAATAAGCAGCTGTCTGTCTGGTCCCTCATTCAGCCTCCAGCTCAGTTCTCAGGTTCACATAAACAACAGATCACCCTCTTCAGCTCTGGCTGAACTCATTTCCCTCACTTGATTGACGTAAGATGATTGACGTAAGATGGCTAAAGGTGCGAATCTCTCTATAAACACCTGATGTACTTCAGAAAACCTACCTTACCTGCTGCTGACAGGTTGACACTTTTTCTGCAAGAATTTCAATGGAACAAGTAAGATGCCCACCCAGTCCCACCCCAAACATTCAATATCGCGCCCGCTCGATAAACGGCCATCTCTGAACACCTTTGAGCCACATGTTTACTTTTAAAGTTCTATATTGCAAAGCGCCTCTGAAACCTAAAGTTCAATATGTAGCCTAGCAGTAACAGTGCATCAAGGCAGCCATGACTCCCCAATCTCTCTAACCATTCCTCAGTATGACTTAAGGTTTAGGTGTAATGCTACACAAAATCAACTTTTATGCCTCCACTCATTTTTTTTTTTTTACAAAGCTGTGGTGTAACTCCAAAACTGTCGTCCAAAATAATTACGCTCGGTCTCATGTGGGAGAAGCAGCCTGCACAACTTAGTGCCTCTGCTCAGCCCCTCTCACTCTGCCTGCCGGTGGGGGACTCTTGCGCCTTGCAGGGATAAAAGAAACAAATGTGTTGTTCTGCCTTTACACCATCAAAGGAGGACGGAGCTGAATCAACATCTGCTCGAGGGGTAGATGAAACGGCCGTGTTGGACGTCACGCCTCTGAGTCCGGCATGTTATCTACAATCACACGCTGGGGCTGCTTGTTTGGTACAGTGTGAACAAGCAGAAGAGACAACGGCAATATAGAAGGATCTCAGTTTGAAAGAGGCCTCGAAATGCTTAGCTCCTCTTTGCTCCTTCACTCAGTCCTCACTCTGCCACATAATGGCTCCCCGACGGAGGATTGACCTTTCCTCTTCAGTTGGAACAATTGTGTCAGCGCCTCTCATCCAGCGTACGTTGAGAATTCTTTCCCTCCACAAGTATTTTATGTCAGTCTCACCGAGTCACCTCCTCTCACCTCTGTTCACTCTAATCCCTGTAAGAAAAAAAAAAAGCACCTTGCTGTTCTGCTCGTCTCTCCTGTTTCTTTCCCTCCACCTATACAGCAGCTCAGTGCTCACACGAAATTCAAGGACAATGTGACTTTGAGTTTTGCAGTTCTTTGCAGTTATGAGTATGTGTGAGAGAATATTATCCTGTTAAAGTTGTCAAACAAAGTATAATTACACATTCTCTTTGAATTGAAGGACTCTGCTGTAGTAATACAGTAGGGTGGCACAGTGGTGCTAGCAAAGGTGTTTCTCAGCAAGAAAGTTCAGGGATTGATTCCCAGGCCTGGGGCCTTTCTATGGGTGCTTTCAGACAGACACGGTTCTGGTTCTGGTTCTGGTTCTGGTTCTGGTTCTGGTTCTGGTTCTGGTTCTGGTTCTGGTTCTGGAGTCTCAGGAAGTTGGTGCTTTCTGGTGAATCAGCAGCGTTCACACCAGTTTAAATGGAACCGAAGTCGGAGTATGTTACTGTTTTGCTTTTTTTGCTGTCTCTCTAATCCCTCTTCTGTTTTTTCAAGTTTATTAATTATTTGGTCATTTGGCGTTGGAGTGAAACCAGCCTTGAAACATCTCTTCCCAGATTTCAAACATGAGAATTACTTACTTTATTAAGCCCCAAAGGGAAATCCATACAATGTTGTCTTTGTCTGCTTTCTAGGCTTTCTTGAAATTTTGTAGACAAAAAAATGGCCACCAAACATTTTGTTTCTTTAGCAGACCAGTGCAATTTCTTTTGCTAGGCTGGAATACCTGTTATATTTTCAGTCTGAACGCACTGGCCAGTTCAAAATTGGGTTTGGGAACTGGAACAACCGCGGAGCCCAGCCAGTGTGAGACCAGGTAGTATCTCCTTGTGCATGCTTGGGTTCTCCAGCTTCCTCACACAGTCTGAAGACATATACAATAGGTGCACAGGAGGTGTAAATGTGAGTGTGTATATGCCATCAGCTGGGATCGCCCCCACACCACCCTGCATGGATAAGTGGGATAGACAATAGATGAATGGGCGGTGGGGCGATAAAGTAAATAGCGGCTGTAACGACTCATTTTCCCTTTGGACGTACATGGTTCAAGTCTCATTCAAACAGGAAAAAGAATAATAATGGCCGACTAATATGCTGCAGAGTAATTACCTTACCTGATTGATGGAGTTAATTGAAAAGTATAATTAGGGTTCAAAAGGTCTTATGGTCACAATAGCAGCAGAAAATAACATTTTGATTATGGAGCGGCTGTGTAGCTACTGCAGGAATTCCTCTGTTGGCCATCTGTGCTGGAAATGGAAATTCATGTTCAGTGTGGTGGTGTACCAGAGGTCCAGCCCATCTAAGACTGAATAGAATTTATTAACATGAACGCTAGCCTGTGACTCATCTATGACTTCTTGAAAAGCACTATTACCAATTCATAAAGTGTCTTAGTCTTCTTTTAAACAGTGGCATGGGATACAAGGTCAGTTATATGGGAGACATAGGCCAACACAGAGGTGCTAAAAAGACTGCTGTATAACCACTTGAGTCTGAAGAGATAAACATGTTTACAGCCTGGAACAAAAACAGTTTTGGTCTCCACGGTTAATGTCCTCCTTCATGACAACTGTACTGGGGTTCATTTTTATATAACTCATCTATTTACATTTTTATCAGGCTTAATGTTCTGTGTAATTGAGGGTCTGCAGCGCTGAGTGACTGGTGGGTGAGCATATGATTGCCACATATTCACACTCACCCCTCCTTTTTGCCCATTTCTGGGTTGGCCACGCAGGACTCAGGCTATGTTGGTCTCAATTCCTGTAAACAGCTCTGGTGGTTCAGTGTGGACTGTTTTGAGAGAAATACTCATGGTAGGTCACTGTTGCTACGTGCTTTAGGAAGAGGAGACTATGTAAATACCATCTTAAAAAATGATCCTCTTGCAAACACTACACAGGGTCAGGCTAAGTATTTATGCATGCACAACAGACAATGATGGAAAACAATATAAATTTGAAAATAACCAATTCTTTTGTCACAGTGGAGGTTCAGGGAAATAAGCAGCTGTCTGTCTGGTCCCTCATTCAGCCTCCAGCTCAGTTCTCAGGTTCACATAAACAACAGATCACCCTCTTCAGCTCTGGCTGAACTCATTTCCCTCACTTGATTGACGTAAGACGCATGGGTGCGAATCTCTCTATAAACACCTGATGTAGAAAACAGTACACTTACCTGCTGCTGACAGGTTGAAACTTTTTCTGCAAGAATTTCAATGGAACAAGTAAGATGCTTACTTAATTACATAAGTTACAGTACTATGTAATACAAAGGTGATATTTATGCTTCATTATTGTATTTTAAAGGGACAACGAGGAGTTTGTTTGGTTATAAAAAGTATCATGTGGATGAATCTTCGTTACCCACACTGGTTAATGGGTCCATTTTCGATAAATATATAATTTTGTCTTTATCGTAATTTTGTTATTATTATTTAGTCGTCAACTCGCCCAGCATTTCCTACTTTCAGTTTTGCAGACGCTGTCCGGCGGGGTCATGGGAATAACGCCGCCGAATCGCCGTTTATGGTCGGAACTACGACGGTATCTGATCATCTTCCAACCTCCGACTTTCATTCTTGATTAATGAAAACATTCTTGGCAAATGTTTTCGCTTTCGTCTGTCTTGCGCCGGTCCAAGAATTTCACAGTGCGCACTGAGGCTCATGGGAAATATCTCCTCGTTATCCCCTTAACTTTTAGAATAATACTGCAAAGTATATGTGAGAATGGCCAAAGTTGTGACTTGGTGATACGGCAAAGAATGATATAAGCAGCATGGAGGTGTGTCTATGAGGAGGGTTATTCAACATCTCCAATCAGCAGTCAATCCACAACTTGGCCTATTATTCCTAACGCATTGTTTCTCTTTTTTAATTATATATTCAAACCTATATACGCCCAAGTCTGCCCTCAACCAAGTGTTTCATCAATTAAAACACATGGCAACAGGGTGCTTCATTGTTAAAAGTGCATAAAACACAGGGTGCCCTATTTTCAAAGATCAGGTAACAAAGTGCTCTTCATTACAGTATAAAACAATGTAACAGAAGTATCACCTCATAAATAAGCACTTTCAGGTGTGACATGACACTACTAATGATGTGAGAAGTCTTGGAGCAGTGTTGCAGCTCATGTGAGAGCGCACAAAGTCCACATTCATTACTTTTTCATTCTTGTATTTTTGGTTTTGAGAAGACATGACCTTCAAAAATTCCTCACTGTCCAACACGTGGAACTGTAAGTAAAGTATAAAGTGTGTATCTTATCAGTGGTTATGTAGTACTGGAAGAAAAGTTCAGTACATTCACTCAAGGCCTGAGAGGAGGAAGAAAATAAAGCAGCCTTATCCTCTCCCATCATTCATTCCGAGCTGCCTTCATATTTTATTTCACATTTTGTGCAAAGGTGAATGCTGTTTAACATGAATACAAAAAGCTCAGGGTGACCTAAATTGTTGTGAGTTAAGGCTGAAATGTCAGCCATCAATATTTTATTCCAAGTGACCAAATGCACCCAGCTCACGTCACAGACTGTATACATAATCTATATGCAGCGTCTATGTAGCTGTGGGGTTGTAGCAGCGCAGCAATAAGCTGAAATCCCTGCTGAGAGCTGGCAGGCTACCCAGCTTTCTATATTTACAGGACTCAGTGTTTTTAAGTGGTAAACTCCAACTGACAAGTTGATGCTCTGGTACGCAGGGCAGAAAGGTGTAAAAAGAGAATTTAGATTAAGGTTGGAGTTTCTCAAAATACTTTGTAGAGTTTCTGTCTTTTTGTAGAGACAGAGATGATGTGAAATCCTGTCTTCTTCTGTCATGTGCTGATGTATGTATTTCGATATCAGTAGACGGCAGGAACTGGAGGGAGGCTGATGCAAGAGGGCTTTGTTATTGGAGTCTACTATGAGGGTTTAAAGGGGCATTTTGGGCAGCTAAAGTGACTTTCCAGTATATTTGCCCACAGGACATTAGGATTTTCTTTCACATTTTATGATATGTTGTCAAAATCGAAACTATTTTCTATGAGCCACAGAGTAGGCTACAGCTGAGAAAAAGTAACAGAAAGAGCCAGAAGCTCAGTTTGGCCAGGAAGCTGCACAGCTAGCCGTACGCTACCTGACAGAAACAGAAACCCAGTATGAAATGTTGACTGTGTTGTAGTGTGGACTGTGTGGGAAGCCTGAGAAGTTCAACTTCAACAGAAACTTCCATCAAGTTTTGTTCACATGCAAAAGTTTGGCGAGGTTTGTAAGTTCAATTGCAATTTAGCATGTTGCTAACATAATATAATACAGTGTTTTTCAACCGTGGGGTCGGGACCCCACATGGGGTCGCCTGGAATTCAAATGGAGTCGCCTGAAACGTCAAGTAATTGACTGATGCATTTAGTGAAAACATTGAAAAGAAAATGTTGCATTTTGTTGCGTAACATTTGCGGTCTGTGCAAGAGGACTGATGATGGGGAAAAAAACTGACGTGCGAATGAAGCGCACAAAGAAAATGCATCGCTATTGTGTAAAGGCCTTAAATACCCACTGCCAGCAAAACAGTATTCTGATCCATACTGAGATAGATAGTCTATGACAGGATGGTTCATTACAATATGCGCCAATGATATGAAACGGTTCCTTAGATTAAAGCTTAACCCTCTGACATGCTCATCACACACTTCTTTTTGTTCTCTAGATGTTTATCCTTAACATTGTAATTAAAGCAATTTGAATGTATTCAACAGCTGGATAATTCTGCGTTGAGAAACACCAGCCTGTGTCACAGCTATCTGTTAGATTTTTGTTTTGAACTGCAGTTTTCAACCAGCACCAGGATTTCAGAAACATGTCACTTGCCAATCCATAATGAAATGCTTCTTTTATTTTCTAAATTGCTTTGCTCACCGATGCTCACATAATATGGGCATCATTAAACAAAACCGCTGGCTAGCTGCTGTTTCTATGTTCACTGCCAACACAGTTCATTAGGAATTGCCCTGAACTCTTGTTTTACACTGATTCACACACGGTACAAGTACAAACATCTCTTTTCGCCAATGGGCATGACACGCAGGCAGGCTGAACACATGTACTCTCTGAGCTGGTGGGATTCTCCTGAGGATCCAGACACACCCAGTGCACACTGGTACAAGTATAGGTCAAGCTCACTTTGCAGGAAAAACACATGAGTTTAGTGGATTACTACAGTATGTAGAAAGAATATTATGTTAACACTGACATAGCACATTTCATAGTACAGCAAGTTTCCCATTGTATTCATTCAAGATGCCTCAGTGGTCCATAACAGGAGGACACTGTTGAAAGTCTAACAAAGTCTATATGCTAATATTTCAGTTTTTATGAATTTGTTGTTAATCTGCGGAATATTTGCCACTCACACATTGTATTGCAATGGCCTAAACTGTGCAGTTTATGTGGCTTTAAAATGAGAAGCAACCAAGGCAAGGCAAGGCAGTTTTATTTGTATAGCCCGTTTTTACAAACAGTTTGTCTCAAAGGGCTTTACATGGCATCATAACAACATCCTCTGTCCTTAGACCCTCACATCCACTGAGGAAAAACTCCATGGAAAACCTTTTTAACAGGGAAAAATTGGAGAAACCTCAGGGTGAGCAACAGAGGAGGGATCATCACCCAGGACGGACAGACGTGCAATAGATGTTGTTACAGACAAGAAAACAGTTTATAGTTTAGCCAAGCCTCAATATGTCACACGGTATATACTCTCGAGCACATACATGCACACTTCTATGCATACGTGTATAAACACACACACACACACACACACACACACACAGGCTGGAGCTTTGTTGCAGACTCTTGCTCACCAGGGTTTGAAAATAAATCCATTTCCAACGTCCTCCTCTGGCTGCAGTGCAGCCACCCGTCCCTGTGGTCTGGAGCAGCGTTCCACCCGCTGCACCGCCAGACTGGTTACACATCACAAGTAACAGCCTATCACACTGAAGGCTGCTGTGTACACGGACATAGATTAGAGCTGCTCTGGTTAGCGAGCAGAGCGGCAGACATCGCTGAAGTTGTAATAAAGATCACAATCCAAGATGCAAGACGAGAGAGAGCTAAGCCAACTAACAGAAGTGATTTGTGTGTGCATGTTACCAGTGTCTTACAGATGTATGTGTATGCACATACACAGAAGTATTCAGACCGCCTTCAATTTGTCACCATTTGTTATGTTGGGGTGCTGAGTGGAGACTGATGAGAAAAAATGAATTTTATTGATTTTAACATGAAACTGCAACATAAGATGGTGAAGGGGGTCTGATTATTTTCCTTATGCACTGCAAAAGTATGGGCATCCCGGTCAAAACTTCTGGTAATGTGAACAGTTAAGCAAGGTACACTCACACACACACACACACACACACACACACACACACACACAGCCTTTGGAAACTATCACAGCATGTAAATAGTTAACAACAGGCAGGCTGCTGCTTTGTTCCCCTTTCTCACTCTAAATTTGTAGAAAACAATAATAATACACTGATATTGCTTAAAATATTGCAAAAGAGTGTTTATGTTTAACTTTTTTTCCTTTTTGGGATCATTTATTGTTCACCTTGCTTAACTGTTCACATTAACAGAACCTTTGACCATCGGTGCCCAGCTGTTGCATGATTGCACATTCAAAGTGTTAGAAGTATAGGCTCCTGCATTTGTCCTTCTTTTCCTAAACACCTTGGACTGGTTGTCACTGAGCAACAATAAAGAGAGGTGGTTAAACTGTGTTAAGAGGCGTGTCCATCCACTGGAGCTAACGAGGAGTTAATGAGACTCACCTGTGTGGTGAGCAGCTGCAGCTGCAGCTTGATTGAGTGGTGAGAGGAGCAGCTCAGCTCCACAGCTCCACATCCCCACAGCTTCCACTGCTGAGAACCAGCCTGCTTTAGTATGAAGATCCATCCACCATCAACCTTTTACCTTTTACCTGAAACCTCAACTGACTGAGGACCCAACATGGAGCTCACTGAGGTCTGAGCTGGTCCAGCTGTATCGGTCTGAGGGACCTGCTGCTAACTGCTGCTCTGCTAGGCTGATCTAAAACCAGTCCACCCACTCTGAGTTTCTTTCCCCAGACTTTTTTCTTTTACTGTAACTTGGTTAAATTTTGAAAAAAAAATTCTGTAAACAAGGCATTGTTTCAAAAAATATCTATTCTGGTCCATGCTGTTGTCAGTGTTTGATTATTATAATGGGTGAAATTTAGTGCAAATTAACAATAAAGATTCATCCTCAGTTCAATTCACGTCACCGATCATGTGCAATAGAAATTGTAAAGCATAAACTGTAAACTAGAGAAGCTCCATGAGTAACTTGACAGTCTAACACATGAAATATATTTACTTGTAAGTTTTGTGGTCACACAGTTTGAGAAACAATGATGTTTTTTTAACAAATGCACAGGGAACACACTTTGAGTTGATTTATTGAGGTAGAAATAATTTATTTCTGGACAGATGCTGCATGTTGTCAAAACAACAATAAAACCATCAAACTATCTTTCCAAATATGTGAAGTGCGTTCTCCTCCCACATAACAGTGTTCAGACATAGTGAGGAGAACAAGTCATGAGCTACTCAGCAGTCAAAACAGTTTTATACTTAAGAGAAAAAAAAGCAACTTTTTTTCCTTTACTGTTTGGACCAAGATCTTAGTTTTTATGGGAGAAAGCCTTTCTTTGTGAAGCAGTGACAGGAAAGCTGTGTTTTGATGGCACAGGAATAAAAAAAAAAGGGTGGTGCAACATCAATCTGTGTTTCAGACCTTTTCCTTTTTTTTTATTCCTCAAAATGTGAAATGACTTTTTAAGACAAGAATGGAGACAGAAATAATCTTGTTCACAGACTTTATGGAGTCTTTAAGTCAGGACCTCACCCACCGGCAGAGGAAGTGAGATAAGAATATGAGTTTTGTTATTTCTAAAAATATTCCAAAAATAATGAAGCAGCTGTAGGTGACTCAGAGAAGTCCCTGCTCCTCCTCTTACCTTTGGAAGATGTTATACATTCAGACATTTTCTAGTTTTTCTGGAACAATGTCAGACTTGATTAGAAAGTCATTTGTCTTGCCTTAGGCTATAATATTAATTTTCTATCCACGCAGCTACAATGACAACTTATTTATTGTCATGCAAGGTATTTCAAACAAACAGTGCTGTCAGGATTCTCACTTCAAGTTTTAGTGAAGTCCAAACACAGCATGCCCCGTTCACACAGCTCCCATGAAATCCTTTTTGCAATTTATGAATCATACAGTTATTACCTTTGCTTCTGTGCTCCCAAATGACAGTGATGAGTTCTCACTAATGCTGATTCAGACAGATTATTCCATTCTGATTAGTTTCACTGGAAAGGATTCAAACTTTTCATGTTCTTTCTGATTGTTTGCACATAACTGGAGATTTATCACTTTATGACCTGAAACATAACTTCTACCATAATTTCAACAAGAATCCACATGGGTGGGTAAATAACAAAAGTATTAAAACTGATATTTCACTGAATTCATCTTACTCATGTGGGTTAATTTTTGCTGAATGTTTTCCCGCAATGAGTGCATTAATGAATGAGCCCATGAAAATAAAAAAAAATAAAAAACTTGACCACGTTTAGTCCTGTGTGTCTGCATAACTACAGTTACACCTGGTGACAGTTTTCAAACTAAAAGTCAGTTTCAGCCATGCGTGAATGCAACAAAGATAACGATCAATAGTAACACCACAGTTTGTTTAATGACTTGGAACCCAACCACTCCACCAAATAAAACTGAAGCATGGCTCAGTGAAAGAGACTGACAAATTGTGATTAAGATTGACGTTGGTAATATTTATTTGAAGTGACATTGACAGAAATGCTAGCTGTCCCAGCATGCTAAATTTAGCTCAGTAGCTACCACAAAGAAAAAAGTCTATCACCACTGTATTCATCCTCTGAGGACCGTGAGTATTTAATGGAGTCATATTATGCCCATTTTCCACAAATGAAAATAGTTCCCTGGGGCCTCATTTATCAAAACGGTGTAAAACTGCTACTAAAACCTGACGTATGCCAAAATGCCAAAAATGGTGTACACCAAAATATTTACACCCTTTTCAGATCTATCAAACTGTGCATACGCACAGCTGTATGCAATTTCCATTGATAAATCACACCTGGCCCTAGAATAGTGCTGACGTGAACACGCCTCATATCCTGCCCTCTACACGCCCAAACTCAACCATATATGGTCAACGCAAATTAGCACCTGCATAAAGTAGCCATGTGCATTGTGGAATTTGTGGAGTCCCCGTTGAAAGACGTGACGGGGAGGGGGCCGTGGGTCAGGGTCCACATGCTGGGGTGGAGGGAGGCCTGGAGGCAGCGCTACGCCTCACTGCCACATTGTGTAGGATGGCACAGGCCCAGATGATCCTGCAGACTTTTGTCGGGTGGTAGAGGAGCCTATCACCCGTCGCATCCAGGCAGCGCCAGCGGCCTTTTAGGAGCCCGATGGCGCGCTCCACGACGCAGCGTGCACAGGCATGGACATCATTATACTGGGTTTCCTGGCCACCCTGTGGGTCCGGGATGGGAACGAGCAGCCACTCCCTCAGGAAGTAGCCACTATCACCTGTAAGTCGCAACGCTGGATAAGCATCAGCCTTGAATTAATAATTATAAGCAGCAGCTTTCAATGAATGAGTTTCTTGTGTATATGAACTCACCAAGAAGCCAGTCATAGTCTCGCCCCCCACACTGCTGTGCGTCAGGATGAATGAATCATGTGTAGAGCCAGGCCACTGTGCCACTACATTCATTAAGAGCATGTCAGCGTCACATGTGATTTGGGTATTGATCGTATGCACATTTTTGCGATTCACATATACAAATTTATTCACCGATGGTGCCCTCATCATGATGTGAATGCAGTCAAAGGCTCAGATCACATTGGGAAAACCGGACATTGCTGCCAATGGCCTTCTGGTGTCAGCCTGCTCCTCCACAGTGTAAGGGAACCGAATGTACCATCATTCATCCTGATGAGGCCATCCCAGACTGCAGGCATTATGGCGCTCGGTGACGGATGTGATATCCTGGACCTATAGGGAAGAGATGTTGCAGGATTAGGTCATTCCCAGCAGGGGCTTCAGCCACAATGGTGAACAAGTTAATGTTAATGTTATCATACAAACCTGTCGGTTAGTTCCCGCTGGTATGTCCTGGTTGCCAGGAAACCCAGTGTGGTTAATACCTGTGCCAAAACATATGGGTCACTTCAGTATGTCAAAATGTAAACAGCACATTCATCATTACTGTTCATTTGTTCATTTGAGTGCTGCTTTGGCCTCATTATACAACGTTATAATGTATGTGGTCCGTGGACCTACCTGTGTTGGTACCGGTATTGCATGGTGCTCCTTTCCAATGATGGACCCAGTTCAGCACATAGCTCCAAGAGCACGACTCTAGGGAGTCTTAATTGGCTGATTAGCCAGTCATCATCATGAGCCAGCAGAACATGTTAGTCCCGGAAAACCCGGGACCAAGACCAACACACTCCCTACTGATTCTCCCACCGTCTCCAGGATCACTGTCGTA